>NC_090237.1:41548236-42148236 GCF_024489055.1 Chanodichthys erythropterus
AAAATTAAGAGACCACTCCAAGTTCAGAAATCAATGTTAAGTGGTCTCTTATTGTTTTCCATATATATATATATTTTATACCTGTGTGTGTGTATATTATAAATATATGTGTGTTTACAACAGAAAATGGTATGCAACATTTTATTTATATAAAACTAAAATCTGTTTTTTTTTTTTTTTTTTTTTACTTGTTTCATGTTGTTTATTTTCTGGACCGGTTGTATTTATTTTACCTGTTGTATATAATTATTCAACCAGAAGCTTTATTTTCCAATAAAAATATATATATATTTCTGGAAGTGGTTGCAGTTAATGTTTTTTCACTAGGCACATAACACTTTAACACAGAACACAAAATGATAAGCATCACACAATTCACATTTGGAAAATGTACGAAATGCTTTTAACACAAATTACCAGTCGGTCTTGTTGGGCAGTCTTTTGCTATGGGTCAAGGTACTTTGTGAGTACTCTCCTCACTTTCTTTCCCTCTCCCTCATTACTGTCCGTCAGGTAGTTGTTGCTTTGTGTAGGAGGCTGTACATCTTTATCACATTCAATTGATCTCAACACAGAGTGTTCAGCCACAGTCTACTTACTGTCCTCACAAAAATTGTGTAGAACAAAGCAGGCGTAAATGACATGGGGCAGGTCCTGCAAGTTGATGTCCATAGGTCTTTTCAATGCAGCAAATCTGGCTTTGAGGCGCCCAAAAGCGCACTCGATGACCATTCGTGCCCTACACAAACATAGCCCGAAGTACTGTTCTTGCGGTGTGGAGACACCGTTTGAATATTCCTTCATCAAGTAAGGCAGTAGAGGGTAGGCTGGGTCACCAAGAAGAAAAATTGGTATGTCCTCCTTGTTTTCCACAATCCGCGTTTTTCCACTTTATCACAACATCCATAAATCTGTACTTTTAATCACATACTGCCTGTACATTAAGGGAATGTAACAATGTTCGAGTTTGTAGGAGGGAAGACAACAGGGTCGGCTTTCGTCTGCTGACTGCTCTTTATTTTTAACACCAAAAACAAAAGTGTGCAGACAGGCACAAAATGGTCATAAATCAAGAAAATCACTCCAACTAAAATAAACACAGGAATCCTGGAGTGTGGCAGCCAGCAGTCCTTCTCTCTCTCCCTCGCTCCTGCTTCTCCTGGCGTTTTATACTCTCTCCATGCCAATTACTGCAACAAGAGACAGGTGTTTGTTATTTGCACTTAACCCACTCACTCACCGCGCCTCTCTTGACGCTCTCCCCCGCTGCAGGGTTCGCTAAACCACGCCCCCCTTGCCACAGGGAATGTTTACCTTTCCTGTTGATATAGTCCATTGAGTTGGTAGATGGCTGCTTGATTTCTATATGGGTGTCATCGACTTCTCCCAAACACTGTGGCATGCCATGAACACGATGGAAGCCCGAAACCAGTTCCTTGGCCTCGGCCTCGGTAAAAGGCAGCCTGATGTATTTTGGACCCATGTGGATAGTAATCACTTCTCAAGTGTGCCTGACAACAACAGACACAGCCTGTCGCGACAGGCCGAAGGCATTAGCAGTCTTTTGTAGCCACCCTTCATCGCTCAGGTAGTAAAGCGTTAACGCAACCCTTTTCAGCGGTTCAATTGATGCCCTCATGTTTGTTGTTTCCCCTTCGATATACGGTGTAAGTTCTTCGCTAAGGGCGACAAGGGATGATTTGGACATGCGGAAGTTCTGCCTCCATTCATCGTCCACAACAACGCCATTCACAAAGTTGTCCCACCAACTGCTGGTTCTGCCAGGTCTTACCCAAAATCTTCTCCTGGTTGCCCTCCTGGTTGTCCTCCGCGGTGGACCTAAGAGTATGTGGCGTATGTTGTTGTCTATAATCATTTGTTGCTCACCGTAGTGGCAAAGAAGCAGAAGATTTTGCTTTAGTAAAGTTAATAAACTCATTAACTGTTGCAGTACGAACACAATCATGTAGTCCGCCATTGTTGTTTATGCTCTTACGTGACGTAGCAGTGTATGACTACGGTCGACACGTGGGGCGATGACATCATTGTTTCAGAAAATTTACGGATCGCCCCGTCCACACGACAACGCGAAACCGCCGTTTTCAAATTTTTCCACTCTGGGACCCGGTTTCAAAAAATTCCTGTTTCACCTTTTGAAACAACGGGTCAAGAAACTACAACTGCCAGTAGGTGTCGATAAATGTCTAATTCAGTATTTTCTCTAAAATAACACCATATTAACTTCTTAAAATTTAGATTTTTCTGATCTACTTATGCATTTTAAGATGTTTGAAGGCCAAAAAAAATGGATAATAGTAACATTTAAATTTCTCCTTGTCATCTCCAACATCACTTTCGCTTCATTTTTTCCCTTCATTCTCCTGCCAAAAGTTTTGGGACGCCTGCCTTAATGTGCACATGAACTTTAATGCCATCCCATTCTTAATCCGTAGGATTTGATATGGAGTTGGCCCACCCTTTACAGCTATAACAGCTTCAACTCTTCTGGGAAGGCTTTCTACAAGGCTTAGGAGTGTGTTTATGGGAATTTTTGACCATTCTTTTAGAAGAGCATTTGTGAGGTCAGGCAGTGATGTTGGTGAGAAGGTCTGGCTCACAGTCTCCGCTCTAATTCATCCCAAAGGTGTTCTATCGGGTTGAGGTCAGGACTCTGTGCAGGCCAGTCAAGTTCTTCTACACCAAACTCACTCTTGCATGTCTTTATGGACTTTGCTTTGTGCACAGTCACCTTGCCGATGCTAAGTCATGTTGGAAAAGGAAGGGTTCATCCCCAAACTGTTCCCACAAAGCTGGGAGCATGAAATTGTCCAAAATGTCTTGGTATGCCGAAGCATTAAGAGTTCCTTTCACTGCAACTAAGGGTTCAAGCCCAACCCCTGAAAAACAACCCCATAATCCCCCCTCCACCAAACATTACACTTGAAACAATGCAGTCAGGTAAGTACCGTTCTCCTGGAACCGCCAAACCCAGACTCGTCCATCGGATTTCCAGACAGAGAAGCGTGATTGGTCACTCCAGAGAACACGTCTCCACTGCTCTAGAGTCCAGTGCTTTACACCACTGCATCTGATGCTTTCCATTGCACTTGGTGATGTGAGGCTTGGATGCAGCTGCTCGGCCATGGAAATCCATTCCATGAAGCTCTCTACACACTGTTCTTGAGCTAATCTGAAGACCACATGAAGTTTGGAGGTCTGTAGCTATTGACTCTGCAGAAAGGTGGAGACTTCTGCGCACTGTGTGCCTCAGCATGCGCTGACCCCGCTCTGTGTGGCTGAATTGTTGTTGTTCCCAATTTCTTCCACTTTGTTATGATACCACTAAAGGTTGACCATGGAATATTTAGTAGTGAGGAAATTTCACGAATGGACTTATTGCACAGGTGGCAACCTATCACAGTACCAGGCTTGAATTCACTGAGCTCCTGAGAGCGACCCACTCTTTCACAAATGTTTGTAGAAGCAGTCTGCATATATATCTGGCAATATATATATATATATATATAATATATACTTTTGGCTTATATATATATTGATCTAATTTGACTTCATAATCCTTTTCTTTTTTCTGTTGAAAAACCCATTTTCAAGATTTGATCCCATCCGATAGCTGAAATCCGATCAGAAATCCGAACAACTGCGCCCTGGGTGTTATGTTTGATAGTATTCTTTTATAATGCATACAATGCTTTGAATGGTCTAGCCTCTCATTACTTATGTGACCTTTCACATTCACTACAATTGCAAAATTTTAACCTGTTGGTAATTCATAGAAAATCCACAAAAGGAGGTAGATCTTTACTATTAAATAGATCTAAACTATTGAATAGTGTTTCCAACACTGTTTGAGACTCAAACATACTCTTTGTAGAGTTGTAGAGTCCATCCAATCCAGCTCAGGCCCAGTTCAAATTTGTTATCTGATATCTACAAATTGTAACATGTTCCAAGCATCCGGCGAGGGACATACAATTGATCTGACATTCAACATCTGAATCTCTTCAGCTTCCTAATTTTACCATTCACTAAATGCAGTAATGGCATGTGCATAATAATGTGGATAATTAGGCAATAAGGTATTACAAATATTAATATCATGCGTTTCTGTAAATCTGCTTTGAAACAATGTGTATTGTGAAAAGCACTGGGGAAAACAAAACAAAGCAAAAACACTGACGTTTAAACCCGCTCTTCCCTGCAGGCAAAATTATACCATTTCACTTCCATTTGTGAGAGTCAAAACACAATTTATTATAAGTGTAGTAAAATCTCAACTTACTAACTTAAAAGTGATAGACCAATAGTATTTTATCTTGGTACACTCAAAACAACAAATTATCTCTGGCTGAACTTAATTCAATTGTGGCCAGTGGTAGATACTGAAATTCTGTAAATTAACAAGCAAGTATGGGGCACTATTGTATGTACAATAATAACTTGTTGCATTATTGTAATATTGTAAGCAGCGTGGAGTTTGACCAACATTTGTAACCTTAAGCATACAACGAAAAGTCCCAAAAGACAATGTGACATTCCAAATTCTTCTGATTCCTTTCTGGGATAATGAGTATGGTGTGATTGAGATTAAAATTTTACTCTCAAGTGTTTCTGTTTTGCATATGTTATCGCAGGACTAAGATGAACCACACAATAGTGATTATACCTTTGGCTTGTGCATTAAAGTGCTTTATACAATTGTTTATGTTTACATTTTATTTATTTATTCATTGCATTTGCATTTTGATGCACAGTCTATACATCAGTCTTATGCTTTGCTGTAGATATACAGAATGGAGTACACCTTTTTAAAAGAAATTATACTCTAAATAAGAAACAGTTATACAAAATTAGTAGTAGTTATTAAAATTGATGTGGTCTGGAATTGGTAAAAAAATTGATCATAAAATCAATGTGCCTAATAATTCTGCACGCACTGTAGTTCAAAAATAATTTTCCTGGTTGTTACCCTTTTATTAAACTTAACATATTGTTCGCTTATACCTACACATATGTACTTTATAGGTAGACTACAATTACCAAAAGGTATGCTGTAAACGGGTGGATTAAGATGGTCAGGGGCCCCTAGGCTGCTCTTTGTGTGATGCACCCCCCACCCCCCACCACCATCCTTATCATCACCCTTATTATCAACCTTATCATTATGCTTTCTTGAAAAAATGTATTTAGTGCCATACATGGTCCACACACAAATAAGGTTAACTAGCATACACACACACATTGAGACACCGATACTACAGTTTTTCTTCTATGTTCCTTCCACTGGTGGGCCACCACAGTAAGACAATTACTACCACATCTGTAAAATGGGAAATTGAAAATCATAATAAATCATATAAACCAATATATAATACATAGCCTAATCAGCGCTCAAACGCACGCATAAAACTTGCCACAGCACACATGCAAACGTAATTATTTTGAATGTGTAGTGAAAAACAGCAAGCAGACTTTCTAAACATTTTAATAATTTATTGTTAATGTTTTCAGCTGCAAAGATGAAGTCTAGAAGACTTGACTTGACTATTTTCCAACTATGACTATTTTTGAATTGGTTCGATTAAAAGTAGACATTTCCAGCTTTCTATAGATACATTTCTTGTGTCTATGAGGGAACTATGGTTCATGTTTGTTACGTGCTCAAGTTCACAGAGATGACAGAAAGCGCATCCTGGTTGTTTTCATTTTACAAAAGCACAATGTTTTCTGTTATTGTGAGTTTACAGAAATAAAAGTAGAGCCTTTACAGTTTATATTACTCTTAACTGTAAGAGTTAAATGACTAGTATTTTAAGTGATCGCACCAGCGCCTCCATGTCAAGCAGTGTGCGCGCTCTCCACACAAACAAGGATATACGCCTAATAATAGTCCACATTTATCTAGGACTAGGCTAACATTAGCGGACTTGTAAAGTTGCTACTACTTACATGTTTCAAGTGATAAGCCATATTTGAGGTTGATGAATGATAGGCAAATGTTTGGAATTCCTGCAGTTATCTCTCCCTCACAAACTGCATGACTTCGCCACTTCCTGTCTTGATGTATCCAATGACTTGAAGTATCAAGCTAATTTAGGGATTTTTTTCAGTATATCTTGTTCACGTTGTCCTTTTAACCTTTGTATTTTCTGTTTTTTTGTGCTCCAATATCATAATTTCTTTTGGACATTTTGCCACTATGCTGTCTAGTAATACAGTGACGTAAATGAAAATGATTGACAACATTCGATCAGCAGTTGAATGGACAGATGTGACCCAAATGTCGCATCCATCCAATCACCTGCTTTTTTTAATGTTTCTTATTGGCCAATGAGACCAATGGTCTTTTTTTTGTTTGTTTGTTTACGCTATAAAAAATAAATAAATAAATAAATAAATAAAAGTCTGGCCAATCCGGGGCCTCTACACACGTGAGGCCCCTAGGCTGCAGCATAGGTAAGTCTGAGCGTTAATCCGTGCCTGGCTGTAAATTAATTTTAATTACATAGTATTTTCCAGGCTGTAATCTAAAGCATTACCCAAAAGACTCTGAGAACATGCCTGGCCTATTTCAGATTCTCATTTCTTAGGTTTACAGTTTTCCAGAATATTTGTTTTGTTTTCTTTAGACATATGTCTCATGTTTGTGTGTATTCTCTAGTATTCTCTAAATTACAGTTCATCTTCTGAGTACTATCAGAATGGACTTCATTCAGAGAGTGACGACAGATCACGCATCATGTTAGTTTTCTTTATTTTGCAAAAAGCACAACATTTTGTTTTTACTGTGAGTGTACACAAATAAAAGAAGACATTTCACAGATTAGAATGATGTATAACTCTTAATTGTAGGTCCAAAATTGACGGTGTATTTTAGTGTTTAATAGATTTATTGAATTTTAAATGTATACATACAAAAACAAAACAATACCCTCCCACAAAAAACACAATCCCCTGCGCCCGCTGTCAATCACACACAGACAAAAATACAAATAAACAAAAAGAACAGACCCACAGTAACAAAGTCAGCCGGAATATACTATACAAAACTAAGTTACTCTTTCACCTTTGTAGATGGTTGATCAAAAAAGGTTAAGAAAGGCCTCCAAACCTGATTACATATCTTTTCTGAACCCCTCAAGACAAATCTAATCCTCTCCAGTTTTAGATGGAACAACACATCTTTGATCCAATGTGACACCGTGGGTGGGGCAGCATCCTTCCACTTCAAAAGGATCAAGCGTCGAGCCAACAAAGTTGAAAAAACAATGAGCCTCAGACCCCCAGCAGGTAATGCTAAACCCTCAGTATTGACCCCAAAAAGAAATAGTAATGGATTCAGTGTTATTTTGACTCCAAGTAAACAAGTCAGTGCTTCACAGATACCTCCCCAAAATTGTTGTAGTTTAGGACAATACCAGAACATGTGTATTAGAGTGGCCTCTGCTGTTTCACACCGATCACAGGTAGGGTCAAGTTGAGGATAAATCTTAGCTAGTTTCGATTTATGAAGATGTACCCGATGAACCACTTTAAACCGAATAAGACAGTGTTTCGCAAATATTGAAGATGAATGAATCTTCCTCAAAATGTCATCCCAATCTGATTCACTGATGCTAATTTGTAGATCCTGCTCCCAGGATTTCTTAATAGCAAACATAGAAGGGGAGTCTAAACGTGAAATCAAGCCAAGAATTGTGGAAATAGCCTTTTTTTTTGGTGGGGTTAAAGATCATCACATCATCCATCACGTTATTAGGAGGCTTATCAGGGAACCCCGGGATGGAACCTGAAATAAAGTGCTGGACCTGTAAATATCTAAAAAAATTAGAAGCTGGTAGATTGTATTTATCAGGCAACTGCTGAAAGGATGCAAATTTGTTGTCCAGAAATAAATCATTAAAAAATTTCAGTCCCTGCCGCTGCCACCCATGAAACGCGGCATCCAGCATTGATGGTTATTAGATGCCATTGGAGTTAACAGACTCATCCTTAAAAGACCAAAGTGTTTTCGAAACTGAACACATATTTTAATAGAATTTTGAACAATAGGATTGCTAATTGTCAGGTTTTTAGCTAGCGGAATTGATGCACCAATTACAGCCGGCAGCGACAGGGAGTCAGAAGAGAGCCTCTCCATCTCCACCCATGCAGGCCCACTGTTGTCCGAGTAATGCACCCAGAAGGACAAACAACACAGATTGGCAGCCCAGTAATAATAGCGAAAATTTGGAAGAGCCAGACCACCGTCTTGTTTCAATTTCTGCAAATGTTCTTTATGCAAACGTGGTGTTTTGCCATTCCAAATAAATGATGAAATTACAGAATCAAGCTTCTTAAAATAAACATTGGGGATGTACACAGGAAGACTTTGAAATAAATATAAGTATTTAGGTAGTATAGACATTTTGACCACATTCACTCTCCCGACTAGTGAGAGGAAAAGAGGTGACCATTTAGACAATTCCTGTTGACTTTTCAGTTGCAGTTTAGTGAAATTTTCTTTGAAAAGGTCACAAAATTTCCTTGTAACGGTAATACCAAGATAAACAAAACTATACTTAGCAATCTTAAAAGGTACGGTAATTTTGGCTAAAACAGAATCAGTTAGGTTAAGTGGGAGTAATTTACTCTTGTGCACGTTTAGTTTATAACCTGACACCTCCCCAAATTTAGTCAGAAGATCCATAATATGAGGGATAGTCGTTTCAGCCCTATATTCTATTATCCAGATCAGCAATTTGTCTTTCTAATTGTTTTTGTTTAGAGACAGAGTCCCGTTTCTTTTTAGCCATAAAGGAGATCACCTGACCTCTAAGGTATGCCTTAAGAGCTTCCCAAACCAATGAAATAGGAACATCTGATTTCAAATTGATTTCTAGAAACAACGAAATTTGTAAATTTTGTAAAAGTGTCATCACTTAAAAGAAGAGAGTTAAATCTCCAGAGCCGCCTGGTAGGGAAAACACCAGGTATGCTTAGTTTTAATAAGAGAGGCACGTGGTCAGATATCACGATGGGTTGATAATCATATGACTGAATATTGGTGGTCAGTTTATTGTCTGTAAAAAAATAATCAATTCTGCTATAAGATTGATGAGCATTTGAAAAGAAAGAATATTGTTTATCCTGTGGGTGTAAAAAACGCCCAATATCTGAAATACCATAGGTGGAGAGGAATGACTGTAAATAGGAAGTGGATTTAGATACTATATAACCAGGCCTAACAGATGACCTATCCATCCCGGGATCTAGACAAAGATTAAAGTCCCCCCCCCCCCCCCAAGATGAGCATGTGTGAATTAAAACAAGGTATCCGTCCGAGGACTCGTGCAAAAAAGTGTGGATCATCACAGTTTGGAGCATATATATTGGCTAATCTAACATTAAGATTATAAAGTAAACCAGTGACTACGATATATCTACCATTGGGGTCAGCCAAACTTGAAAAAGGAGTAAAGCGAACACTTTTGTTTATCAAAATTGCAACACCTCTCGCTTTGCCCTGAAAAGTTGAGTGAAAAAGCTGCCCCACCCATCCACATTTCAAACGGGCAATATCCAAGGTTTTAAGATGAGTTTCTTGAATAAATGCTATTCCTGCACCCATATTTTTCAAGTGCGTAAGAGCCTTCTTCCTTTTGACTGGGTGGTTAAGGCCTTTAACATTCCAGGTGATAATATTAAGTGAGCAAGCCATTAAAGGGCAATATGTATTTTAAGAAAATAGGAAAGTTTCATTATTAACTTGCATTACACATAATTAAATAAGGTGAGTAAAAAAAAAAAGATTGTAATAACAACAATATCCTGGCTGAAATTCCTGAGACAAAGTTAAAAAAAAAAAAAAGAATTTGTCTGTTAACATTCACAACGATGCACACAAACCCTCCCAAAAAAAACCCTGAACCCCCAGGTGACACCAGAACAAACAGCACACCTACCCTATCCAATTGCAGAACTTCCATAAACTACTTCTAACTAAACTCCACAGAACCCCATAATAAAAAAAATAGAATAAAAGGAGATGAAACCTGCCACACAAAGAGACAAAAAAAAAAAAAAAACACCCACCCGTCATGCATATTCGTGATTATAAACACGTCAATAGTATGGCTGTAATGCGGCAGCGGTTAGCATATTTAAACGATACACAACTGTTAAAACTTCTTCCAGTTTAAATTGTCCCATACTTCACCCGCTACAAAACAACCTGTTCAGTCCGTCTTTGAGTCCTTCACAAACTTTTCAGCCTCAGCCACAGTGCCGAACATGGAGCGGGTACCATCTGTTTTGGTGATGCGGACTCGCGCCGGGTACAACAGCGACGGTCTCAGTCCCATCTTTATTTTGATACCGGTGAAAACAAATGATAACAGGCCGCGGCCTCTCCCCAGGACCAGGTTTGGGGGTCAGGCCGCGATGTGCACAATCCAACTCTGGCGGGGAGGGGAAAGTATCTTGCCCAAAAACATCCTGTAACAGCCGTGAAAAGAATTTAGATGGTTGAGGACCTTCAATCCCCTCTGGTAGACCCACAATGCGCACGTTATTCCGCCTGTTTCTCCCCTCCATGTCCGCTAGCTTAGTTTTAAGCTTTTCATTACAGGCCTGTAGAGTCACACAGTTAGCCTCCACTTTGGCAAGACGCTGATGGAGAGTTTCGGCATCATCATCCAGCGATGTCAAACGTTCATCATGGCTATCCCATGCCTTCTGAAGTCCATCCAATTTCCCATTCACTTCGTCAAAAAAAGTTGCTTTCAATTCTGCAACTAGAGCTGTCCTGTGTTCGGCTAGCAAGGCTGTTATGTCGGCTCGGCTAATAGCTGCAGAGGCAACAGCCTTCGACTCTGTTGTTTTTTCAGTTAATTTTACTAGATTTGGGTGGCATAACGGGACAAAATAATAACGCATACCTCTCAAGGTGTCTCAAGGGAGTTTCACATCAAAATAAGCAATTAAGTAGGTTCAATAAGTTAAAGAAAATCGGTGGATAAACACGTCTCTACCCCATGCTCGCCAAACCGGAAGTCCAAATTGACGGTGTATTTTGAGTCTCTTTTGCGCTGGTAAGAAAAAAACGAGTTGGTATCGCTGGTGCGGCCGTTGAGTGTTAGAGGCTGCTGAAAGAGCAATTTTAAGAAGCTGGAGGGTTGTCATTTTCTGGCTTGATTTCCTATAACCTTGAGTCTCAGCTCCCTCTCCTGTTATCACTTTCTGTATTGCTGAGTGGAGTAAGGAACAGCTTGACTGGATGTCTGTGTCTGAGCTGATGGTGGCATAGCTGAAGGTAATAGGAGGGTGAAGAACATCACCTGTGAGGTACCAGGCACTGTAGAGGATGGCAGGCATGCGTCTATCACTGTAGGATGGTAAAATGAAAAGGAGAGAGATGGGTAGTGCTGGTGCAATGACAGGAGGTCCTTGATGTGATGGTGGAGCCTTGGAGATGGTCTGAGGTTGCGACCTCCCCTTTAGTTTTGCCTCCCCAGCAGTGTTTGGTGGCAGGATTAAAAGGTGAGGCTCAGCCAAATTGCCTGAATAAAGAGTTGTTTTTTTCTACATAGCAACAGGAATCTTCTCCAGTCCTGCCATGAATGTGTCTGGGGCTTTAATCTTCATTGAGATTAACATTTTATTATAGATTCTTGCAGTCTATTGAAGACCATGTCGTGAGCAATAAATCTTATCTTTCATAATGGAGAAGAAAGCAAAAGTTGGACTTTCAAAGCAATTTCAAAGCAGCCATGGTTACATTAAGTCAACCACGTCAATTATTTGAACCCTCTGTGTAGCCCCCTCAGATGCTTTAAGTTTAGGCTTAGCAGTTACAATGCTAATTTAATCACCATTGTGTGACTGTTGCAGCGTTCACTTCTGGGAGCTGGATGGTGGTCTCGCTCATCACCTTAGCTTTGGTGAGGATGCACTCTCGAATGTGCTTGTAAGCACATGCTACCATTGTGAAGTGGGACACCCTCACTCCGTCACAGCACCCAGCATTTGGGTAGAGAGCACAGAGCCTTGTGAAGATGGCCTCCACCACTCGGTTGCAGTCAGGCCACTGTGCAGGACTGTGAGCCCCACCAAAACACCGGCAAATTACAACAGAATACATATTATTAATGTAGGATTGTTTTCAATGTGTAGTCCTTACTATGTTATTTTTATTGTTTTATTTCCCTTTTCTATTCTGTCTGCTTTGCTTTGTGTTGTCTAGATGTTCATTTTTAATATCTGTGCATAGTTATGTTGTCTTGTTTGTTTTCTAGGTTGATGTTGAAATATAATATCAATTAATTAGGTCTCTACTGATGATGATGATGATGATGATGATGATGATGCTCAAACCCAAAGTGCTTCACAAAAAATAGACAAAATACAATAAAAACAACAAACAAACAAAATAAAAATAAAACAGCAAAAGTACAATATTAAAATAATATACTCAAAAGCAGTAAGCATCCCATGAAGAGCCTTATATGTTAAAATCAAGATTTAAAGTGCATTACAATAATCTAGCCTCAACGTAATAAAGGCATGGATAAGCCTTTCCGCATCAGACAGAGATAGAGAAGGACGTAGTCTGGCTATATTTCTGAGATGGAAAAACACAGATTTCAAGACCATTTTAATATGGGCATCGATTGATGATTGCGAATCAAAAATAACACCAAGGTTATGCACTTGTGAAGATGGAGACACATGGTTAGAATCAGTTATCAAATTTAGATTATTGAATTTATGCAAAGCTGACGGCATCCCAACAAGTAGAAGTTCAGTTTTAGACTGACTGAGTTAAGATAATTGTCATGCATCCAAACCATTATTTCTTCCAGACAGGCAGCACTACTGTATAGCCAGGGCCGTGCAGAGACCTTTGGAGGGGCAGGTGCTCAAAGTATAAAAGGGGCACATGGAACAAGGCTTTAGCGCTGCTCAAAATATCAATACAGCAATATATTGTGATGCATTCCTTGCTGATTCGCGTATCGATATGGATGATTATGTATTGATACAGCAGCAAATGCTGTGATGCAGTTTTGAAAAGGAAACAGAATGGGAAAGTTTAAAAGTTAAAAAAAATATTTTCTTTCCACCTAATAATAACTCTGGGATTAGAAAGTTGTCTTAAGTTGTCCCAACCTGATGGCTTTTTCTTCTCTGTTTTACAGAATAATTAAGAACAGCTGTTATAGTAAAAACTATAGAAAACTTATGTTTCGTACAGTACAATATAGTTTTATTATCTGATTAAAAAAAAAAAAAACATTAATTGGGGGATAGGATGATGGTGGCCATGTAAGGGGTAAGAGTGAGAAATCATCAAAAATATAAATAAAGAAACTAAAATGTGTGTGTGTGTGTGTGTGTGTGTGTGTGTGTGTGTGTGTGTGTTCATTCTGATGGCACCCACTAAAAATCACAGTGGAGGATGAGTGGTTGTAGGCACTTATAACAGAAGTTTCCTGTTGGACATGTCCCTAAAAATGTTAATGACATCATTGTCACTAGGGTCACATATCCTTCACACTGCACTTTGATGTCAGGTCAGGTATATTATTCATTTTATATTGACATTGATATTTTTACATTTATTTCCAGAGAGATATTATTGAGTTTACAGGCTAAAGTGGTCTTGCTGTTGTAAACAATGTTGCTATTATAGGGAAAAAAATGTGTGTCACATTTAAAATATAATTATATTTTAATTCATTTCTGAATTGTTTTTATTTTCATAATGATAATTCAGAGAATGAGAAAATTTGAATAAGTCTTACCAGTGTTGTGATAATTATTTTTAAGGCACTCTACGTTTTAAAAAAAATAAATAAATATTGTAATATAATAATAGTTTAGTCAATTAACATAAAAAAGAACAGACCCCTCGATGCCTGCCTGTGAAACTTTTCTCCCTCAAACAGCACGCTAACGTTACTTCTACACTACAGACTACACAACGCAATATAAACAACACATCTGAATGTTCTCACATCACATCGTTCTTGTAAAATAATAATAAGTAAATAAACTTCAAAATCACTTCGCTGAGAATGAAACACCACTTACCAGCTGCCGCGGTGTTGAAAATATCCCCTGGCAATTAAAAATGCGCGTGCGGCGTGGGGAATCGTCCCGGTCGGATGAGGTCGTCATCGTCAGGTAAAAGGTCATCATGTGGGTCATTTTATTTACGGCTAAATTATTATTAATAAATTTTACTAATATTTAGACATTCACAAAAGGTCATGTTATTACAAAAAAATAGAGGAAATTTTGCTTTGACAAAAGGGCACTTTGAGCACCAAGGGGCAAAGGGGCAGGTGCTCAAGCACCCAGCGTGCCTGTGTGTAGCAGGACTAGAATGCTACAAGCACCCCTGTTGGCAAAAGTAAGAAGGTCATTTGTGACCTAGACTAGAGCAGTCTCTGTGCTGTGTCCAGATCTAAATACAGACTGGAACGGTTGTAATAGATTGTTTTTGGACAGATATTGCTGTAGCTGGCCAACAACAACTCGCTCAAGAACCCTGGCCAGAAAGGGCAGATTCGAAATAGGCCTGTAGTTGGATAAATCTTCAGCATCTTCAGCACAGCCAGGATTTTTAAGAACTGGTGTTATAGCAGCAGTCTTAGACCCCGCTTACACTAGTGCGTTTTTGAAAACGATCCTCATCTACACTGGTGTTTCCACAGTGTTTCAGGAAATATCTCCGTAAAGATTGCAGGTCATTCTCCATGTTATTGTTTACACAGTTGTCAAGGATATGCAGAGCGAACGTGGACAGCCATGCCATTGTTTTTTAAAGTCTCAGTTTTGGTATGTTTACACTAAAATGCAATGTTTTCAAAAGTCTCCATTTTCGAGGTTTGAAAACGCCAGCGTAGTGTAAAAACAGCCGTAACCATAGCAAAAAGTGTGTGTTTCAAAACAAAAATGCACTAGTGTAAACAGGACCTTAAGGGCCACAGGAACCTGGTCAGTAGCTAAGGAATCATTAATAATTGCAGTGATAGAGGGGCATAAGCATGGTAGGCACTTTTTAGAACCTCAGTAGGCAGGGGGTTGAGAGAACATGTAAATGAACTCAAAGACATGACCAGTTTCGAAACATTATCTATACTAACAGTGACAAAATTAGAAAATGATGTTTGTTGATTGGTTTAAATAACGTCTTCAAATTAGCTGCACCTTTATTGATCATATGTGAATACAGGTGCTGGTCATATAATTTGAATATCATCAAATAGTTGATTTATTTCACTAATTCCATTCAAAAAGTGAAACTTGTATATTATATTAATTCATTACGCACAGACTGATATATTTCAAATGTTTATTTCTTTTAATTTTGATGATTATAACTAACAACTAAGGAAAATCCCAAATTCAGTATCTCAGAAAATCAGAATATTACTTAAGACCAATAAAAAGAAAGGATTTTTAGAAATCTTGGCCAACTGAAAAGTATAAGCATGTACAGCACTCAATACTTAGTTGGGGCTCCTTTTGCCTAAATTACTGCAGCAATGCAGCATGGCGTCGATCAGTCTGTGGCACAGGTGTTATGAGAGCCCAGGTTGCTCTGATAGTGGCCTTCAGCTCTTCTGCATTGTTGGGTCTGGCATATCGCATCTTCCTCTTTACAATACCCCATAGATTTTCTATGGGGTTAAGGTCAGGCGAGTTTGCTGGCCAATTATGAACAGGGATACCATGGTCCTTAAACCAGGTACTGGTAGCTTTGGCACTGTGTGCAAGTGCCAAGTCCTGTTGGAAAATGAAATCTGCATCTCCATAAAGTTGGCCAGCAGCAGGAAGCATGAAGTGCTCTAAAACTTCCTGGTATACGGCTGTGTTGACCTTGGACCTCAGAAAACACAGTGGACCATCACCAGCAGATGACATGGCACCCCAAACCATCACTGACTGTGGAAACTTTACACTGGACCTCAAGCAACGTGGATTGTGTGCATCTCCTCTCTTCCTCCAGACTCTGGGACCCTGATTTCCAAAAGCAAAATTTACTTTCATCAGAGAACATAACTCTGGACCTTTTTGACTTTAGCCCAGGTGAGATGCTTAGATGCTGTCTTTTGTTCAAGAGTGGCTTGACACAAGGAATGCGACAGCTGAAACCCATGTCTTGCATACGTCTGTGCGTAGTGGTTCTTGAAGCACTGACTCCAGTTGCAGTCCACTTTTTGTGAATCTCCCCCAAATTTTTGAATAGGTGTTGTTTCACAATAGCCTCCAGGGTGCGGTTATCCCTATTGCTTATACACTCTTTTCTACCACATCTTTTCCTTCCCTTCACCTCTCTATTAATGTACTTGGAAACAGAGCTCTGTGAACAGCCAGCCTCTTTTGTCAAGTCAGCAGTCTTCCCCATGATTGTGTAGCCTACAGAACTAGACTGAGAGACCATTTAAAGGCCTTTGCAGGTGTTTTGCGTTAATTAGCTGATTAGAGTGTGGCACCAGGTGTCTTCAATATTGAACCTTTTCACAATATTCTAATTTTCTGAGATACTGAATTTGGGATTTTCCTTAGTTGTCAGTTATAATCATCAAAATGAAAAGAAATAAACATTTAAAATATATCAGTCTGTGTGTAATGAATGAATATAGTATACAAGTTTCACTTTTTGAATGGAATTAGTGAAATAAATCAACTTTTTGATGATATTCTAATTATATGCCCAGCACCTGTAAAAGTCTATGCAGGACAGACAGCGTGGACTTCTAGGTGGTAAACGAAGGCTTTATAAAGGTTGTCGCTGACTCCCACGAGAGTCACAAATGGTGTCTCTTTGCAAGACAGATATTTGCTTCAACTTGGCTTTTTCAAACTTTTTGACTAGCCCTAACGCTATTTCCAAAACATAACGGGCCACTCAGGCCAGAATGTCGGAACTCATTTGATTTTGGCTCTACACTCTCAAAACTCGCATATCAAATGTTTCTTGAGCTTTCTTCTGATTTTGGCCTAAGCCAGGGGCATTCCAACAATTCTTCAAGCCTGTCTGCGCCACGTTTTTTGTTATCTTTCTCATTTGAAACAGGCGAATAAGGTGTCCTCTGTCCTGCAGAGACTTTTATATCTGAAAAGATAAAACGTCTACTCCTACAACCCACCGGTTAGGCACTGCTGGCATTCTAGACAGGCGCTTTAACCAACTAAGCCACAGCGCCGGGTGCTCAGCCTGGTTCAAAACTTTTGTAGCCAAAGTCTAAAAGAGGCAGCACATCATGGAATAGGTCATTTTGAGGTTTGAGGATTAATTTCCAAAACCTGAAATGTGTGCAGGCTTCTGTTCAGGGATAAGGGAATACCTCAGATCATTTCATTTTGGATCTAAACCCTCAATACTCGTGTGTCAAATGTTTTGTGAACCTGCAGTTACAGTACATCTAAACGCTGTCTCAGCTAGGAGAAACGGAAGGCAATTTTTGCCAGGTAGGTAGCCAACAATAGGTATTAGCAGATTTTGACCTACGCTAGTGGTTTTCAAACCGTTCTTGTTCTCTCCCTTTGTTTAGAACAGGTGAACTGAGCAAATGAGAATGTCTTACAAAGACATCTGAGCAAAAGAGGCAAACCACGACTCTGGTGGGACTCGAACCCACAACCTTTGAATACCTCCGTTGGCAACCTAGAAGTCCAATGCACTATCCATTGCGCCACAGAGCCACGCTTTGAAGACCTTAGAGGTTACAGGATTATTTCCAAAACCTGAGGGACATTCAGGCCTCTGTTGAAGGATGAGGGAATATCTGATATCGTTTCCTTTTGGATCTAAACTCGAGTTTTCCGGTTTTGCGCCAACGCACGCTGTCCGGCATGCAAAGACCTTCATATGGGAATATATATTAAAAAAGCACCCCCATATCATGTGGCCTAGGCACTGCTGGGATTTGAACCCAGGATCTCCTGTTTACGAGACAGGCGCTTTGACCAAGTAAGCCACAGCGCCTCTTGCTAAGCTAGATGAAATTTCTTTGCATAAAAAGCCTAAAAGAGGTAGGAGATAGCTGATTACATCATGAAAGAGGTCCCCTGGAGGTAGGAGGATTATTTCCAAAACATAACGGGCCACTCAGGCCTCAATGGAATGTCGGAACTCATTGGATTTTGGCTCTACACTCTCAATACTCGCATCTCAAATGTTTCTTGAGCTTTCTTCTGATTTTGGCCTAAGCCAGAGGCATTCCAACCATTCTTCAAGCCTGTCTGCACCACGTTTTTTTGTTATCTTTCTCATTTGAAACAGGTGAATTAACCAATTGACTGATTAGTAATGTACTCTCTGATCTGACTGGGCTGTGTCCAATAAGGAAAGCAAGAACATATGTGCTGGGTAGGCTTCTGAAAAAAAGTTTGAAAATGCCAAGTTGAAGCAAACGTCTGTCTTGCAAAGAGACAACATTCGTGCCTCTGGTGGGAGTCAGCAACAACCTTTATAAAGCCTTCGTTTACCACCTAGAAGTCCAGGCTTCTGTCCTGCAGAGACTTTTATATTTGAAAAGATCAAACGTCTACTTCTACAACCCACCAGTTAGGCACTGCTGGGATTCGAACCCAGGATTTCCTGTTTACTAGACAGGCGCTTTAACCAACTAAGCCACAGCGCCGGGTGCTCAGCCTGGTTCAAAACTTTTGTAGCCAAAGTCTAAAAGAGGCAGCACATCATGGAATAGGTCATTTTGAGGTTCGAGGATTATTTTCCAAAACCTGAAACGTGTGCAGGCTTCTGTTCAGGGATAAGGGAATACCTCAGATCATTTCATTTTGGATCTAAACTCTCAATACTCGTGTGTCAAATGTTTTGTGAACCTCCAGTTACAGTACATCTAAACACTTTCTCAGCTAGGATAAACGGAAGGCAATTTTTGCCAGGTAGGTAGCCAACAATAGGTAGTAGCAGATTTTGACCTACGCTAGTGGTTTTCAAACCGTTCTTGTTCTCTCCCTTTGTTTAGAACAGGTGAACTGAGCAAATGAGAATGTCTTACAAAGATATCTGAGCAAAAGAGGCAAACCATTACTCTGGTGGGACTCGAACCCACAACCTTTGAATACCTCCGTTGGCAACCTAGAAGTCCAATGCGCTATCCATTGTGCCAAAAACGGGGCAAAAGGGACTGCTATGGGTGGGGGAAAAGAAAAAAATGAGAAAAAACAAAGAGGAAAAGGAAAAAAAAAAAAAAGGAAAGGGAAAAAAATAAAATAAGGGAATGCATGGGAAAAAATGAATGGAAATTGAGTGGGGTTACTTTTGTCTTTTAATTAGTTCTCTTCATATTTTCACTTTCAACAAGTTACTGAAAAGTGAAAAGTAAATATTTGGACATTTTACCTTATCACAAAACAATTCCTTTATATTAATTTTTGTCAAATTGAAAGAAAACATTCAACACTTACTTCCACAAATACAGTTTATTCCAAAAGCTTAAATATGACATACGTGTGTGTATATTATAATAAAAAGTATATATAATAATAAAAAGTATATATAATAATAAAAAGATATATATATATATATATATATATATATATATAAAAACATAATAGTTACAAATATTATACATTTACTACCACAAATGGTTTATTATTAAGAAAACAAAACTAGTGCAAATATATACAAATTGGATATAATAATAATAATAATAATAATAATAATAATAATAATAATAATAATAATAATAATAATAATAATAACTCTTCCACAAATATTTTAATTCTTATAATACAAAATGCAAATATCTACATGTAATAATAATAATAATAATAATAATAATAATAATCACTTCCACAAAGTTTATTCCAAGAGCTTGAATAAGTCATTTAAATAGCTATATATAATAATTAAAATAAAATATGTTTACAAATATGGTTTAATAATAAAATGTACAAACAATAGTAATGATAAGAGTAATTATGCACACATACATACATGCATATAAATATTAAAATAAAAAAATAAATAAATTAAAAAATACAACAATTTTTAAGAGCTTTCCTTCAAATTCTAATTTTACTTAGTGCACTTAATGCACTAACACCACCGAATCAACCGAATGTATTATGTATGAAAGTAAAGACAAAAAGCCTAAAGAGAGTCTTTCCACTCTGTAATGGTCTGGCCACATGTTTTACACTGATAATGGTAGTGCTCTTTTGTGTGACGCTTCTTTGGTGGCTCCCCTCTCGCCACACGCTCTTGATCCTCAAGTGCTGCCTTGTGCAGTCTCCATGCACGCTGACGGTTCTGGGGAGGTGGTGGAGCTGATGACTGTTGGCCCGGTGGATTGGAAGACCATCCCTGAGAGTGTGGTGGAGCTGATGACTGCTGGCCCAGCGGAAGGGACGACCATCCCTGAGAGTGCGGTGGAGCTGATGGCTGTTGACCGGGTGGATTGGAAGACCATCCCTGAGAGTGTGGTGGAGTTGATGACTGCTGGCCCAGCGGAAGGGACGACCATCCCTGAGAGTGCGGTGGAGCTGATGGCTTTTGACCGGGTGGATTGGAAGACCATCCCTGAGAGTGTGGTGGAGCTGATGACTGCTGGCCCAGCGGAAGGGACGACCATCCCTGAGAGTGCGGTGGAGCTGATGGCTGTTGACCCGGTGGAAGGGAAGACCAATCCTGAGAGTGTGGTGGAGCTGATGACTGTTGGCCCAGCGGAAGGGACGACCATCCTTGATAGTGCAGTGGAGCTGATGGCTGTTGGCCCGGTGGAAAGGACGACCAATGCTGAGAGTGTGGTGGAAAAGACCAATCAGAATACCCAGGCCAGGTATGCCACCCTGGAAAGTGCTGGGCCCCAGGCCAGAAAAAATGTTTGTCTGCTGCAGTAGTATAGTCTGTGCCAGATCCTAGCCCAGTGTCTGTGTATGTAATGGAAGACACTGCAGTTCCAGTTCGTGCACACTTACGTTGGCGAATAACTGCCTCACCCTCTCGATTTTCAGGCTCCTGGAACTCAATGGCAACATGTCCATGTTGAACAGGTGCAGATGGGAGCTCTCTAGGCTTTGGCAGTGGCTCCTTTGCCAAACCAACAGGCTGGGGAAGCTTCACACCTTGTAGCAAGGTGTCCCGGTCAGTTCTTTTCTGTCTGTCAAGAAGCCTCTCAAAGAAAAACAAACAATTAGTTTGAAGACAGCACAACTGTTTTTAAAATTGCAACTTTACCTACATTACATTCACAAAACATAGCAAATCTCTACTGACTGATAAAGGTGACACAAATGTGGGGTAAGCTATATTTCAAAAACACTGTTTGAAAGTCAGATCGACACTGACACCAACAATCAGTGGCCAATCAGCATTAAGGGGCATATGACAGTCGAGGAGTGTCGTTCATTCATCATTATTTTGTTGCACATCAGCTGTGATAAACAGACTGAGACAAAATGAGACCAGACTGAAAAAAATGTGTACATTTAATGTATGTAACATACAAATACATTTGGAACCAATGATAATTCAATAGATTTATTATTTCTGAAGTGCAGTTTTTCATAGGAATCTTATTACTGACGTGAATTAAACTCACCATGAAGACACTGTGGTGTTGTTTATAGTGACTAGCACCAAGTTGGTCTGGTCCAGTAGCTCTCTGCAGTCTTCAAGAAGCTGTTTGATGTAACTGTACGTCATCACTATCGCCTGAGGAATGGGAAATGTTTTGCCCTTGTTGTCTTTAGGCCTATTCCTGGCTTCCCTGAACTCCTTCAGAAGCTTGAGGGCGACGCATTCTGAAACCCTTTTCACATCAGGCCTCTGGGCAGCCTGGCCATGAGTCATGAACAGTCTGTGTATAAAAAGATGCATTGATTGTATTATGTATTATTGTATTAAGTATTCTATGGTTCATTATAGCTTTGTAAACATATAGACTAACTAGGTTTTTGAATTTTATGGCAATAATGAATAGACTTTAGATGGATAGGCAAGGCAAAGGCAAGGCAAGTTTATTTGTATAGCACATTTCATACACAATGGTAATTCAAAGTGCTTTACATAAAAAAAGAATAATAAAAATAGAACATAAGGAATAGAAATAACAGTAAAAACAGAGAATTTTGCTATCTGGATGGAAGAGCTAGGAAGTCTCAGGGAGTTTTTTGTTGTTGTCGTCCATCAGAGTTGGATCTAAACGGATCTATTCATCAGAGCAGATCAGAATGGATCTTCCTCATCCAACAGGACTGCTACCTGTTAGGGCACTTCAAACTGATAAACATAGTTTCAATCTCCCCTTTTGTCAAGACACCTCAAACTGCACCACACAGCCCTAATCCCCCTTCCGGAGACATCTTACCCATGGAACGCAGTTCAAATTTCCCCTTTGGAAATTTCCCCCTTTGGAAAGTGTCCTGACTGTAATCCAGAGATATCTTAACCATGCACCACAGCTTAAATTTCCCCATGGTTTGTCAAATTTACCAAATTTTAACCTAATCAATTTCTTCCTAATTCTCCCAGCTCTTTCAACCAGACAGCAATAATGCATTAAAAGTCAGAATAACAAGATGATACATAAAAGATATAAAATACATTAAAAATGAAATAAAAACAGGAAAAGGAATTAAAAGAATAAAAAGATAATACGTATACAATAAAGTGCAAACAGTTCGGACATAGCACAGTGCTCAATCAGCAAATGCATAGATAAAAAGATGTGTTTTGAGTCTGGATTTGAATGTGGCTACTGTTGGAGCACACCTGATCTCTTCTGGAAGCTGGTTCCAGCTGCGGCTGGCGTAACAGCTAAAAGCAGACTCTCCTTGCTTTGAGTGAACCCTGGGTATTTCTAAATGACTTGATTCTGATGATCTGAGTGATCTGTTAGGTTTATATTCTATGAGCATATCTGCAATGTATTGAGGTCCTAGGCCATTGAGTGATTTATAAACAAGTAACAGTACTTTAAAATCAATTCTAAATGCAACTGGAAGCCAGTGCAAGGACCTGAGGACTGGTGTGATGTGTTCATGTTTTCTGGTTCTGCTCAGAATCCTAGCAGCAGCGTTCTGTACGAGCTATAGACTATAGGATAGACTAAGAAACACTGAAAAAGTTCCTAGATCTCATGATTTTCACAATTCTCAAAACAGTTTGAAGTTTGTTTGTTTTTTAGCCTTACAAAAGGAATTAATTACACAGACAGCATGAAAATCAACTCAAAATCATCACTGGTGAACTACAATTTAACTCACCTCTCAGCTGCTTGCTGACCAGGGGCTGAGCCACTACGCTTCCGAGAAGCTCTCCAAGGACCTGGCAAATTTTTTTTCTTGCACTTAAGGGAATACTTGGAGGGGGACTGATCAATGGCATGCAGATACGAATACAACCGCAAGATCTCTGCTATTTCGTTGGTTGACAAAGCAGTGATAGTGCGGTTGAGGCTGACGAGGTACCCTGCCAGGTTATCCACTGCCTCCCATCCAGGAACACCCCTTGAATCACATCTACTGTCCTGAAATTGGAAACAAAAACCAAAATCCCGCATTCCGAATTGTTTTATTAACGGTTCTCTGATAAACTATTCTTCACAAATTACAAGCATCAAGTATTAGAAAACTTTACCGAAGTTGATGTGCTGGGCCCAGCGCAGGAAATGTCTTCAATATCAGGACTGTAAGAGCCACCACTTGGACCACTGGTTTCCTAGATTATTTTTAAACATTTGTAAAAGAAGAATAAATTTGAGTTTCAAAGTTGACTGTTCAAAATTTATGCTAAACAAATGTTTAACATTATTAATAATCCTCTAACATTCCTATGCAATTGTAATTACAAATGAACAAGAAAACTGACAATACCAGAGATGAGATCAATGAATCATCATGACTGCTGGAACATCCAAGGGTGTGTGCATCTATATTGATGTGTGCTGCATCACTTATTGTGACATCCAGGCACTCGTCCTCCTGAACTTCAACCTGCATCTCTGGCAAAGTGATTTCACCTTGCACCAGTGGAGAAAGCAGGTCTCCTCTGTCCGACTGTGCCAACAAGTACTCCACAGCTATACGCTCATCTGCCATAAAGAATTATTAAACATTTTGTAATGAGAGGAATATATCATATTATCATATGTAATTGATAACAAATAATCCATTAACAACACACATGAAAAGTTAAATTAAAAACAGGAGGAAAAAAAAACAAAAAACAAAACAAAAAAAAAAAACACTAAAAAAGGAAATACGTTTCAACTTCATGAACAGACACATCTTATAACTAAGAATGGGCACTTTAATAGAAATGTTCAGTAATGAAAATGGTGGTCTGACTGTTTAGCAAGCAAGCAAAGCTTTGCTATCATAATAAAATATACCATGTTGAATCTTACCAGTGGGTTTCCCAGGGGGTATGAATTCTAGCAGAAGTAAACATCCGAGGACTCTGTTGCTGAGGTCATTCATGTGGGACATTAAACGAACATCATAGATCTTAGTTAGTGATGTACCACCCATGTCCACAGCTTGACGACCTCGGTTGATGTTCCACCTAGATGCACCCTCAAGCATGTACATCTGAGTATGTACAGCATTACATCTCCACCCTGGAAGACAAAATATTTCACATGATTAAAATTATTATATAATATTTTATATATTATGAAATATAATATTTTATAATAATATAATAACCCCCCTCAGTTTCAGTTGATGTGTAAATACTTAGCTAATTGTCTAATATTTAAGCTTATTTACTTCTGACCAAAATCTGTTCAAATTTTATACCTTTAATTTGTGGCAAATTTTCTATATTGTGACAACACTTAAATACACTTACCTGGAATGAAAGTGCACTGGTGGCGATGAAAGCTTTCCAGGAAAGAGGACCCTCTACCACACCTCAGTACATCCAGAACCTTATCAGCCTTCTGTAACCCGGAGCCCAGTTTTGTGTAAAGCTGAACACCGGGTGGCTCTTGAATGCAAGGTAAGTGTTTCTGCTGCACCTCCCACACATGCGTCATGCTTTCTGGACTGATGAGGTGCAAACCAGTGGTGTCGGTCAGATCCCACATAGAGTCCAGCAGTCCTTGTATCAAGGCACGAGTTTCTTCCACTCCACGCGTCCTCCTCCTGCAGTGCTTGGCCAGCTCATTGGAGGTGATGCTTGACAGGATTTGGGCCTCTGTTGGAATATGGCCCCCATGTTTTTTTAAAAGCATGGTCTTTTTCGCTTCTTTAAGATGAGAGATGTCATCCTTGTCCCATTCAAATATACAGCTCGACAACTTGGAGCAGAACGTGCCATACAGTGGATGGTGCTCCGTTGTAAGACCAGCAGTGAACCGGCGCATGAAGTGGAAAACGTTGAGGCGCACCGTGACTTTCCATGGTCGAAACCAGTTAAGAACTGGAGTCACGCCTACACCTATGATAAACAAGCAGTGCATTTACACGTTCTCTCAATTTAATTTGCAACATTAAACAAATATGCCAATGCTGTTTTATGCAAGCTTTTGTTTACTTGATTGCAAACACCAAATCAGGGTTTTCATGCTAAAATTTCTATAGTAAATAGTTCTAAATATTCTCTTTATGAGTGCTTTTAAAAAATACATCTAGAAAAGCCATGTAAATTTCAAATTTCACTTTCCAAAATTAGTTGAAATAATGCAGATCTTTGATTTATTCTCCTTCAGAAACATGCCTGAAATGTTTGCTAATATGAATTAGAAATGCATAAATAGCATAAATGCACACACATTCCTATTAATTAAACACTTAAGGTCACAAACCTGTCTCGCTGCAGCAGTCCCGGTCAATTACAGCTGGCTCTGGCTCCCCAGCATCTTTGTATCGCTTTACGATGCCCTGACACAAGTCATCTAGGCCAGCTCCCTCACCAGTGGTTAGGACACAATTTAGGACTTGGCCAATCTCATTGCCAACATTGGTCATCCATGTAGCAGTGTCCGCAATGCCACCAGCAAGCTTTTTAGTTATCTATATGAATACATATACACATTAAAATCACTTAACATCAGTTAAAGTTAACATGCATTTCCCTCTTTTTATTTACATTTACCTTCTTGGTAGAATCCAGCTTGAGGATGCTACCATACGTTGATGTTATGACACCTTTTAGCTCATCAATGTGACTCAGGATCTCATTGGCATGTACGGTCCTAAACCACTGTGCCAGAGGTAGGGGGCAAAAAGGTGGTGGCTGCTGATAAACCACTTCAGACTGTGTCAGGGCACATCTCTTTTTGTGAAACTCGCAGTCCGTCAGATAGTCTATGGTCCGTCTTGCCCACTCCTCACTGTGTACTTCTTCAAGCGCCTGCTGCAAGAAACTGGAGCTGTTCCCTGCAGTTCTGGGCTTCAACAAAGTCACACACTTCCTGTCTAGAGCAAGCTGAGTTGTCAGAACAGCGGGAAATTTATTTCTGTGGGAGGGATCAAGTTGGTTAAGCATCTCTGAACTCCAAGGGCAGACAGGAATCATACAATTACTGCAGCGGGGGTAGTCTGCTCCAACTAAGTAGTATTTGAAGTCAATATCAATGACTTCCCTCACTTTGGTGTATATTCCTGAATGATGCATCTTCTTTTTGCACTGTGTGCATTTCAGAGGAATTCCCCACATTCTCATTGGAGCCCACAGAAACATCCGCTGTCTTAAGTAGCTACTAGGATCAGGAGGTGAAGTAGTAGGCTTGCTGGGACTTGGTGGATGAAACCAGTTTTGTGAAAACTGCTGCTTCAGTCGTCCTGTGCTGTCATATAGACACTGTGCGATCCACTTCTGGTCTGCTGGTTTAATCACTCGACAGAACTGCTTGGGGAGAAAACTCACCCAATTCACTTCTGGAGGCCTCAGGTTAATGACCGGTGATGGTGTGTGAGGTACACTTTGTGGAGCTCCTTGCTGCTCTTCAATGTAAGCAGGTGACTGTGCAAATGATGCTGTGGGAGAAGATGTTGGTTGATCCACAGATTTTCTGTCTCGGTCTGCAAGACTAGTCCAAAGATGATGATTTTCAATGTTGTGAAGCAGTCCAACTGCACCCCAGACTTTTGCACCACACTGGTCACAACTTTCTTGGACATGGTAGTCAGACAGATGTTCAGTGAAACCCTCCACATCACAACTTTACTACAAAGAGCACACTTAATTGAACTACTGCTCTGTGGGGCTGGTTTTGCACCTGCACTGGTCAGTGGTCCTACTTCCTTGGCTGTACTGCTCAGTGGTCTTGCCTGCTTTCCTGCACTACTTGGTGGTCTTGCCTGCACAACTGCACTGGTCAGTGGTCCTACTTGCTTGACTGTACTGCTCAGTGGTCTTGCCTGCTTTCCTGCACTACTTGGTGGTCTTGCCTGCACACCTGCACTGCTCAGTGGTCCTACTTGCTTGGCTGCACTGCTCGATGGTCCTACTTGCATGGCTGCACTGCTCGATGGTCCTACTTGCATGGCTGCACTGCTCGAGGTCCTACTTGCATGGCTGCACTGCTCGATGGTCCTGCTTGCATCTCTGCACTGCTCGATGGTCCTGCCTGCATCTCTGCACTGCTCAATGGTCCTACTTGCATGGCTGCACTGCTCGATGGTCCTACTTGCATGGCTGCACTGCTCGATGGTCCTACTTGCATGGCTGCACTGCTCAGTGGTCTTGCCTGCATGCCTGCACTGGTCTGTGGGCCTGTCTGCATACCTAACACTGTCTGCTGACTGTGAAAGAAATGTTAGCGTTTTCCCTAGGTCTGAAAATATTGCCAGTAAAGTCAAGCAAAATCATTTGTATTAAGCTGCATCATTTGGTACACAAAACTTTGCTGAAAAAAACAGTTGTACACAATTACTACATGCCATCTGCTGTCTGATTGATAGTTTATATTTTTAGAAAGTAAAACACCTTTAGTATAATTGTAAAAACACCCACCTTCAGGTCTTTGTGCAACAGTCTTTTTACTGTGAGTGAAATTGATATTTATATGTGTTTTATGCAAGTAGTCTGTTATTATACTGTTAAAGACCTCTTTGAATTACATTACTAGCTATGAGAAATTCATCTAGCATACTGACAGCATCTGCACTAAATTTAACAGCTTTGCAGTTTGTGCCTCTGAATAAAACTGATGTTTTTTCAAGTTTGAGCTCCATATTTCCACTATATCACAATATGAGTCAAAACCTGTTTTTATTTAATGTTGTCAAAAAGTTCAATAAACCTCTTCATATAAATATATGCCCTTTTCTGACTATTATTTTATATGTTAGGCTTTACAGTTCAAATAATGAACAATTTTCTATTATGGAAATTTAAAAAAGAAAGAAATTATTAATTAGCACCAGTCTAGGTAAAATAATCACATTTATCTCTACATACCTAATGATAACCACATTTGCAAAGGATTCGGTTCCCACAGATATCATAGACACAGGTCTGCTTGTGTGATGGGCAGTTGTTAATTCTGTCCAATTCATCCTTCCACTTCTTCACCCCTGGCTTCTTTCCTGTTGTGAAGTGGTACTTCCCTTGGGCATACTTGCACATAATGTCATGCCAGTATGAATCAGGTTTACCTGTCTTAGTCATGTCTATAAATATGAAACAACAGTGTAAATATCAGATAACTTAAGATACAAATTAAGTGAAATTTAAAGAAAAGGGTTAGGGAAAAACAAAAAAAGACGACTTTTTAGGTAGAAGGGGGTTTTGTCACATGGATGCTTGTTTGATTTTATACACATTGATGGTTGCCATATTATGTATATAGGCTATTTGTCAATTAATTTATGATAGTAGCAAAGACAATTTTTAAGCTCTATGGCAAATAGAATGAAGGATATGTTAAACTAAATTCAAATAAAGAAACTGAAAACAGTAAGAAGCAACAGATTGCATTTTATATAGTAATTATGTAGAAATTATAGAATATTATTGGTTACATACTGCTTTCGCTCACCTTAATTACCTGTTGTGCTTGAACAGAGACAAAAACTGATGAATTTTATTTTAAGCGTATTTGACTGCTTTAGAGTGAATTTTATTTGCGCTTATTATTATTATTTTTAAACGCGCTTATCAGAAAAGGCCGCGAAATGTTTTGGGTTGAATTTTTCTCACTGTTTTAACACAAAACAAAACACCACTCTGTATTTTAATATTAATCATCATAGTAATTATTATCCTCATTGATGTTTTATATTACTGCAACAAGTCTTTCCGTCTTCACTGTTGCAATGGCCACCGTGAATTATATCACTAACGTTATATCTGCCCAAACATGGCCTCTTATCTCTGAATAAGTGTTAAACCACCGAATTAAGAATAAAGATAGCTAAATTACACATGTGCAATGTAAGCAGAGTTTGAACCGTAATGTCGAACGGAGATACGTCACGAACTGCTTCTCCTTTCATGTTATATGTTAAACTGTACTTACCTGAAAGTTATCCGAAGAGTCAAATTGATTTAAAAAATGTTTTTAGTGATTAAAAATGTTTTTTTCTCGCGTGACACATGTGCATAGACTGCTACGAGTGTTTCGGGAACTGGCGCTCTTTTATGACTGTGTCACACGACTATGTTTCGGCCAATGACTGTTATGCCCCGTTCAGCCAATGGCTGTTTTGCCCCTTTGAGCACTGTTCGGAACTGTTAGGACTGAGACCATTAACTGTAAGGATTGTTAGGACTTGTGTTAGGACTTTTTCAGAATGTGTTAGGACTTACTTCGAATGTGTTAGGACCTGTAACAAATAGTTAGGAATAGTTTGGCTGTCTGGTCGCTGGAGGGTAGCGCCACAGAGCCACGCTTTGAGGGCCTTCTTAGAGTTCCAGTTTGGTGCAGATATGCAGTGCTGGGGATCCAAAGGTTTTCCTATTTGAAAAGTTTAAATGAGCACCCTCACATCTTGTGGCATAGGCACTGCTGGGATTTGAACCCAGGATCTCCTGTTTACAAGACAGGCGCTTTGACCAACTAAGCCACAGCGCCGGGTGTAAAGCCTGGTGCAAATTGGTTGGTATAAAAAGTCTAAAAGAGGCAGCCCGTCAGGAAAATAGCTGATTACATCATGAAAGAGGTCCCTTAGAGGTTACGGGATTATTTCCAAAACCTGAGGGACATTCAGGCCTCTGTTGAAGGATGAGGGAATATCTGATATCTTTTCCTTTTGGATCTAAACTCGAGTTTTCCGGTTTTGCGCCGACGCACGCTGTCCGGCACGCAAAGACCTTCATATAAGAATATATATTAAGAAAAGCACCCCCATATCATGTGGCCTAGGCACTGCTGGGATTTGAACCCAGGATCTCCTGTTTACGAGACAGGCGCTTTGACCAACTAAGCCACAGCGCCTCTTGCTAAGCTAGGTGAAATTTCTTTGCATAAAAAGCCTAAAAGAGGTAGGAGATAGCTGATTACATCATGAAAGAGGTCCCCTGGAGGTAGGAGGATTATTTCCAAAACATAACGGGCCGCTCAGGCCTCAATGGAATGTCGGAACTCATTGGATTTTGGCTCTACACTCTCAATACTCGCATCTCAAATGTTTCTTGAGCTTTCTTCTGATTTTGGCCTAAGCCAGAGGCATTCCAACCATTCTTCAAGCCTGTCTGCACCACGTTTTTTTGTTATCTTTCTCATTTGAAACAGGTGAATTAACCAATGGACTGATTAGTAACGTACTCTCTGATGTGACTGGGCTGTGTCCAATAAGGAAAACAAGAACAAATGTGCTGGGCAGGCTTCTGAAAAAAAGTTTGAAAATGCCAAGTTGAAGCAAACGTCTGTCTTGCAAAGAGACAACATTCGTGCCTCTGGTGGGAGTCAGCAACAACCTTTATAAAGCCTTCGTTTACCACCTAGAAGTCAAGGCTGTCTGTCCTGCAGAGACTTTTATATTTGAAAAGATCAAATGTCTACTCCTACAACCCACCGGTTAGGCACTGCTGGGATTCGAACCCAGGATCTCCTGTTTACTAGACAGGCGCTTTAACCAACTAAGCCACAGCGCCGGGTGCTCAGCCTGGATCAAAACTTTTGTAGCCAAAGTCTAAAAGAGGCAGCACATCATGGAATAGGTCATTTTGAGGTTTGAGGATTATTTTCCAAAACCTGAAACGTGTGCAGGCTTCTGTTCAGGGATAAGGGAATACCTCAGATCATTTCATTTTGGATCTAAACTCTCAATACTCGTGTGTCAAATGTTTTGTGAACCTCCAGTTACAGTACATCTAAACACTGTCTCAGCTAGGATAAACGGAAGGCAATTTTTGCCAGGTAGGTAGCCAACAATAGGTAGTTGCAGATTTTGACCTACGCTAGTGGTTTTCAAACCGTTCTTGTTCTCTCCCTTTGTTTAGAACAGGTGAACTGAGCAAATGAGAATGTCTTACAAAGACATCTGAGCAAAAGAGGCAAACCACGACTCTGGTGGGACTCGAACCCACAACCTTTGAATACCTCCGTTGGCAACCTAGAAGTCCAATGCGCTATCCATTGCGCCACAGAGCCACGCTTTGAGGGCCTTCTTAGAGTTCCAGTTTGGTGCAGATATGCAGTGCTGGGGATCCAAAGGTTTTCCTATTTGAAAAGTTTAAATGAGCACCCTCACATCTTGTGGCATAGGCACTGCTGGGATTTGAACCCAGGATCTCCTGTTTACAAGACAGGCGCTTTGACCAACTAAGCCACAGCGCCGGGTGTAAAGCCTGGTGCAAATTGGTTGGTATAAAAAGTCTAAAAGAGGCAGCCCGTCAGGAAAATAGCTGATTACATCATGAAAGAGGTCCCTTAGAGGTTACGGGATTATTTCCAAAACCTGAGGGACATTCAGGCCTCTGTTGAAGGATGAGGGAATATCTGATATCTTTTCCTTTTGGATCTAAACTCGAGTTTTCCGGTTTTGCGCCGACGCACGCTGTCCGGCACGCAAAGACCTTCATATAAGAATATATATTAAGAAAAGCACCCCCATATCATGTGGCCTAGGCACTGCTGGGATTTGAACCCAGGATCTCCTGTTTACGAGACAGGCGCTTTGACCAACTAAGCCACAGCGCCTCTTGCTAAGCTAGGTGAAATTTCTTTGCATAAAAAGCCTAAAAGAGGTAGGAGATAGCTGATTACATCATGAAAGAGGTCCCCTGGAGGTAGGAGGATTATTTCCAAAACATAACGGGCCGCTCAGGCCTCAATGGAATGTCGGAACTCATTGGATTTTGGCTCTACACTCTCAATACTCGCATCTCAAATGTTTCTTGAGCTTTCTTCTGATTTTGGCCTAAGCCAGAGGCATTCCAACCATTCTTCAAGCCTGTCTGCACCACGTTTTTTTGTTATCTTTCTCATTTGAAACAGGTGAATTAACCAATGGACTGATTAGTAACGTACTCTCTGATGTGACTGGGCTGTGTTCAATAAGGAAAACAAGAACAAATGTGCTGGGCAGGCTTCTGAAAAAAAGTTTGAAAATGCCAAGTTGAAGCAAACGTCTGTCTTGCAAAGAGACAACATTCGTGCCTCTGGTGGGAGTCAGCAACAACCTTTATAAAGCCTTCGTTTACCACCTAGAAGTCCAGGCTGTCTGTCCTGCAGAGACTTTTATATTTGAAAAGATCAAATGTCTACTCCTACAACCCACCGGTTAGGCACTGCTGGGATTCGAACCCAGGATCTCCTGTTTACTAGACAGGCGCTTTAACCAACTAAGCCACAGCGCCGGGTGCTCAGCCTGGATCAAAACTTTTGTAGCCAAAGTCTAAAAGAGGCAGCACATCATGGAATAGGTCATTTTGAGGTTTGAGGATTATTTTCCAAAACCTGAAACGTGTGCAGGCTTCTGTTCAGGGATAATGGAATACCTCAGATCATTTCATTTTGGATCTAAACTCTCAATACTCGTGTGTCAAATGTTTTGTGAACCTCCAGTTACAGTACATCTAAACACTGTCTCAGCTAGGATAAACGGAAGGCAATTTTTGCCAGGTAGGTAGCCAACAATAGGTAGTTGCAGATTTTGACCTACGCTAGTGGTTTTCAAACCGTTCTTGTTCTCTCCCTTTGTTTAGAACAGGTGAACTGAGCAAATGAGAATGTCTTACAAAGACATCTGAGCAAAAGAGGCAAACCACGACTCTGGTGGGACTCGAACCCACAACCTTTGAATACCTCCGTTGGCAACCTAGAAGTCCAATGCGCTATCCATTGCGCCACAGAGCCACGCTTTGAGGGCCTTCTTAGAGTTCCAGTTTGGTGCAGATATGCAGTGCTGGGGATCCAAAGGTTTTCCTATTTGAAAAGTTTAAATGAGCACCCTCACATCTTGTGGCATAGGCACTGCTGGGATTTGAACCCAGGATCTCCTGTTTACAAGACAGGCGCTTTGACCAACTAAGCCACAGCGCCGGGTGTAAAGCCTGGTGCAAATTGGTTGGTATAAAAAGTCTAAAAGAGGCAGCCCGTCAGGAAAATAGCTGATTACATCATGAAAGAGGTCCCTTAGAGGTTACGGGATTATTTCCAAAACCTGAGGGACATTCAGGCCTCTGTTGAAGGATGAGGGAATATCTGATATCTTTTCCTTTTGGATCTAAACTCGAGTTTTCCGGTTTTGCGCCGACGCACGCTGTCCGGCACGCAAAGACCTTCATATAAGAATATATATTAAGAAAAGCACCCCCATATCATGTGGCCTAGGCACTGCTGGGATTTGAACCCAGGATCTCCTGTTTACGAGACAGGCGCTTTGACCAACTAAGCCACAGCGCCTCTTGCTAAGCTAGGTGAAATTTCTTTGCATAAAAAGCCTAAAAGAGGTAGGAGATAGCTGATTACATCATGAAAGAGGTCCCCTGGAGGTAGGAGGATTATTTCCAAAACATAACGGGCCGCTCAGGCCTCAATGGAATGTCGGAACTCATTGGATTTTGGCTCTACACTCTCAATACTCGCATCTCAAATGTTTCTTGAGCTTTCTTCTGATTTTGGCCTAAGCCAGAGGCATTCCAACCATTCTTCAAGCCTGTCTGCACCACGTTTTTTTGTTATCTTTCTCATTTGAAACAGGTGAATTAACCAATGGACTGATTAGTAACGTACTCTCTGATGTGACTGGGCTGTGTTCAATAAGGAAAACAAGAACAAATGTGCTGGGCAGGCTTCTGAAAAAAAGTTTGAAAATGCCAAGTTGAAGCAAACGTCTGTCTTGCAAAGAGACAACATTCGTGCCTCTGGTGGGAGTCAGCAACAACCTTTATAAAGCCTTCGTTTACCACCTTGAAGTCAAGGCTGTCTGTCCTGCAGAGACTTTTATATTTGAAAAGATCAAATGTCTACTCCTACAACCCACCGGTTAGGCACTGCTGGGATTCGAACCCAGGATCTCCTGTTTACTAGACAGGCGCTTTAACCAACTAAGCCACAGCGCCGGGTGCTCAGCCTGGATCAAAACTTTTGTAGCCAAAGTCTAAAAGAGGCAGCACATCATGGAATAGGTCATTTTGAGGTTTGAGGATTATTTTCCAAAACCTGAAACGTGTGCAGGCTTCTGTTCAGGGATAAGGGAATACCTCAGATCATTTCATTTTGGATCTAAACTCTCAATACTCGTGTGTCAAATGTTTTGTGAACCTCCAGTTACAGTACATCTAAACACTGTCTCAGCTAGGATAAACGGAAGGCAATTTTTGCCAGGTAGGTAGCCAACAATAGGTAGTTGCAGATTTTGACCTACGCTAGTGGTTTTCAAACCGTTCTTGTTCTCTCCCTTTGTTTAGAACAGGTGAACTGAGCAAATGAGAATGTCTTACAAAGACATCTGAGCAAAAGAGGCAAACCACGACTCTGGTGGGACTCGAACCCACAACCTTTGAATACCTCCGTTGGCAACCTAGAAGTCCAATGCGCTATCCATTGCGCCACAGAGCCACGCTTTGAGGGCCTTCTTAGAGTTCCAGTTTGGTGCAGATATGCAGTGCTGGGGATCCAAAGGTTTTCCTATTTGAAAAGTTTAAATGAGCACCCTCACATCTTGTGGCATAGGCACTGCTGGGATTTGAACCCAGGATCTCCTGTTTACAAGACAGGCGCTTTGACCAACTAAGCCACAGCGCCGGGTGTAAAGCCTGGTGCAAATTGGTTGGTATAAAAAGTCTAAAAGAGGCAGCCCGTCAGGAAAATAGCTGATTACATCATGAAAGAGGTCCCTTAGAGGTTACGGGATTATTTCCAAAACCTGAGGGACATTCAGGCCTCTGTTGAAGGATGAGGGAATATCTGATATCTTTTCCTTTTGGATCTAAACTCGAGTTTTCCGGTTTTGCGCCGACGCACGCTGTCCGGCACGCAAAGACCTTCATATAAGAATATATATTAAGAAAAGCACCCCCATATCATGTGGCCTAGGCACTGCTGGGATTTGAACCCAGGATCTCCTGTTTACGAGACAGGCGCTTTGACCAACTAAGCCACAGCGCCTCTTGCTAAGCTAGGTGAAATTTCTTTGCATAAAAAGCCTAAAAGAGGTAGGAGATAGCTGATTACATCATGAAAGAGGTCCCCTGGAGGTAGGAGGATTATTTCCAAAACATAACGGGCCGCTCAGGCCTCAATGGAATGTCGGAACTCATTGGATTTTGGCTCTACACTCTCAATACTCGCATCTCAAATGTTTCTTGAGCTTTCTTCTGATTTTGGCCTAAGCCAGAGGCATTCCAACCATTCTTCAAGCCTGTCTGCACCACGTTTTTTTGTTATCTTTCTCATTTGAAACAGGTGAATTAACCAATGGACTGATTAGTAACGTACTCTCTGATGTGACTGGGCTGTGTCCAATAAGGAAAACAAGAACAAATGTGCTGGGCAGGCTTCTGAAAAAAAGTTTGAAAATGCCAAGTTGAAGCAAACGTCTGTCTTGCAAAGAGACAACATTCGTGCCTCTGGTGGGAGTCAGCAACAACCTTTATAAAGCCTTCGTTTACCACCTAGAAGTCCAGGCTGTCTGTCCTGCAGAGACTTTTATATTTGAAAAGATCAAATGTCTACTTCTTCAACCCACCGGTTAGGCACTGCTGGGATTCGAACCCAGGATCTCCTGTTTACTAGACAGGCGCTTTAACCAACTAAGCCACAGCGCCGGGTGCTCAGCTTGGATCAAAACTTTTGTAGCCAAAGTCTAAAAGAGGCAGCACATCATGGAATAGGTCATTTTGAGGTTTGAGGATTATTTTCCAAAACCTGAAACGTGTGCAGGCTTCTGTTCAGGGATAATGGAATACCTCAGATCATTTCATTTTGGATCTAAACCCTCAATACTCGTGTGTCAAATGTTTTGTGAACCTCCAGTTACAGTACATCTAAACACTGTCTCAGCTAGGATAAACGGAAGGCAATTTTTGCCAGGTAGGTAGCCAACAATAGGTAGTTGCAGATTTTGACCTACGCTAGTGGTTTTCAAACCGTTCTTGTTCTCTCCCTTTGTTTAGAACAGGTGAACTGAGCAAATGAGAATGTCTTACAAAGACATCTGAGCAAAAGAGGCAAACCACGACTCTGGTGGGACTCGAACCCACAACCTTTGAATACCTCCGTTGGCAACCTAGAAGTCCAATGCGCTATCCATTGCGCCACAGAGCCACGCTTTGAGGGCCTTCTTAGAGTTCCAGTTTGGTGCAGATATGCAGTGCTGGGGATCCAAAGGTTTTCCTATTTGAAAAGTTTAAATGAGCACCCTCACATCTTGTGGCATAGGCACTGCTGGGATTTGAACCCAGGATCTCCTGTTTACAAGACAGGCGCTTTGACCAACTAAGCCACAGCGCCGGGTGTAAAGCCTGGTGCAAATTGGTTGGTATAAAAAGTCTAAAAGAGGCAGCCCGTCAGGAAAATAGCTGATTACATCATGAAAGAGGTCCCTTAGAGGTTACGGGATTATTTCCAAAACCTGAGGGACATTCAGGCCTCTGTTGAAGGATGAGGGAATATCTGATATCTTTTCCTTTTGGATCTAAACTCGAGTTTTCCGGTTTTGCGCCGACGCACGCTGTCCGGCACGCAAAGACCTTCATATAAGAATATATATTAAGAAAAGCACCCCCATATCATGTGGCCTAGGCACTGCTGGGATTTGAACCCAGGATCTCCTGTTTACGAGACAGGCGCTTTGACCAACTAAGCCACAGCGCCTCTTGCTAAGCTAGGTGAAATTTCTTTGCATAAAAAGCCTAAAAGAGGTAGGAGATAGCTGATTACATCATGAAAGAGGTCCCCTGGAGGTAGGAGGATTATTTCCAAAACATAACGGGCCGCTCAGGCCTCAATGGAATGTCGGAACTCATTGGATTTTGGCTCTACACTCTCAATACTCGCATCTCAAATGTTTCTTGAGCTTTCTTCTGATTTTGGCCTAAGCCAGAGGCATTCCAACCATTCTTCAAGCCTGTCTGCACCACGTTTTTTTGTTATCTTTCTCATTTGAAACAGGTGAATTAACCAATGGACTGATTAGTAACGTACTCTCTGATGTGACTGGGCTGTGTCCAATAAGGAAAACAAGAACAAATGTGCTGGGCAGGCTTCTGAAAAAAAGTTTGAAAATGCCAAGTTGAAGCAAACGTCTGTCTTGCAAAGAGACAACATTCGTGCCTCTGGTGGGAGTCAGCAACAACCTTTATAAAGCCTTCGTTTACCACCTAGAAGTCCAGGCTGTCTGTCCTGCAGAGACTTTTATATTTGAAAAGATCAAATGTCTACTCCTACAACCCACCGGTTAGGCACTGCTGGGATTCGAACCCAGGATCTCCTGTTTACTAGACAGGCGCTTTAACCAACTAAGCCACAGCGCCGGGTGCTCAGCCTGGATCAAAACTTTTGTAGCCAAAGTCTAAAAGAGGCAGCACATCATGGAATAGGTCATTTTGAGGTTTGAGGATTATTTTCCAAAACCTGAAACGTGTGCAGGCTTCTGTTCAGGGATAATGGAATACCTCAGATCATTTCATTTTGGATCTAAACTCTCAATACTCGTGTGTCAAATGTTTTGTGAACCTCCAGTTACAGTACATCTAAACACTGTCTCAGCTAGGATAAACGGAAGGCAATTTTTGCCAGGTAGGTAGCCAACAATAGGTAGTTGCAGATTTTGACCTACGCTAGTGGTTTTCAAACCGTTCTTGTTCTCTCCCTTTGTTTAGAACAGGTGAACTGAGCAAATGAGAATGTCTTACAAAGACATCTGAGCAAAAGAGGCAAACCACGACTCTGGTGGGACTCGAACCCACAACCTTTGAATACCTCCGTTGGCAACCTAGAAGTCCAATGCGCTATCCATTGCGCCACAGAGCCACGCTTTGAGGGCCTTCTTAGAGTTCCAGTTTGGTGCAGATATGCAGTGCTGGGGATCCAAAGGTTTTCCTATTTGAAAAGTTTAAATGAGCACCCTCACATCTTGTGGCATAGGCACTGCTGGGATTTGAACCCAGGATCTCCTGTTTACAAGACAGGCGCTTTGACCAACTAAGCCACAGCGCCGGGTGTAAAGCCTGGTGCAAATTGGTTGGTATAAAAAGTCTAAAAGAGGCAGCCCGTCAGGAAAATAGCTGATTACATCATGAAAGAGGTCCCTTAGAGGTTACGGGATTATTTCCAAAACCTGAGGGACATTCAGGCCTCTGTTGAAGGATGAGGGAATATCTGATATCTTTTCCTTTTGGATCTAAACTCGAGTTTTCCGGTTTTGCGCCGACGCACGCTGTCCGGCACGCAAAGACCTTCATATAAGAATATATATTAAGAAAAGCACCCCCATATCATGTGGCCTAGGCACTGCTGGGATTTGAACCCAGGATCTCCTGTTTACGAGACAGGCGCTTTGACCAACTAAGCCACAGCGCCTCTTGCTAAGCTAGGTGAAATTTCTTTGCATAAAAAGCCTAAAAGAGGTAGGAGATAGCTGATTACATCATGAAAGAGGTCCCCTGGAGGTAGGAGGATTATTTCCAAAACATAACGGGCCGCTCAGGCCTCAATGGAATGTCGGAACTCATTGGATTTTGGCTCTACACTCTCAATACTCGCATCTCAAATGTTTCTTGAGCTTTCTTCTGATTTTGGCCTAAGCCAGAGGCATTCCAACCATTCTTCAAGCCTGTCTGCACCACGTTTTTTTGTTATCTTTCTCATTTGAAACAGGTGAATTAACCAATGGACTGATTAGTAACGTACTCTCTGATGTGACTGGGCTGTGTCCAATAAGGAAAACAAGAACAAATGTGCTGGGCAGGCTTCTGAAAAAAAGTTTGAAAATGCCAAGTTGAAGCAAACGTCTGTCTTGCAAAGAGACAACATTCGTGCCTCTGGTGGGAGTCAGCAACAACCTTTATAAAGCCTTCGTTTACCACCTAGAAGTCCAGGCTGTCTGTCCTGCAGAGACTTTTATATTTGAAAAGATCAAATGTCTACTCCTACAACCCACCGGTTAGGCACTGCTGGGATTCGAACCCAGGATCTCCTGTTTACTAGACAGGCGCTTTAACCAACTAAGCCACAGCGCCGGGTGCTCAGCCTGGATCAAAACTTTTGTAGCCAAAGTCTAAAAGAGGCAGCACATCATGGAATAGGTCATTTTGAGGTTTGAGGATTATTTTCCAAAACCTGAAACGTGTGCAGGCTTCTGTTCAGGGATAATGGAATACCTCAGATCATTTCATTTTGGATCTAAACTCTCAATACTCGTGTGTCAAATGTTTTGTGAACCTCCAGTTACAGTACATCTAAACACTGTCTCAGCTAGGATAAACGGAAGGCAATTTTTGCCAGGTAGGTAGCCAACAATAGGTAGTTGCAGATTTTGACCTACGCTAGTGGTTTTCAAACCGTTCTTGTTCTCTCCCTTTGTTTAGAACAGGTGAACTGAGCAAATGAGAATGTCTTACAAAGACATCTGAGCAAAAGAGGCAAACCACGACTCTGGTGGGACTCGAACCCACAACCTTTGAATACCTCCGTTGGCAACCTAGAAGTCCAATGCGCTATCCATTGCGCCACAGAGCCACGCTTTGAGGGCCTTCTTAGAGTTCCAGTTTGGTGCAGATATGCAGTGCTGGGGATCCAAAGGTTTTCCTATTTGAAAAGTTTAAATGAGCACCCTCACATCTTGTGGCATAGGCACTGCTGGGATTTGAACCCAGGATCTCCTGTTTACAAGACAGGCGCTTTGACCAACTAAGCCACAGCGCCGGGTGTAAAGCCTGGTGCAAATTGGTTGGTATAAAAAGTCTAAAAGAGGCAGCCCGTCAGGAAAATAGCTGATTACATCATGAAAGAGGTCCCTTAGAGGTTACGGGATTATTTCCAAAACCTGAGGGACATTCAGGCCTCTGTTGAAGGATGAGGGAATATCTGATATCTTTTCCTTTTGGATCTAAACTCGAGTTTTCCGGTTTTGCGCCGACGCACGCTGTCCGGCACGCAAAGACCTTCATATAAGAATATATATTAAGAAAAGCACCCCCATATCATGTGGCCTAGGCACTGCTGGGATTTGAACCCAGGATCTCCTGTTTACGAGACAGGCGCTTTGACCAACTAAGCCACAGCGCCTCTTGCTAAGCTAGGTGAAATTTCTTTGCATAAAAAGCCTAAAAGAGGTAGGAGATAGCTGATTACATCATGAAAGAGGTCCCCTGGAGGTAGGAGGATTATTTCCAAAACATAACGGGCCGCTCAGGCCTCAATGGAATGTCGGAACTCATTGGATTTTGGCTCTACACTCTCAATACTCGCATCTCAAATGTTTCTTGAGCTTTCTTCTGATTTTGGCCTAAGCCAGAGGCATTCCAACCATTCTTCAAGCCTGTCTGCACCACGTTTTTTTGTTATCTTTCTCATTTGAAACAGGTGAATTAACCAATGGACTGATTAGTAACGTACTCTCTGATGTGACTGGGCTGTGTTCAATAAGGAAAACAAGAACAAATGTGCTGGGCAGGCTTCTGAAAAAAAGTTTGAAAATGCCAAGTTGAAGCAAACGTCTGTCTTGCAAAGAGACAACATTCGTGCCTCTGGTGGGAGTCAGCAACAACCTTTATAAAGCCTTCGTTTACCACCTAGAAGTCCAGGCTGTCTGTCCTGCAGAGACTTTTATATTTGAAAAGATCAAATGTCTACTCCTACAACCCACCGGTTAGGCACTGCTGGGATTCGAACCCAGGATCTCCTGTTTACTAGACAGGCGCTTTAACCAACTAAGCCACAGCGCCGGGTGCTCAGCTAGGATCAAAACTTTTGTAGCCAAAGTCTAAAAGAGGCAGCACATCATGGAATAGGTCATTTTGAGGTTTGAGGATTATTTTCCAAAACCTGAAACGTGTGCAGGCTTCTGTTCAGGGATAATGGAATACCTCAGATCATTTCATTTTGGATCTAAACCCTCAATACTCGTGTGTCAAATGTTTTGTGAACCTCCAGTTACAGTACATCTAAACACTGTCTCAGCTAGGATAAACGGAAGGCAATTTTTGCCAGGTAGGTAGCCAACAATAGGTAGTAGCAGATTTTGACCTACGCTAGTGGTTTTCAAACCGTTCTTGTTCTCTCCCTTTGTTTAGAACAGGTGAACTGAGCAAATGAGAATGTCTTACAAAGACATCTGAGCAAAAGAGGCAAACCACGACTCTGGTGGGACTCGAACCCACAACCTTTGAATACCTCCGTTGGCAACCTAGAAGTCCAATGCGCTATCCATTGCGCCACAGAGCCACGCTTTGAGGGCCTTCTTAGAGTTCCAGTTTGGTGCAAATATGCAGTGCTGGGGATCCAAAGGTTTTCCTATTTGAAAAGTTTAAATGAGCACCCTCACATCTTGTGGCATAGGCACTGCTGGGATTTGAACCCAGGATCTCCTGTTTACAAGACAGGCGCTTTGACCAACTAAGCCACAGCGCCGGGTGTAAAGCCTGGGGCAAATTGGTTGGTATAAAAAGTCTAAAAGAGGCAGCCCGTCAGGAAAATAGCTGATTACATCATGAAAGAGGTCCCTTAGAGGTTACGGGATTATTTCCAAAACCTGAGGGACATTCTGGCCTCTGTTGAAGGATGAGGGAATATCTGATATTGTTTCCTTTTGGATCTAAACTCTAGTTTTCCGGTTTTGCGCAGACGCACGCTGTCCGGCACGCAAAGACCTTCATATGGGAATATATATTAAGAAAAGCACCCCCATATCATGTGGCCTAGGAACTGCTGGGATTTGAACCCAGGATCTCCTGTTTACGAGACAGGCGCTTTGACCAACTAAGCCACAGCGCCTCTTGCTAAGCTAGGTGAAATTTCTTTGCATAAAAAGCCTAAAAGAGGTAGGAGATAGCTGATTACATCATGAAAGAGGTCCCCTGGAGGTAGGAGGATTATTTCCAAAACATAACGGGCCGCTCAGGCCTCAATGGAATGTAGGAACTCATTGGATTTTGGCTCTACACTCTCAATACTCGCATCTCAAATGTTTCTTGAGCTTTCTTCTGATTTTGGCCTAAGCCAGAGGCATTCCAACCATTCTTCAAGCCTGTCTGCACCACGTTTTTTTGTTATCTTTCTCATTTGAAACAGGTGAATTAACCAATGGACTGATTAGTAACGTACTCTCTGATCTGACTGGGCTGTGTCCAATAAGGAAAACAAGAACAAATGTGCTGGGCAGGCTTCTGAAAAAAAGTTTGAAAATGCCAAGTTGAAGCAAACGTCTGTCTTGCAAAGAGACAACATTCGTGCCTCTGGTGGGAGTCAGCAACAACCTTTATAAAGCCTTCGTTTACCACCTAGAAGTCCAGGCTGTCTGTCCTGCAGAGACTTTTATATTTGAAAAGATCAAATGTCTACTCCTACAACCCACCGGTTAGGCACTGCTGGGATTCGAACCCAGGATCTCCTGTTTACTAGACAGGCGCTTTAACCAACTAAGCCACAGCGCCGGGTGCTCAGCCTGGATCAAAACTTTTGTAGCCAAAGTCTAAAAGAGGCAGCACATCATGGAATAGGTCATTTTGAGGTTTGAGGATTATTTTCCAAAACCTGAAACGTGTGCAGGCTTCTGTTCAGGGATAAGGGAATACCTCAGATCATTTCATTTTGGATCTAAACTCTCAATACTCGTGTGTCAAATGTTTTGTGAACCTCCAGTTACAGTACATCTAAACACTGTCTCAGCTAGGATAAACGGAAGGCAATTTTTGCCAGGTAGGTAGCCAACAATAGGTAGTTGCAGATTTTGACCTACGCTAGTGGTTTTCAAACCGTTCTTGTTCTCTCCCTTTGTTTAGAACAGGTGAACTGAGCAAATGAGAATGTCTTACAAAGACATCTGAGCAAAAGAGGCAAACCACGACTCTGGTGGGACTCGAACCCACAACCTTTGAATACCTCCGTTGGCAACCTAGAAGTCCAATGCGCTATCCATTGCGCCACAGAGCCACGCTTTGAGGGCCTTCTTAGAGTTCCAGTTTGGTGCAGATATGCAGTGCTGGGGATCCAAAGGTTTTCCTATTTGAAAAGTTTAAATGAGCACCCTCACATCTTGTGGCATAGGCACTGCTGGGATTTGAACCCAGGATCTCCTGTTTACAAGACAGGCGCTTTGACCAACTAAGCCACAGCGCCGGGTGTAAAGCCTGGTGCAAATTGGTTGGTATAAAAAGTCTAAAAGAGGCAGCCCGTCAGGAAAATAGCTGATTACATCATGAAAGAGGTCCCTTAGAGGTTACGGGATTATTTCCAAAACCTGAGGGACATTCAGGCCTCTGTTGAAGGATGAGGGAATATCTGATATCTTTTCCTTTTGGATCTAAACTCGAGTTTTCCGGTTTTGCGCCGACGCACGCTGTCCGGCACGCAAAGACCTTCATATAAGAATATATATTAAGAAAAGCACCCCCATATCATGTGGCCTAGGCACTGCTGGGATTTGAACCCAGGATCTCCTGTTTACGAGACAGGCGCTTTGACCAACTAAGCCACAGCGCCTCTTGCTAAGCTAGGTGAAATTTCTTTGCATAAAAAGCCTAAAAGAGGTAGGAGATAGCTGATTACATCATGAAAGAGGTCCCCTGGAGGTAGGAGGATTATTTCCAAAACATAACGGGCCGCTCAGGCCTCAATGGAATGTCGGAACTCATTGGATTTTGGCTCTACACTCTCAATACTCGCATCTCAAATGTTTCTTGAGCTTTCTTCTGATTTTGGCCTAAGCCAGAGGCATTCCAACCATTCTTCAAGCCTGTCTGCACCACGTTTTTTTGTTATCTTTCTCATTTGAAACAGGTGAATTAACCAATGGACTGATTAGTAACGTACTCTCTGATGTGACTGGGCTGTGTCCAATAAGGAAAACAAGAACAAATGTGCTGGGCAGGCTTCTGAAAAAAAGTTTGAAAATGCCAAGTTGAAGCAAACGTCTGTCTTGCAAAGAGACAACATTCGTGCCTCTGGTGGGAGTCAGCAACAACCTTTATAAAGCCTTCGTTTACCACCTAGAAGTCCAGGCTGTCTGTCCTGCAGAGACTTTTATATTTGAAAAGATCAAATGTCTACTCCTACAACCCACCGGTTAGGCACTGCTGGGATTCGAACCCAGGATCTCCTGTTTACTAGACAGGCGCTTTAACCAACTAAGCCACAGCGCCGGGTGCTCAGCCTGGATCAAAACTTTTGTAGCCAAAGTCTAAAAGAGGCAGCACATCATGGAATAGGTCATTTTGAGGTTTGAGGATTATTTTCCAAAACCTGAAACGTGTGCAGGCTTCTGTTCAGGGATAATGGAATACCTCAGATCATTTCATTTTGGATCTAAACTCTCAATACTCGTGTGTCAAATGTTTTGTGAACCTCCAGTTACAGTACATCTAAACACTGTCTCAGCTAGGATAAACGGAAGGCAATTTTTGCCAGGTAGGTAGCCAACAATAGGTAGTTGCAGATTTTGACCTACGCTAGTGGTTTTCAAACCGTTCTTGTTCTCTCCCTTTGTTTAGAACAGGTGAACTGAGCAAATGAGAATGTCTTACAAAGACATCTGAGCAAAAGAGGCAAACCACGACTCTGGTGGGACTCGAACCCACAACCTTTGAATACCTCCGTTGGCAACCTAGAAGTCCAATGCGCTATCCATTGCGCCACAGAGCCACGCTTTGAGGGCCTTCTTAGAGTTCCAGTTTGGTGCAGATATGCAGTGCTGGGGATCCAAAGGTTTTCCTATTTGAAAAGTTTAAATGAGCACCCTCACATCTTGTGGCATAGGCACTGCTGGGATTTGAACCCAGGATCTCCTGTTTACAAGACAGGCGCTTTGACCAACTAAGCCACAGCGCCGGGTGTAAAGCCTGGTGCAAATTGGTTGGTATAAAAAGTCTAAAAGAGGCAGCCCGTCAGGAAAATAGCTGATTACATCATGAAAGAGGTCCCTTAGAGGTTACGGGATTATTTCCAAAACCTGAGGGACATTCAGGCCTCTGTTGAAGGATGAGGGAATATCTGATATCTTTTCCTTTTGGATCTAAACTCGAGTTTTCCGGTTTTGCGCCGACGCACGCTGTCCGGCACGCAAAGACCTTCATATAAGAATATATATTAAGAAAAGCACCCCCATATCATGTGGCCTAGGCACTGCTGGGATTTGAACCCAGGATCTCCTGTTTACGAGACAGGCGCTTTGACCAACTAAGCCACAGCGCCTCTTGCTAAGCTAGGTGAAATTTCTTTGCATAAAAAGCCTAAAAGAGGTAGGAGATAGCTGATTACATCATGAAAGAGGTCCCCTGGAGGTAGGAGGATTATTTCCAAAACATAACGGGCCGCTCAGGCCTCAATGGAATGTCGGAACTCATTGGATTTTGGCTCTACACTCTCAATACTCGCATCTCAAATGTTTCTTGAGCTTTCTTCTGATTTTGGCCTAAGCCAGAGGCATTCCAACCATTCTTCAAGCCTGTCTGCACCACGTTTTTTTGTTATCTTTCTCATTTGAAACAGGTGAATTAACCAATGGACTGATTAGTAACGTACTCTCTGATGTGACTGGGCTGTGTTCAATAAGGAAAACAAGAACAAATGTGCTGGGCAGGCTTCTGAAAAAAAGTTTGAAAATGCCAAGTTGAAGCAAACGTCTGTCTTGCAAAGAGACAACATTCGTGCCTCTGGTGGGAGTCAGCAACAACCTTTATAAAGCCTTCGTTTACCACCTAGAAGTCCAGGCTGTCTGTCCTGCAGAGACTTTTATATTTGAAAAGATCAAATGTCTACTCCTACAACCCACCGGTTAGGCACTGCTGGGATTCGAACCCAGGATCTCCTGTTTACTAGACAGGCGCTTTAACCAACTAAGCCACAGCGCCGGGTGCTCAGCTAGGATCAAAACTTTTGTAGCCAAAGTCTAAAAGAGGCAGCACATCATGGAATAGGTCATTTTGAGGTTTGAGGATTATTTTCCAAAACCTGAAACGTGTGCAGGCTTCTGTTCAGGGATAATGGAATACCTCAGATCATTTCATTTTGGATCTAAACTCTCAATACTCGTGTGTCAAATGTTTTGTGAACCTCCAGTTACAGTACATCTAAACACTGTCTCAGCTAGGATAAACGGAAGGCAATTTTTGCCAGGTAGGTAGCCAACAATAGGTAGTTGCAGATTTTGACCTACGCTAGTGGTTTTCAAACCGTTCTTGTTCTCTCCCTTTGTTTAGAACAGGTGAACTGAGCAAATGAGAATGTCTTACAAAGACATCTGAGCAAAAGAGGCAAACCACGACTCTGGTGGGACTCGAACCCACAACCTTTGAATACCTCCGTTGGCAACCTAGAAGTCCAATGCGCTATCCATTGCGCCACAGAGCCACGCTTTGAGGGCCTTCTTAGAGTTCCAGTTTGGTGCAGATATGCAGTGCTGGGGATCCAAAGGTTTTCCTATTTGAAAAGTTTAAATGAGCACCCTCACATCTTGTGGCATAGGCACTGCTGGGATTTGAACCCAGGATCTCCTGTTTACAAGACAGGCGCTTTGACCAACTAAGCCACAGCGCCGGGTGTAAAGCCTGGTGCAAATTGGTTGGTATAAAAAGTCTAAAAGAGGCAGCCCGTCAGGAAAATAGCTGATTACATCATGAAAGAGGTCCCTTAGAGGTTACGGGATTATTTCCAAAACCTGAGGGACATTCAGGCCTCTGTTGAAGGATGAGGGAATATCTGATATCTTTTCCTTTTGGATCTAAACTCGAGTTTTCCGGTTTTGCGCCGACGCACGCTGTCCGGCACGCAAAGACCTTCATATAAGAATATATATTAAGAAAAGCACCCCCATATCATGTGGCCTAGGCACTGCTGGGATTTGAACCCAGGATCTCCTGTTTACGAGACAGGCGCTTTGACCAACTAAGCCACAGCGCCTCTTGCTAAGCTAGGTGAAATTTCTTTGCATAAAAAGCCTAAAAGAGGTAGGAGATAGCTGATTACATCATGAAAGAGGTCCCCTGGAGGTAGGAGGATTATTTCCAAAACATAACGGGCCGCTCAGGCCTCAATGGAATGTCGGAACTCATTGGATTTTGGCTCTACACTCTCAATACTCGCATCTCAAATGTTTCTTGAGCTTTCTTCTGATTTTGGCCTAAGCCAGAGGCATTCCAACCATTCTTCAAGCCTGTCTGCACCACGTTTTTTTGTTATCTTTCTCATTTGAAACAGGTGAATTAACCAATGGACTGATTAGTAACGTACTCTCTGATGTGACTGGGCTGTGTCCAATAAGGAAAACAAGAACAAATGTGCTGGGCAGGCTTCTGAAAAAAAGTTTGAAAATGCCAAGTTGAAGCAAACGTCTGTCTTGCAAAGAGACAACATTCGTGCCTCTGGTGGGAGTCAGCAACAACCTTTATAAAGCCTTCGTTTACCACCTAGAAGTCCAGGCTGTCTGTCCTGCAGAGACTTTTATATTTGAAAAGATCAAATGTCTACTCCTACAACCCACCGGTTAGGCACTGCTGGGATTCGAACCCAGGATCTCCTGTTTACTAGACAGGCGCTTTAACCAACTAAGCCACAGCGCCGGGTGCTCAGCTTGGATCAAAACTTTTGTAGCCAAAGTCTAAAAGAGGCAGCACATCATGGAATAGGTCATTTTGAGGTTTGAGGATTATTTTCCAAAACCTGAAACGTGTGCAGGCTTCTGTTCAGGGATAATGGAATACCTCAGATCATTTCATTTTGGATCTAAACCCTCAATACTCGTGTGTCAAATGTTTTGTGAACCTCCAGTTACAGTACATCTAAACACTGTCTCAGCTAGGATAAACGGAAGGCAATTTTTGCCAGGTAGGTAGCCAACAATAGGTAGTTGCAGATTTTGACCTACGCTAGTGGTTTTCAAACCGTTCTTGTTCTCTCCCTTTGTTTAGAACAGGTGAACTGAGCAAATGAGAATGTCTTACAAAGACATCTGAGCAAAAGAGGCAAACCACGACTCTGGTGGGACTCGAACCCACAACCTTTGAATACCTCCGTTGGCAACCTAGAAGTCCAATGCGCTATCCATTGCGCCACAGAGCCACGCTTTGAGGGCCTTCTTAGAGTTCCAGTTTGGTGCAGATATGCAGTGCTGGGGATCCAAAGGTTTTCCTATTTGAAAAGTTTAAATGAGCACCCTCACATCTTGTGGCATAGGCACTGCTGGGATTTGAACCCAGGATCTCCTGTTTACAAGACAGGCGCTTTGACCAACTAAGCCACAGCGCCGGGTGTAAAGCCTGGTGCAAATTGGTTGGTATAAAAAGTCTAAAAGAGGCAGCCCGTCAGGAAAATAGCTGATTACATCATGAAAGAGGTCCCTTAGAGGTTACGGGATTATTTCCAAAACCTGAGGGACATTCAGGCCTCTGTTGAAGGATGAGGGAATATCTGATATCTTTTCCTTTTGGATCTAAACTCGAGTTTTCCGGTTTTGCGCCGACGCACGCTGTCCGGCACGCAAAGACCTTCATATAAGAATATATATTAAGAAAAGCACCCCCATATCATGTGGCCTAGGCACTGCTGGGATTTGAACCCAGGATCTCCTGTTTACGAGACAGGCGCTTTGACCAACTAAGCCACAGCGCCTCTTGCTAAGCTAGGTGAAATTTCTTTGCATAAAAAGCCTAAAAGAGGTAGGAGATAGCTGATTACATCATGAAAGAGGTCCCCTGGAGGTAGGAGGATTATTTCCAAAACATAACGGGCCGCTCAGGCCTCAATGGAATGTCGGAACTCATTGGATTTTGGCTCTACACTCTCAATACTCGCATCTCAAATGTTTCTTGAGCTTTCTTCTGATTTTGGCCTAAGCCAGAGGCATTCCAACCATTCTTCAAGCCTGTCTGCACCACGTTTTTTTGTTATCTTTCTCATTTGAAACAGGTGAATTAACCAATGGACTGATTAGTAACGTACTCTCTGATGTGACTGGGCTGTGTCCAATAAGGAAAACAAGAACAAATGTGCTGGGCAGGCTTCTGAAAAAAAGTTTGAAAATGCCAAGTTGAAGCAAACGTCTGTCTTGCAAAGAGACAACATTCGTGCCTCTGGTGGGAGTCAGCAACAACCTTTATAAAGCCTTCGTTTACCACCTAGAAGTCCAGGCTGTCTGTCCTGCAGAGACTTTTATATTTGAAAAGATCAAATGTCTACTCCTACAACCCACCGGTTAGGCACTGCTGGGATTCGAACCCAGGATCTCCTGTTTACTAGACAGGCGCTTTAACCAACTAAGCCACAGCGCCGGGTGCTCAGCCTGGATCAAAACTTTTGTAGCCAAAGTCTAAAAGAGGCAGCACATCATGGAATAGGTCATTTTGAGGTTTGAGGATTATTTTCCAAAACCTGAAACGTGTGCAGGCTTCTGTTCAGGGATAATGGAATACCTCAGATCATTTCATTTTGGATCTAAACTCTCAATACTCGTGTGTCAAATGTTTTGTGAACCTCCAGTTACAGTACATCTAAACACTGTCTCAGCTAGGATAAACGGAAGGCAATTTTTGCCAGGTAGGTAGCCAACAATAGGTAGTTGCAGATTTTGACCTACGCTAGTGGTTTTCAAACCGTTCTTGTTCTCTCCCTTTGTTTAGAACAGGTGAACTGAGCAAATGAGAATGTCTTACAAAGACATCTGAGCAAAAGAGGCAAACCACGACTCTGGTGGGACTCGAACCCACAACCTTTGAATACCTCCGTTGGCAACCTAGAAGTCCAATGCGCTATCCATTGCGCCACAGAGCCACGCTTTGAGGGCCTTCTTAGAGTTCCAGTTTGGTGCAGATATGCAGTGCTGGGGATCCAAAGGTTTTCCTATTTGAAAAGTTTAAATGAGCACCCTCACATCTTGTGGCATAGGCACTGCTGGGATTTGAACCCAGGATCTCCTGTTTACAAGACAGGCGCTTTGACCAACTAAGCCACAGCGCCGGGTGTAAAGCCTGGTGCAAATTGGTTGGTATAAAAAGTCTAAAAGAGGCAGCCCGTCAGGAAAATAGCTGATTACATCATGAAAGAGGTCCCTTAGAGGTTACGGGATTATTTCCAAAACCTGAGGGACATTCAGGCCTCTGTTGAAGGATGAGGGAATATCTGATATCTTTTCCTTTTGGATCTAAACTCGAGTTTTCCGGTTTTGCGCCGACGCACGCTGTCCGGCACGCAAAGACCTTCATATAAGAATATATATTAAGAAAAGCACCCCCATATCATGTGGCCTAGGCACTGCTGGGATTTGAACCCAGGATCTCCTGTTTACGAGACAGGCGCTTTGACCAACTAAGCCACAGCGCCTCTTGCTAAGCTAGGTGAAATTTCTTTGCATAAAAAGCCTAAAAGAGGTAGGAGATAGCTGATTACATCATGAAAGAGGTCCCCTGGAGGTAGGAGGATTATTTCCAAAACATAACGGGCCGCTCAGGCCTCAATGGAATGTCGGAACTCATTGGATTTTGGCTCTACACTCTCAATACTCGCATCTCAAATGTTTCTTGAGCTTTCTTCTGATTTTGGCCTAAGCCAGAGGCATTCCAACCATTCTTCAAGCCTGTCTGCACCACGTTTTTTTGTTATCTTTCTCATTTGAAACAGGTGAATTAACCAATGGACTGATTAGTAACGTACTCTCTGATGTGACTGGGCTGTGTTCAATAAGGAAAACAAGAACAAATGTGCTGGGCAGGCTTCTGAAAAAAAGTTTGAAAATGCCAAGTTGAAGCAAACGTCTGTCTTGCAAAGAGACAACATTCGTGCCTCTGGTGGGAGTCAGCAACAACCTTTATAAAGCCTTCGTTTACCACCTAGAAGTCCAGGCTGTCTGTCCTGCAGAGACTTTTATATTTGAAAAGATCAAATGTCTACTCCTACAACCCACCGGTTAGGCACTGCTGGGATTCGAACCCAGGATCTCCTGTTTACTAGACAGGCGCTTTAACCAACTAAGCCACAGCGCCGGGTGCTCAGCCTGGATCAAAACTTTTGTAGCCAAAGTCTAAAAGAGGCAGCACATCATGGAATAGGTCATTTTGAGGTTTGAGGATTATTTTCCAAAACCTGAAACGTGTGCAGGCTTCTGTTCAGGGATAATGGAATACCTCAGATCATTTCATTTTGGATCTAAACTCTCAATACTCGTGTGTCAAATGTTTTGTGAACCTCCAGTTACAGTACATCTAAACACTGTCTCAGCTAGGATAAACGGAAGGCAATTTTTGCCAGGTAGGTAGCCAACAATAGGTAGTTGCAGATTTTGACCTACGCTAGTGGTTTTCAAACCGTTCTTGTTCTCTCCCTTTGTTTAGAACAGGTGAACTGAGCAAATGAGAATGTCTTACAAAGACATCTGAGCAAAAGAGGCAAACCACGACTCTGGTGGGACTCGAACCCACAACCTTTGAATACCTCCGTTGGCAACCTAGAAGTCCAATGCGCTATCCATTGCGCCACAGAGCCACGCTTTGAGGGCCTTCTTAGAGTTCCAGTTTGGTGCAGATATGCAGTGCTGGGGATCCAAAGGTTTTCCTATTTGAAAAGTTTAAATGAGCACCCTCACATCTTGTGGCATAGGCACTGCTGGGATTTGAACCCAGGATCTCCTGTTTACAAGACAGGCGCTTTGACCAACTAAGCCACAGCGCCGGGTGTAAAGCCTGGTGCAAATTGGTTGGTATAAAAAGTCTAAAAGAGGCAGCCCGTCAGGAAAATAGCTGATTACATCATGAAAGAGGTCCCTTAGAGGTTACGGGATTATTTCCAAAACCTGAGGGACATTCAGGCCTCTGTTGAAGGATGAGGGAATATCTGATATCTTTTCCTTTTGGATCTAAACTCGAGTTTTCCGGTTTTGCGCCGACGCACGCTGTCCGGCACGCAAAGACCTTCATATAAGAATATATATTAAGAAAAGCACCCCCATATCATGTGGCCTAGGCACTGCTGGGATTTGAACCCAGGATCTCCTGTTTACGAGACAGGCGCTTTGACCAACTAAGCCACAGCGCCTCTTGCTAAGCTAGGTGAAATTTCTTTGCATAAAAAGCCTAAAAGAGGTAGGAGATAGCTGATTACATCATGAAAGAGGTCCCCTGGAGGTAGGAGGATTATTTCCAAAACATAACGGGCCGCTCAGGCCTCAATGGAATGTCGGAACTCATTGGATTTTGGCTCTACACTCTCAATACTCGCATCTCAAATGTTTCTTGAGCTTTCTTCTGATTTTGGCCTAAGCCAGAGGCATTCCAACCATTCTTCAAGCCTGTCTGCACCACGTTTTTTTGTTATCTTTCTCATTTGAAACAGGTGAATTAACCAATGGACTGATTAGTAACGTACTCTCTGATGTGACTGGGCTGTGTCCAATAAGGAAAACAAGAACAAATGTGCTGGGCAGGCTTCTGAAAAAAAGTTTGAAAATGCCAAGTTGAAGCAAACGTCTGTCTTGCAAAGAGACAACATTCGTGCCTCTGGTGGGAGTCAGCAACAACCTTTATAAAGCCTTCGTTTACCACCTAGAAGTCCAGGCTGTCTGTCCTGCAGAGACTTTTATATTTGAAAAGATCAAATGTCTACTCCTACAACCCACCGGTTAGGCACTGCTGGGATTCGAACCCAGGATCTCCTGTTTACTAGACAGGCGCTTTAACCAACTAAGCCACAGCGCCGGGTGCTCAGCCTGGATCAAAACTTTTGTAGCCAAAGTCTAAAAGAGGCAGCACATCATGGAATAGGTCATTTTGAGGTTTGAGGATTATTTTCCAAAACCTGAAACGTGTGCAGGCTTCTGTTCAGGGATAATGGAATACCTCAGATCATTTCATTTTGGATCTAAACTCTCAATACTCGTGTGTCAAATGTTTTGTGAACCTCCAGTTACAGTACATCTAAACACTGTCTCAGCTAGGATAAACGGAAGGCAATTTTTGCCAGGTAGGTAGCCAACAATAGGTAGTTGCAGATTTTGACCTACGCTAGTGGTTTTCAAACCGTTCTTGTTCTCTCCCTTTGTTTAGAACAGGTGAACTGAGCAAATGAGAATGTCTTACAAAGACATCTGAGCAAAAGAGGCAAACCACGACTCTGGTGGGACTCGAACCCACAACCTTTGAATACCTCCGTTGGCAACCTAGAAGTCCAATGCGCTATCCATTGCGCCACAGAGCCACGCTTTGAGGGCCTTCTTAGAGTTCCAGTTTGGTGCAGATATGCAGTGCTGGGGATCCAAAGGTTTTCCTATTTGAAAAGTTTAAATGAGCACCCTCACATCTTGTGGCATAGGCACTGCTGGGATTTGAACCCAGGATCTCCTGTTTACAAGACAGGCGCTTTGACCAACTAAGCCACAGCGCCGGGTGTAAAGCCTGGTGCAAATTGGTTGGTATAAAAAGTCTAAAAGAGGCAGCCCGTCAGGAAAATAGCTGATTACATCATGAAAGAGGTCCCTTAGAGGTTACGGGATTATTTCCAAAACCTGAGGGACATTCAGGCCTCTGTTGAAGGATGAGGGAATATCTGATATCTTTTCCTTTTGGATCTAAACTCGAGTTTTCCGGTTTTGCGCCGACGCACGCTGTCCGGCACGCAAAGACCTTCATATAAGAATATATATTAAGAAAAGCACCCCCATATCATGTGGCCTAGGCACTGCTGGGATTTGAACCCAGGATCTCCTGTTTACGAGACAGGCGCTTTGACCAACTAAGCCACAGCGCCTCTTGCTAAGCTAGGTGAAATTTCTTTGCATAAAAAGCCTAAAAGAGGTAGGAGATAGCTGATTACATCATGAAAGAGGTCCCCTGGAGGTAGGAGGATTATTTCCAAAACATAACGGGCCGCTCAGGCCTCAATGGAATGTCGGAACTCATTGGATTTTGGCTCTACACTCTCAATACTCGCATCTCAAATGTTTCTTGAGCTTTCTTCTGATTTTGGCCTAAGCCAGAGGCATTCCAACCATTCTTCAAGCCTGTCTGCACCACGTTTTTTTGTTATCTTTCTCATTTGAAACAGGTGAATTAACCAATGGACTGATTAGTAACGTACTCTCTGATGTGACTGGGCTGTGTTCAATAAGGAAAACAAGAACAAATGTGCTGGGCAGGCTTCTGAAAAAAAGTTTGAAAATGCCAAGTTGAAGCAAACGTCTGTCTTGCAAAGAGACAACATTCGTGCCTCTGGTGGGAGTCAGCAACAACCTTTATAAAGCCTTCGTTTACCACCTAGAAGTCCAGGCTGTCTGTCCTGCAGAGACTTTTATATTTGAAAAGATCAAATGTCTACTCCTACAACCCACCGGTTAGGCACTGCTGGGATTCGAACCCAGGATCTCCTGTTTACTAGACAGGCGCTTTAACCAACTAAGCCACAGCGCCGGGTGCTCAGCCTGGATCAAAACTTTTGTAGCCAAAGTCTAAAAGAGGCAGCACATCATGGAATAGGTCATTTTGAGGTTTGAGGATTATTTTCCAAAACCTGAAACGTGTGCAGGCTTCTGTTCAGGGATAATGGAATACCTCAGATCATTTCATTTTGGATCTAAACTCTCAATACTCGTGTGTCAAATGTTTTGTGAACCTCCAGTTACAGTACATCTAAACACTGTCTCAGCTAGGATAAACGGAAGGCAATTTTTGCCAGGTAGGTAGCCAACAATAGGTAGTTGCAGATTTTGACCTACGCTAGTGGTTTTCAAACCGTTCTTGTTCTCTCCCTTTGTTTAGAACAGGTGAACTGAGCAAATGAGAATGTCTTACAAAGACATCTGAGCAAAAGAGGCAAACCACGACTCTGGTGGGACTCGAACCCACAACCTTTGAATACCTCCGTTGGCAACCTAGAAGTCCAATGCGCTATCCATTGCGCCACAGAGCCACGCTTTGAGGGCCTTCTTAGAGTTCCAGTTTGGTGCAGATATGCAGTGCTGGGGATCCAAAGGTTTTCCTATTTGAAAAGTTTAAATGAGCACCCTCACATCTTGTGGCATAGGCACTGCTGGGATTTGAACCCAGGATCTCCTGTTTACAAGACAGGCGCTTTGACCAACTAAGCCACAGCGCCGGGTGTAAAGCCTGGTGCAAATTGGTTGGTATAAAAAGTCTAAAAGAGGCAGCCCGTCAGGAAAATAGCTGATTACATCATGAAAGAGGTCCCTTAGAGGTTACGGGATTATTTCCAAAACCTGAGGGACATTCAGGCCTCTGTTGAAGGATGAGGGAATATCTGATATCTTTTCCTTTTGGATCTAAACTCGAGTTTTCCGGTTTTGCGCCGACGCACGCTGTCCGGCACGCAAAGACCTTCATATAAGAATATATATTAAGAAAAGCACCCCCATATCATGTGGCCTAGGCACTGCTGGGATTTGAACCCAGGATCTCCTGTTTACGAGACAGGCGCTTTGACCAACTAAGCCACAGCGCCTCTTGCTAAGCTAGGTGAAATTTCTTTGCATAAAAAGCCTAAAAGAGGTAGGAGATAGCTGATTACATCATGAAAGAGGTCCCCTGGAGGTAGGAGGATTATTTCCAAAACATAACGGGCCGCTCAGGCCTCAATGGAATGTCGGAACTCATTGGATTTTGGCTCTACACTCTCAATACTCGCATCTCAAATGTTTCTTGAGCTTTCTTCTGATTTTGGCCTAAGCCAGAGGCATTCCAACCATTCTTCAAGCCTGTCTGCACCACGTTTTTTTGTTATCTTTCTCATTTGAAACAGGTGAATTAACCAATGGACTGATTAGTAACGTACTCTCTGATCTGACTGGGCTGTGTCCAATAAGGAAAACAAGAACAAATGTGCTGGGCAGGCTTCTGAAAAAAAGTTTGAAAATGCCAAGTTGAAGCAAACGTCTGTCTTGCAAAGAGACAACATTCGTGCCTCTGGTGGGAGTCAGCAACAACCTTTATAAAGCCTTCGTTTACCACCTAGAAGTCCAGGCTGTCTGTCCTGCAGAGACTTTTATATTTGAAAAGATCAAAGGTCTACTCCTACAACCCACCGGTTAGGCACTGCTGGGATTCGAACCCAGGATCTCCTGTTTACTAGACAGGCGCTTTAACCAACTAAGCCACAGCGCCGGGTGCTCAGCCTGGATCAAAACTTTTGTAGCCAAAGTCTAAAAGAGGCAGCACATCATGGAATAGGTCATTTTGAGGTTTGAGGATTATTTTCCAAAACCTGAAACGTGTGCAGGCTTCTGTTCAGGGATAATGGAATACCTCAGATCATTTCATTTTGGATCTAAACTCTCAATACTCGTGTGTCAAATGTTTTGTGAACCTCCAGTTACAGTACATCTAAACACTGTCTCAGCTAGGATAAACGGAAGGCAATTTTTGCCAGGTAGGTAGCCAACAATAGGTAGTTGCAGATTTTGACCTACGCTAGTGGTTTTCAAACCGTTCTTGTTCTCTCCCTTTGTTTAGAACAGGTGAACTGAGCAAATGAGAATGTCTTACAAAGACATCTGAGCAAAAGAGGCAAACCACGACTCTGGTGGGACTCGAACCCACAACCTTTGAATACCTCCGTTGGCAACCTAGAAGTCCAATGCGCTATCCATTGCGCCACAGAGCCACGCTTTGAGGGCCTTCTTAGAGTTCCAGTTTGGTGCAGATATGCAGTGCTGGGGATCCAAAGGTTTTCCTATTTGAAAAGTTTAAATGAGCACCCTCACATCTTGTGGCATAGGCACTGCTGGGATTTGAACCCAGGATCTCCTGTTTACAAGACAGGCGCTTTGACCAACTAAGCCACAGCGCCGGGTGTAAAGCCTGGTGCAAATTGGTTGGTATAAAAAGTCTAAAAGAGGCAGCCCGTCAGGAAAATAGCTGATTACATCATGAAAGAGGTCCCTTAGAGGTTACGGGATTATTTCCAAAACCTGAGGGACATTCAGGCCTCTGTTGAAGGATGAGGGAATATCTGATATCTTTTCCTTTTGGATCTAAACTCGAGTTTTCCGGTTTTGCGCCGACGCACGCTGTCCGGCACGCAAAGACCTTCATATAAGAATATATATTAAGAAAAGCACCCCCATATCATGTGGCCTAGGCACTGCTGGGATTTGAACCCAGGATCTCCTGTTTACGAGACAGGCGCTTTGACCAACTAAGCCACAGCGCCTCTTGCTAAGCTAGGTGAAATTTCTTTGCATAAAAAGCCTAAAAGAGGTAGGAGATAGCTGATTACATCATGAAAGAGGTCCCCTGGAGGTAGGAGGATTATTTCCAAAACATAACGGGCCGCTCAGGCCTCAATGGAATGTCGGAACTCATTGGATTTTGGCTCTACACTCTCAATACTCGCATCTCAAATGTTTCTTGAGCTTTCTTCTGATTTTGGCCTAAGCCAGAGGCATTCCAACCATTCTTCAAGCCTGTCTGCACCACGTTTTTTTGTTATCTTTCTCATTTGAAACAGGTGAATTAACCAATGGACTGATTAGTAACGTACTCTCTGATGTGACTGGGCTGTGTTCAATAAGGAAAACAAGAACAAATGTGCTGGGCAGGCTTCTGAAAAAAAGTTTGAAAATGCCAAGTTGAAGCAAACGTCTGTCTTGCAAAGAGACAACATTCGTGCCTCTGGTGGGAGTCAGCAACAACCTTTATAAAGCCTTCGTTTACCACCTAGAAGTCCAGGCTGTCTGTCCTGCAGAGACTTTTATATTTGAAAAGATCAAATGTCTACTCCTACAACCCACCGGTTAGGCACTGCTGGGATTCGAACCCAGGATCTCCTGTTTACTAGACAGGCGCTTTAACCAACTAAGCCACAGCGCCGGGTGCTCAGCCTGGATCAAAACTTTTGTAGCCAAAGTCTAAAAGAGGCAGCACATCATGGAATAGGTCATTTTGAGGTTTGAGGATTATTTTCCAAAACCTGAAACGTGTGCAGGCTTCTGTTCAGGGATAATGGAATACCTCAGATCATTTCATTTTGGATCTAAACTCTCAATACTCGTGTGTCAAATGTTTTGTGAACCTCCAGTTACAGTACATCTAAACACTGTCTCAGCTAGGATAAACGGAAGGCAATTTTTGCCAGGTAGGTAGCCAACAATAGGTAGTTGCAGATTTTGACCTACGCTAGTGGTTTTCAAACCGTTCTTGTTCTCTCCCTTTGTTTAGAACAGGTGAACTGAGCAAATGAGAATGTCTTACAAAGACATCTGAGCAAAAGAGGCAAACCACGACTCTGGTGGGACTCGAACCCACAACCTTTGAATACCTCCGTTGGCAACCTAGAAGTCCAATGCGCTATCCATTGCGCCACAGAGCCACGCTTTGAGGGCCTTCTTAGAGTTCCAGTTTGGTGCAGATATGCAGTGCTGGGGATCCAAAGGTTTTCCTATTTGAAAAGTTTAAATGAGCACCCTCACATCTTGTGGCATAGGCACTGCTGGGATTTGAACCCAGGATCTCCTGTTTACAAGACAGGCGCTTTGACCAACTAAGCCACAGCGCCGGGTGTAAAGCCTGGTGCAAATTGGTTGGTATAAAAAGTCTAAAAGAGGCAGCCCGTCAGGAAAATAGCTGATTACATCATGAAAGAGGTCCCTTAGAGGTTACGGGATTATTTCCAAAACCTGAGGGACATTCAGGCCTCTGTTGAAGGATGAGGGAATATCTGATATCTTTTCCTTTTGGATCTAAACTCGAGTTTTCCGGTTTTGCGCCGACGCACGCTGTCCGGCACGCAAAGACCTTCATATAAGAATATATATTAAGAAAAGCACCCCCATATCATGTGGCCTAGGCACTGCTGGGATTTGAACCCAGGATCTCCTGTTTACGAGACAGGCGCTTTGACCAACTAAGCCACAGCGCCTCTTGCTAAGCTAGGTGAAATTTCTTTGCATAAAAAGCCTAAAAGAGGTAGGAGATAGCTGATTACATCATGAAAGAGGTCCCCTGGAGGTAGGAGGATTATTTCCAAAACATAACGGGCCGCTCAGGCCTCAATGGAATGTCGGAACTCATTGGATTTTGGCTCTACACTCTCAATACTCGCATCTCAAATGTTTCTTGAGCTTTCTTCTGATTTTGGCCTAAGCCAGAGGCATTCCAACCATTCTTCAAGCCTGTCTGCACCACGTTTTTTTGTTATCTTTCTCATTTGAAACAGGTGAATTAACCAATGGACTGATTAGTAACGTACTCTCTGATGTGACTGGGCTGTGTTCAATAAGGAAAACAAGAACAAATGTGCTGGGCAGGCTTCTGAAAAAAAGTTTGAAAATGCCAAGTTGAAGCAAACGTCTGTCTTGCAAAGAGACAACATTCGTGCCTCTGGTGGGAGTCAGCAACAACCTTTATAAAGCCTTCGTTTACCACCTAGAAGTCCAGGCTGTCTGTCCTGCAGAGACTTTTATATTTGAAAAGATCAAATGTCTACTCCTACAACCCACCGGTTAGGCACTGCTGGGATTCGAACCCAGGATCTCCTGTTTACTAGACAGGCGCTTTAACCAACTAAGCCACAGCGCCGGGTGCTCAGCTAGGATCAAAACTTTTGTAGCCAAAGTCTAAAAGAGGCAGCACATCATGGAATAGGTCATTTTGAGGTTTGAGGATTATTTTCCAAAACCTGAAACGTGTGCAGGCTTCTGTTCAGGGATAATGGAATACCTCAGATCATTTCATTTTGGATCTAAACTCTCAATACTCGTGTGTCAAATGTTTTGTGAACCTCCAGTTACAGTACATCTAAACACTGTCTCAGCTAGGATAAACGGAAGGCAATTTTTGCCAGGTAGGTAGCCAACAATAGGTAGTTGCAGATTTTGACCTACGCTAGTGGTTTTCAAACCGTTCTTGTTCTCTCCCTTTGTTTAGAACAGGTGAACTGAGCAAATGAGAATGTCTTACAAAGACATCTGAGCAAAAGAGGCAAACCACGACTCTGGTGGGACTCGAACCCACAACCTTTGAATACCTCCGTTGGCAACCTAGAAGTCCAATGCGCTATCCATTGCGCCACAGAGCCACGCTTTGAGGGCCTTCTTAGAGTTCCAGTTTGGTGCAGATATGCAGTGCTGGGGATCCAAAGGTTTTCCTATTTGAAAAGTTTAAATGAGCACCCTCACATCTTGTGGCATAGGCACTGCTGGGATTTGAACCCAGGATCTCCTGTTTACAAGACAGGCGCTTTGACCAACTAAGCCACAGCGCCGGGTGTAAAGCCTGGTGCAAATTGGTTGGTATAAAAAGTCTAAAAGAGGCAGCCCGTCAGGAAAATAGCTGATTACATCATGAAAGAGGTCCCTTAGAGGTTACGGGATTATTTCCAAAACCTGAGGGACATTCAGGCCTCTGTTGAAGGATGAGGGAATATCTGATATCTTTTCCTTTTGGATCTAAACTCGAGTTTTCCGGTTTTGCGCCGACGCACGCTGTCCGGCACGCAAAGACCTTCATATAAGAATATATATTAAGAAAAGCACCCCCATATCATGTGGCCTAGGCACTGCTGGGATTTGAACCCAGGATCTCCTGTTTACGAGACAGGCGCTTTGACCAACTAAGCCACAGCGCCTCTTGCTAAGCTAGGTGAAATTTCTTTGCATAAAAAGCCTAAAAGAGGTAGGAGATAGCTGATTACATCATGAAAGAGGTCCCCTGGAGGTAGGAGGATTATTTCCAAAACATAACGGGCCGCTCAGGCCTCAATGGAATGTCGGAACTCATTGGATTTTGGCTCTACACTCTCAATACTCGCATCTCAAATGTTTCTTGAGCTTTCTTCTGATTTTGGCCTAAGCCAGAGGCATTCCAACCATTCTTCAAGCCTGTCTGCACCACGTTTTTTTGTTATCTTTCTCATTTGAAACAGGTGAATTAACCAATGGACTGATTAGTAACGTACTCTCTGATGTGACTGGGCTGTGTTCAATAAGGAAAACAAGAACAAATGTGCTGGGCAGGCTTCTGAAAAAAAGTTTGAAAATGCCAAGTTGAAGCAAACGTCTGTCTTGCAAAGAGACAACATTCGTGCCTCTGGTGGGAGTCAGCAACAACCTTTATAAAGCCTTCGTTTACCACCTAGAAGTCCAGGCTGTCTGTCCTGCAGAGACTTTTATATTTGAAAAGATCAAATGTCTACTCCTACAACCCACCGGTTAGGCACTGCTGGGATTCGAACCCAGGATCTCCTGTTTACTAGACAGGCGCTTTAACCAACTAAGCCACAGCGCCGGGTGCTCAGCCTGGATCAAAACTTTTGTAGCCAAAGTCTAAAAGAGGCAGCACATCATGGAATAGGTCATTTTGAGGTTTGAGGATTATTTTCCAAAACCTGAAACGTGTGCAGGCTTCTGTTCAGGGATAATGGAATACCTCAGATCATTTCATTTTGGATCTAAACTCTCAATACTCGTGTGTCAAATGTTTTGTGAACCTCCAGTTACAGTACATCTAAACACTGTCTCAGCTAGGATAAACGGAAGGCAATTTTTGCCAGGTAGGTAGCCAACAATAGGTAGTTGCAGATTTTGACCTACGCTAGTGGTTTTCAAACCGTTCTTGTTCTCTCCCTTTGTTTAGAACAGGTGAACTGAGCAAATGAGAATGTCTTACAAAGACATCTGAGCAAAAGAGGCAAACCACGACTCTGGTGGGACTCGAACCCACAACCTTTGAATACCTCCGTTGGCAACCTAGAAGTCCAATGCGCTATCCATTGCGCCACAGAGCCACGCTTTGAGGGCCTTCTTAGAGTTCCAGTTTGGTGCAGATATGCAGTGCTGGGGATCCAAAGGTTTTCCTATTTGAAAAGTTTAAATGAGCACCCTCACATCTTGTGGCATAGGCACTGCTGGGATTTGAACCCAGGATCTCCTGTTTACAAGACAGGCGCTTTGACCAACTAAGCCACAGCGCCGGGTGTAAAGCCTGGTGCAAATTGGTTGGTATAAAAAGTCTAAAAGAGGCAGCCCGTCAGGAAAATAGCTGATTACATCATGAAAGAGGTCCCTTAGAGGTTACGGGATTATTTCCAAAACCTGAGGGACATTCAGGCCTCTGTTGAAGGATGAGGGAATATCTGATATCTTTTCCTTTTGGATCTAAACTCGAGTTTTCCGGTTTTGCGCCGACGCACGCTGTCCGGCACGCAAAGACCTTCATATAAGAATATATATTAAGAAAAGCACCCCCATATCATGTGGCCTAGGCACTGCTGGGATTTGAACCCAGGATCTCCTGTTTACGAGACAGGCGCTTTGACCAACTAAGCCACAGCGCCTCTTGCTAAGCTAGGTGAAATTTCTTTGCATAAAAAGCCTAAAAGAGGTAGGAGATAGCTGATTACATCATGAAAGAGGTCCCCTGGAGGTAGGAGGATTATTTCCAAAACATAACGGGCCGCTCAGGCCTCAATGGAATGTCGGAACTCATTGGATTTTGGCTCTACACTCTCAATACTCGCATCTCAAATGTTTCTTGAGCTTTCTTCTGATTTTGGCCTAAGCCAGAGGCATTCCAACCATTCTTCAAGCCTGTCTGCACCACGTTTTTTTGTTATCTTTCTCATTTGAAACAGGTGAATTAACCAATGGACTGATTAGTAACGTACTCTCTGATGTGACTGGGCTGTGTCCAATAAGGAAAACAAGAACAAATGTGCTGGGCAGGCTTCTGAAAAAAAGTTTGAAAATGCCAAGTTGAAGCAAACGTCTGTCTTGCAAAGAGACAACATTCGTGCCTCTGGTGGGAGTCAGCAACAACCTTTATAAAGCCTTCGTTTACCACCTAGAAGTCCAGGCTGTCTGTCCTGCAGAGACTTTTATATTTGAAAAGATCAAATGTCTACTCCTACAACCCACCGGTTAGGCACTGCTGGGATTCGAACCCAGGATCTCCTGTTTACTAGACAGGCGCTTTAACCAACTAAGCCACAGCGCCGGGTGCTCAGCCTGGATCAAAACTTTTGTAGCCAAAGTCTAAAAGAGGCAGCACATCATGGAATAGGTCATTTTGAGGTTTGAGGATTATTTTCCAAAACCTGAAACGTGTGCAGGCTTCTGTTCAGGGATAATGGAATACCTCAGATCATTTCATTTTGGATCTAAACCCTCAATACTCGTGTGTCAAATGTTTTGTGAACCTCCAGTTACAGTACATCTAAACACTGTCTCAGCTAGGATAAACGGAAGGCAATTTTTGCCAGGTAGGTAGCCAACAATAGGTAGTTGCAGATTTTGACCTACGCTAGTGGTTTTCAAACCGTTCTTGTTCTCTCCCTTTGTTTAGAACAGGTGAACTGAGCAAATGAGAATGTCTTACAAAGACATCTGAGCAAAAGAGGCAAACCACGACTCTGGTGGGACTCGAACCCACAACCTTTGAATACCTCCGTTGGCAACCTAGAAGTCCAATGCGCTATCCATTGCGCCACAGAGCCACGCTTTGAGGGCCTTCTTAGAGTTCCAGTTTGGTGCAGATATGCAGTGCTGGGGATCCAAAGGTTTTCCTATTTGAAAAGTTTAAATGAGCACCCTCACATCTTGTGGCATAGGCACTGCTGGGATTTGAACCCAGGATCTCCTGTTTACAAGACAGGCGCTTTGACCAACTAAGCCACAGCGCCGGGTGTAAAGCCTGGTGCAAATTGGTTGGTATAAAAAGTCTAAAAGAGGCAGCCCGTCAGGAAAATAGCTGATTACATCATGAAAGAGGTCCCTTAGAGGTTACGGGATTATTTCCAAAACCTGAGGGACATTCAGGCCTCTGTTGAAGGATGAGGGAATATCTGATATCTTTTCCTTTTGGATCTAAACTCGAGTTTTCCGGTTTTGCGCCGACGCACGCTGTCCGGCACGCAAAGACCTTCATATAAGAATATATATTAAGAAAAGCACCCCCATATCATGTGGCCTAGGCACTGCTGGGATTTGAACCCAGGATCTCCTGTTTACGAGACAGGCGCTTTGACCAACTAAGCCACAGCGCCTCTTGCTAAGCTAGGTGAAATTTCTTTGCATAAAAAGCCTAAAAGAGGTAGGAGATAGCTGATTACATCATGAAAGAGGTCCCCTGGAGGTAGGAGGATTATTTCCAAAACATAACGGGCCGCTCAGGCCTCAATGGAATGTCGGAACTCATTGGATTTTGGCTCTACACTCTCAATACTCGCATCTCAAATGTTTCTTGAGCTTTCTTCTGATTTTGGCCTAAGCCAGAGGCATTCCAACCATTCTTCAAGCCTGTCTGCACCACGTTTTTTTGTTATCTTTCTCATTTGAAACAGGTGAATTAACCAATGGACTGATTAGTAACGTACTCTCTGATGTGACTGGGCTGTGTCCAATAAGGAAAACAAGAACAAATGTGCTGGGCAGGCTTCTGAAAAAAAGTTTGAAAATGCCAAGTTGAAGCAAACGTCTGTCTTGCAAAGAGACAACATTCGTGCCTCTGGTGGGAGTCAGCAACAACCTTTATAAAGCCTTCGTTTACCACCTAGAAGTCCAGGCTGTCTGTCCTGCAGAGACTTTTATATTTGAAAAGATCAAATGTCTACTCCTACAACCCACCGGTTAGGCACTGCTGGGATTCGAACCCAGGATCTCCTGTTTACTAGACAGGCGCTTTAACCAACTAAGCCACAGCGCCGGGTGCTCAGCCTGGATCAAAACTTTTGTAGCCAAAGTCTAAAAGAGGCAGCACATCATGGAATAGGTCATTTTGAGGTTTGAGGATTATTTTCCAAAACCTGAAACGTGTGCAGGCTTCTGTTCAGGGATAATGGAATACCTCAGATCATTTCATTTTGGATCTAAACCCTCAATACTCGTGTGTCAAATGTTTTGTGAACCTCCAGTTACAGTACATCTAAACACTGTCTCAGCTAGGATAAACGGAAGGCAATTTTTGCCAGGTAGGTAGCCAACAATAGGTAGTTGCAGATTTTGACCTACGCTAGTGGTTTTCAAACCGTTCTTGTTCTCTCCCTTTGTTTAGAACAGGTGAACTGAGCAAATGAGAATGTCTTACAAAGACATCTGAGCAAAAGAGGCAAACCACGACTCTGGTGGGACTCGAACCCACAACCTTTGAATACCTCCGTTGGCAACCTAGAAGTCCAATGCGCTATCCATTGCGCCACAGAGCCACGCTTTGAGGGCCTTCTTAGAGTTCCAGTTTGGTGCAGATATGCAGTGCTGGGGATCCAAAGGTTTTCCTATTTGAAAAGTTTAAATGAGCACCCTCACATCTTGTGGCATAGGCACTGCTGGGATTTGAACCCAGGATCTCCTGTTTACAAGACAGGCGCTTTGACCAACTAAGCCACAGCGCCGGGTGTAAAGCCTGGTGCAAATTGGTTGGTATAAAAAGTCTAAAAGAGGCAGCCCGTCAGGAAAATAGCTGATTACATCATGAAAGAGGTCCCTTAGAGGTTACGGGATTATTTCCAAAACCTGAGGGACATTCAGGCCTCTGTTGAAGGATGAGGGAATATCTGATATCTTTTCCTTTTGGATCTAAACTCGAGTTTTCCGGTTTTGCGCCGACGCACGCTGTCCGGCACGCAAAGACCTTCATATAAGAATATATATTAAGAAAAGCACCCCCATATCATGTGGCCTAGGCACTGCTGGGATTTGAACCCAGGATCTCCTGTTTACGAGACAGGCGCTTTGACCAACTAAGCCACAGCGCCTCTTGCTAAGCTAGGTGAAATTTCTTTGCATAAAAAGCCTAAAAGAGGTAGGAGATAGCTGATTACATCATGAAAGAGGTCCCCTGGAGGTAGGAGGATTATTTCCAAAACATAACGGGCCGCTCAGGCCTCAATGGAATGTCGGAACTCATTGGATTTTGGCTCTACACTCTCAATACTCGCATCTCAAATGTTTCTTGAGCTTTCTTCTGATTTTGGCCTAAGCCAGAGGCATTCCAACCATTCTTCAAGCCTGTCTGCACCACGTTTTTTTGTTATCTTTCTCATTTGAAACAGGTGAATTAACCAATGGACTGATTAGTAACGTACTCTCTGATGTGACTGGGCTGTGTCCAATAAGGAAAACAAGAACAAATGTGCTGGGCAGGCTTCTGAAAAAAAGTTTGAAAATGCCAAGTTGAAGCAAACGTCTGTCTTGCAAAGAGACAACATTCGTGCCTCTGGTGGGAGTCAGCAACAACCTTTATAAAGCCTTCGTTTACCACCTAGAAGTCCAGGCTGTCTGTCCTGCAGAGACTTTTATATTTGAAAAGATCAAATGTCTACTCCTACAACCCACCGGTTAGGCACTGCTGGGATTCGAACCCAGGATCTCCTGTTTACTAGACAGGCGCTTTAACCAACTAAGCCACAGCGCCGGGTGCTCAGCCTGGATCAAAACTTTTGTAGCCAAAGTCTAAAAGAGGCAGCACATCATGGAATAGGTCATTTTGAGGTTTGAGGATTATTTTCCAAAACCTGAAACGTGTGCAGGCTTCTGTTCAGGGATAATGGAATACCTCAGATCATTTCATTTTGGATCTAAACCCTCAATACTCGTGTGTCAAATGTTTTGTGAACCTCCAGTTACAGTACATCTAAACACTGTCTCAGCTAGGATAAACGGAAGGCAATTTTTGCCAGGTAGGTAGCCAACAATAGGTAGTTGCAGATTTTGACCTACGCTAGTGGTTTTCAAACCGTTCTTGTTCTCTCCCTTTGTTTAGAACAGGTGAACTGAGCAAATGAGAATGTCTTACAAAGACATCTGAGCAAAAGAGGCAAACCACGACTCTGGTGGGACTCGAACCCACAACCTTTGAATACCTCCGTTGGCAACCTAGAAGTCCAATGCGCTATCCATTGCGCCACAGAGCCACGCTTTGAGGGCCTTCTTAGAGTTCCAGTTTGGTGCAGATATGCAGTGCTGGGGATCCAAAGGTTTTCCTATTTGAAAAGTTTAAATGAGCACCCTCACATCTTGTGGCATAGGCACTGCTGGGATTTGAACCCAGGATCTCCTGTTTACAAGACAGGCGCTTTGACCAACTAAGCCACAGCGCCGGGTGTAAAGCCTGGTGCAAATTGGTTGGTATAAAAAGTCTAAAAGAGGCAGCCCGTCAGGAAAATAGCTGATTACATCATGAAAGAGGTCCCTTAGAGGTTACGGGATTATTTCCAAAACCTGAGGGACATTCAGGCCTCTGTTGAAGGATGAGGGAATATCTGATATCTTTTCCTTTTGGATCTAAACTCGAGTTTTCCGGTTTTGCGCCGACGCACGCTGTCCGGCACGCAAAGACCTTCATATAAGAATATATATTAAGAAAAGCACCCCCATATCATGTGGCCTAGGCACTGCTGGGATTTGAACCCAGGATCTCCTGTTTACGAGACAGGCGCTTTGACCAACTAAGCCACAGCGCCTCTTGCTAAGCTAGGTGAAATTTCTTTGCATAAAAAGCCTAAAAGAGGTAGGAGATAGCTGATTACATCATGAAAGAGGTCCCCTGGAGGTAGGAGGATTATTTCCAAAACATAACGGGCCGCTCAGGCCTCAATGGAATGTCGGAACTCATTGGATTTTGGCTCTACACTCTCAATACTCGCATCTCAAATGTTTCTTGAGCTTTCTTCTGATTTTGGCCTAAGCCAGAGGCATTCCAACCATTCTTCAAGCCTGTCTGCACCACGTTTTTTTGTTATCTTTCTCATTTGAAACAGGTGAATTAACCAATGGACTGATTAGTAACGTACTCTCTGATGTGACTGGGCTGTGTCCAATAAGGAAAACAAGAACAAATGTGCTGGGCAGGCTTCTGAAAAAAAGTTTGAAAATGCCAAGTTGAAGCAAACGTCTGTCTTGCAAAGAGACAACATTCGTGCCTCTGGTGGGAGTCAGCAACAACCTTTATAAAGCCTTCGTTTACCACCTAGAAGTCCAGGCTGTCTGTCCTGCAGAGACTTTTATATTTGAAAAGATCAAATGTCTACTCCTACAACCCACCGGTTAGGCACTGCTGGGATTCGAACCCAGGATCTCCTGTTTACTAGACAGGCGCTTTAACCAACTAAGCCACAGCGCCGGGTGCTCAGCCTGGATCAAAACTTTTGTAGCCAAAGTCTAAAAGAGGCAGCACATCATGGAATAGGTCATTTTGAGGTTTGAGGATTATTTTCCAAAACCTGAAACGTGTGCAGGCTTCTGTTCAGGGATAATGGAATACCTCAGATCATTTCATTTTGGATCTAAACTCTCAATACTCGTGTGTCAAATGTTTTGTGAACCTCCAGTTACAGTACATCTAAACACTGTCTCAGCTAGGATAAACGGAAGGCAATTTTTGCCAGGTAGGTAGCCAACAATAGGTAGTTGCAGATTTTGACCTACGCTAGTGGTTTTCAAACCGTTCTTGTTCTCTCCCTTTGTTTAGAACAGGTGAACTGAGCAAATGAGAATGTCTTACAAAGACATCTGAGCAAAAGAGGCAAACCACGACTCTGGTGGGACTCGAACCCACAACCTTTGAATACCTCCGTTGGCAACCTAGAAGTCCAATGCGCTATCCATTGCGCCACAGAGCCACGCTTTGAGGGCCTTCTTAGAGTTCCAGTTTGGTGCAGATATGCAGTGCTGGGGATCCAAAGGTTTTCCTATTTGAAAAGTTTAAATGAGCACCCTCACATCTTGTGGCATAGGCACTGCTGGGATTTGAACCCAGGATCTCCTGTTTACAAGACAGGCGCTTTGACCAACTAAGCCACAGCGCCGGGTGTAAAGCCTGGTGCAAATTGGTTGGTATAAAAAGTCTAAAAGAGGCAGCCCGTCAGGAAAATAGCTGATTACATCATGAAAGAGGTCCCTTAGAGGTTACGGGATTATTTCCAAAACCTGAGGGACATTCAGGCCTCTGTTGAAGGATGAGGGAATATCTGATATCTTTTCCTTTTGGATCTAAACTCGAGTTTTCCGGTTTTGCGCCGACGCACGCTGTCCGGCACGCAAAGACCTTCATATAAGAATATATATTAAGAAAAGCACCCCCATATCATGTGGCCTAGGCACTGCTGGGATTTGAACCCAGGATCTCCTGTTTACGAGACAGGCGCTTTGACCAACTAAGCCACAGCGCCTCTTGCTAAGCTAGGTGAAATTTCTTTGCATAAAAAGCCTAAAAGAGGTAGGAGATAGCTGATTACATCATGAAAGAGGTCCCCTGGAGGTAGGAGGATTATTTCCAAAACATAACGGGCCGCTCAGGCCTCAATGGAATGTCGGAACTCATTGGATTTTGGCTCTACACTCTCAATACTCGCATCTCAAATGTTTCTTGAGCTTTCTTCTGATTTTGGCCTAAGCCAGAGGCATTCCAACCATTCTTCAAGCCTGTCTGCACCACGTTTTTTTGTTATCTTTCTCATTTGAAACAGGTGAATTAACCAATGGACTGATTAGTAACGTACTCTCTGATGTGACTGGGCTGTGTTCAATAAGGAAAACAAGAACAAATGTGCTGGGCAGGCTTCTGAAAAAAAGTTTGAAAATGCCAAGTTGAAGCAAACGTCTGTCTTGCAAAGAGACAACATTCGTGCCTCTGGTGGGAGTCAGCAACAACCTTTATAAAGCCTTCGTTTACCACCTAGAAGTCCAGGCTGTCTGTCCTGCAGAGACTTTTATATTTGAAAAGATCAAATGTCTACTCCTACAACCCACCGGTTAGGCACTGCTGGGATTCGAACCCAGGATCTCCTGTTTACTAGACAGGCGCTTTAACCAACTAAGCCACAGCGCCGGGTGCTCAGCCTGGATCAAAACTTTTGTAGCCAAAGTCTAAAAGAGGCAGCACATCATGGAATAGGTCATTTTGAGGTTTGAGGATTATTTTCCAAAACCTGAAACGTGTGCAGGCTTCTGTTCAGGGATAATGGAATACCTCAGATCATTTCATTTTGGATCTAAACTCTCAATACTCGTGTGTCAAATGTTTTGTGAACCTCCAGTTACAGTACATCTAAACACTGTCTCAGCTAGGATAAACGGAAGGCAATTTTTGCCAGGTAGGTAGCCAACAATAGGTAGTTGCAGATTTTGACCTACGCTAGTGGTTTTCAAACCGTTCTTGTTCTCTCCCTTTGTTTAGAACAGGTGAACTGAGCAAATGAGAATGTCTTACAAAGACATCTGAGCAAAAGAGGCAAACCACGACTCTGGTGGGACTCGAACCCACAACCTTTGAATACCTCCGTTGGCAACCTAGAAGTCCAATGCGCTATCCATTGCGCCACAGAGCCACGCTTTGAGGGCCTTCTTAGAGTTCCAGTTTGGTGCAGATATGCAGTGCTGGGGATCCAAAGGTTTTCCTATTTGAAAAGTTTAAATGAGCACCCTCACATCTTGTGGCATAGGCACTGCTGGGATTTGAACCCAGGATCTCCTGTTTACAAGACAGGCGCTTTGACCAACTAAGCCACAGCGCCGGGTGTAAAGCCTGGTGCAAATTGGTTGGTATAAAAAGTCTAAAAGAGGCAGCCCGTCAGGAAAATAGCTGATTACATCATGAAAGAGGTCCCTTAGAGGTTACGGGATTATTTCCAAAACCTGAGGGACATTCAGGCCTCTGTTGAAGGATGAGGGAATATCTGATATCTTTTCCTTTTGGATCTAAACTCGAGTTTTCCGGTTTTGCGCCGACGCACGCTGTCCGGCACGCAAAGACCTTCATATAAGAATATATATTAAGAAAAGCACCCCCATATCATGTGGCCTAGGCACTGCTGGGATTTGAACCCAGGATCTCCTGTTTACGAGACAGGCGCTTTGACCAACTAAGCCACAGCGCCTCTTGCTAAGCTAGGTGAAATTTCTTTGCATAAAAAGCCTAAAAGAGGTAGGAGATAGCTGATTACATCATGAAAGAGGTCCCCTGGAGGTAGGAGGATTATTTCCAAAACATAACGGGCCGCTCAGGCCTCAATGGAATGTCGGAACTCATTGGATTTTGGCTCTACACTCTCAATACTCGCATCTCAAATGTTTCTTGAGCTTTCTTCTGATTTTGGCCTAAGCCAGAGGCATTCCAACCATTCTTCAAGCCTGTCTGCACCACGTTTTTTTGTTATCTTTCTCATTTGAAACAGGTGAATTAACCAATGGACTGATTAGTAACGTACTCTCTGATGTGACTGGGCTGTGTCCAATAAGGAAAACAAGAACAAATGTGCTGGGCAGGCTTCTGAAAAAAAGTTTGAAAATGCCAAGTTGAAGCAAACGTCTGTCTTGCAAAGAGACAACATTCGTGCCTCTGGTGGGAGTCAGCAACAACCTTTATAAAGCCTTCGTTTACCACCTTGAAGTCAAGGCTGTCTGTCCTGCAGAGACTTTTATATTTGAAAAGATCAAATGTCTACTCCTACAACCCACCGGTTAGGCACTGCTGGGATTCGAACCCAGGATCTCCTGTTTACTAGACAGGCGCTTTAACCAACTAAGCCACAGCGCCGGGTGCTCAGCCTGGATCAAAACTTTTGTAGCCAAAGTCTAAAAGAGGCAGCACATCATGGAATAGGTCATTTTGAGGTTTGAGGATTATTTTCCAAAACCTGAAACGTGTGCAGGCTTCTGTTCAGGGATAAGGGAATACCTCAGATCATTTCATTTTGGATCTAAACTCTCAATACTCGTGTGTCAAATGTTTTGTGAACCTCCAGTTACAGTACATCTAAACACTGTCTCAGCTAGGATAAACGGAAGGCAATTTTTGCCAGGTAGGTAGCCAACAATAGGTAGTTGCAGATTTTGACCTACGCTAGTGGTTTTCAAACCGTTCTTGTTCTCTCCCTTTGTTTAGAACAGGTGAACTGAGCAAATGAGAATGTCTTACAAAGACATCTGAGCAAAAGAGGCAAACCACGACTCTGGTGGGACTCGAACCCACAACCTTTGAATACCTCCGTTGGCAACCTAGAAGTCCAATGCGCTATCCATTGCGCCACAGAGCCACGCTTTGAGGGCCTTCTTAGAGTTCCAGTTTGGTGCAGATATGCAGTGCTGGGGATCCAAAGGTTTTCCTATTTGAAAAGTTTAAATGAGCACCCTCACATCTTGTGGCATAGGCACTGCTGGGATTTGAACCCAGGATCTCCTGTTTACAAGACAGGCGCTTTGACCAACTAAGCCACAGCGCCGGGTGTAAAGCCTGGTGCAAATTGGTTGGTATAAAAAGTCTAAAAGAGGCAGCCCGTCAGGAAAATAGCTGATTACATCATGAAAGAGGTCCCTTAGAGGTTACGGGATTATTTCCAAAACCTGAGGGACATTCAGGCCTCTGTTGAAGGATGAGGGAATATCTGATATCTTTTCCTTTTGGATCTAAACTCGAGTTTTCCGGTTTTGCGCCGACGCACGCTGTCCGGCACGCAAAGACCTTCATATAAGAATATATATTAAGAAAAGCACCCCCATATCATGTGGCCTAGGCACTGCTGGGATTTGAACCCAGGATCTCCTGTTTACGAGACAGGCGCTTTGACCAACTAAGCCACAGCGCCTCTTGCTAAGCTAGGTGAAATTTCTTTGCATAAAAAGCCTAAAAGAGGTAGGAGATAGCTGATTACATCATGAAAGAGGTCCCCTGGAGGTAGGAGCATTATTTCCAAAACATAACGGGCCGCTCAGGCCTCAATGGAATGTCGGAACTCATTGGATTTTGGCTCTACACTCTCAATACTCGCATCTCAAATGTTTCTTGAGCTTTCTTCTGATTTTGGCCTAAGCCAGAGGCATTCCAACCATTCTTCAAGCCTGTCTGCACCACGTTTTTTTGTTATCTTTCTCATTTGAAACAGGTGAATTAACCAATGGACTGATTAGTAACGTACTCTCTGATGTGACTGGGCTGTGTCCAATAAGGAAAACAAGAACAAATGTGCTGGGCAGGCTTCTGAAAAAAGTTTGAAAATGCCAAGTTGAAGCAAACGTCTGTCTTGCAAAGAGACAACATTCGTGCCTCTGGTGGGAGTCAGCAACAACCTTTATAAAGCCTTCGTTTACCACCTAGAAGTCCAGGCTGTCTGTCCTGCAGAGACTTTTATATTTGAAAAGATCAAATGTCTACTCCTACAACCCACCGGTTAGGCACTGCTGGGATTCGAACCCAGGATCTCCTGTTTACTAGACAGGCGCTTTAACCAACTAAGCCACAGCGCCGGGTGCTCAGCCTGGATCAAAACTTTTGTAGCCAAAGTCTAAAAGAGGCAGCACATCATGGAATAGGTCATTTTGAGGTTTGAGGATTATTTTCCAAAACCTGAAACGTGTGCAGGCTTCTGTTCAGGGATAATGGAATACCTCAGATCATTTCATTTTGGATCTAAACTCTCAATACTCGTGTGTCAAATGTTTTGTGAACCTCCAGTTACAGTACATCTAAACACTGTCTCAGCTAGGATAAACGGAAGGCAATTTTTGCCAGGTAGGTAGCCAACAATAGGTAGTTGCAGATTTTGACCTACGCTAGTGGTTTTCAAACCGTTCTTGTTCTCTCCCTTTGTTTAGAACAGGTGAACTGAGCAAATGAGAATGTCTTACAAAGACATCTGAGCAAAAGAGGCAAACCACGACTCTGGTGGGACTCGAACCCACAACCTTTGAATACCTCCGTTGGCAACCTAGAAGTCCAATGCGCTATCCATTGCGCCAAGGCCGGCGCCGGTTAGTCGTGGTAAAGCAACCATAAGAGGCACAGCGACCCGAGTTCGCGCCCCGCTCCGACCGGTGATCGGAATTTGCGGAACGTGTCCCTTTGACGCCGCCGGTGCACGCGTGTGTCATCGTTATTGCCCCCCGTACTTTAATCAGACGTAAATTCGCCCCCCGTACTTTAATTTGGGCACTCTCCAACGTAAACGCTCTCACGTTGTGTATGTTTCGTTCATACCGGACGGCGGAGGGCGCTCTCTCGCAGAAAAGCCCAAAGCGGACCAAAATGGACTCGTAAAAGTACTAATTTGTGACGCTCCAGGAAATACCTTATGTGGACAAAGGCATCCAGCTATCACTGGATAAAAAAAGCCGAAATGTTTTGACATAATAAATGTGAAGACAATAAACACACGGCAATAACAATAGCCATCTTCTTGGTGCGTTTTCATAACAGAATATATGAATATATGTAAATTGATACCTTTTTTTTTTTTTTTTTTTTTTTACAGTATAGAAACTATAAATTATATTTTCTGCCCTATTCTTACTGTCCCTGTTTTTATTGTGTTTTACAGTTATGTTTGTATGTTTTTATGTTTTTAAAAAAACATATTGTGTCCACAGCTACAAATATTTTGAAAATACAAATAGGCACACAGAAACAATAATGTGAGGGCAAAGATTAACAACCGTTTTTATTTGCATAGATTTTTAGTCAATAAAAAAAATTTAGAACAGCAGTGCAATTTTGACATAACAGCCTGAGAAAAGAATAAATAATAAACCAAAACAAACAGTTGCAGTGCAATTTTGACATAACAGCCTGAGAAAAGAATAAATAATAAACCAAAACAAACAGTTGCAGTGCAATTTTGACATAACAGCCTGAGAAAAGAATAAATAATAAACCAAAACAAACATCTGCAGTGCAATTTTGACATAACAGCCTGAGAAAAGAATAATAAACCAAAACAAACAGTTGCAGTGCAATTTTGACATAACAGCCTGAGAAAAGAATAAATAATTAACCAAAACAAACATCTGCAGTGCAATTTTGACATAACAGCCTGAGAAAAGAATAAATAATAAACCAAAACAAACATCTGCAGTGCAATTTTGACATAACAGCCTGAGAAAAGAATAAATAATAAACCAAAACAAACATCTGCAGTGCAATTTTGACATAACAGCCTGAGAAAAGAATAAATAATTAACCAAAACAAACATCTGCAGTGCAATTTTGACATAACAGCCTGAGAAAATAAAAATAAAAAACTCACACATGAATAACAAGGTAAACTTACCATTATTTATATATATATATATATATATATATATATATATATATATATATATATATATATATATATATATATTACACACATTAGGGCTGTTCAATGATAACCGTGGTTACCGTGTACAAAATAAGAGTCTGTGTTTACGTAATATATGTGTTTGTTTTGTGTATAATTATTATGTATATATAAATACACACACATACATGTATATATTTAAGAAATATAAGCATGTATGTATAAATATATAAATGTATTTATATTTTTATATATTTAAATTATATATAAATGTAAATATTTATATAGAAATATAAGATATTTTTCTTAAATATATACATGTATGTGTGTATATTTATATATACATAATAATTATACACAAAACAAACACACATATATTACGTAAACACAGACTCTTATTTTGTACACGGTAACCACGGTTATCGTTGAACAGCACTAATAAACATACATATATATATATTATATTATATTATATTATATTATATTATATCACATTTATACCTGAAATATTTTCCCAACAGAGGCATGCAGCAGAGGAAACAAGCAGTGAAGAAAAAAACATGTTTTTTTTAGAGATTTTTTAGAAACCTATTATACATTTTAGTCATTGTTGGAGACTTGTAAATTGCTCTATAATGCAAACATTAACCAAATAAATAAACAAAACAAAACAAAAAAAAAACGTGCTGAAAGAGCAATTTTATGAAGCTGGAGGGTTGTCATTTCCTGGCTTTTTTTTCCTATAACCTCGTTCCTCCAGCACAGCCCTCCATTCACCATATGATTGAGTCTCAGACTCTTTGCAGTACCAGTTACCAAAGTACTGAAGATGTGATGGTGGCCGTCTTTCTTTTTTACACTTTTTACAAAGAATGACGTCTGTCTTCCTCACATATTTTCTTGTGACAGTTCCAGTGAGCTCCCTCTCCTGTTTTCTCTTTCTGTATTGCTGAGTGGAGTAAGGAACAGCTTGACTGGATGTCTGTGTCTGAGCTGATGGTGGCATAGCTGAAGGTAATGGGAGGTTGAAGAACATCACCTGTGAGGTACCAGGCACTGTAGAGGACGGCGCACTTGCGTCTATCACTGTAGGAAGCTGCACAGATGGTAAAATGAAAGGGAGAGAGAACGGTAGTGCTGGTGCAATAGGACGTGCTATGACAGGAAGTCCTTGATGTGATGGTGGAGCCTTGGAGATGGCCTGAGGTTGCGACCTCCCCTTGAGTTTTGCCTCCCCAGCAGTGTTTGGTGGCAGGATAAAAAGGTGAGGCTCAGCCAGACTGCCTGAATAGAGAGTGGGTCCTTTCTGTATAGCCGCAGGAAGCTCCTCAGGTCCTGCCATGGGTGCGTCTGGGGCTTGGATACCCTGCTTTAAAATCTCCTGTTCCTGAGACTTGCAACGCCTGCTGAACCTGGGAAAACATAAACAACCAATATTAATAAACATTTAAGCAATAATACAAAAGATGGTGTGATCAACTACTATTTGATCACGACTATGATGCAGAAGCATGACACAGCTGAGATCACATAGCAATTGATCACACCCTCGTCTCATGTATTATTGCTTTTGTAAAATGGCTACTTCATTGAGATAACCATTCTATTATGGATTATGGATTCTTGCAGTCTGTTGAAGACCATTTCCTGAGCAAAAAATATTATCTTTCATATTGCTGAATTGTTGAATTGATTTGTTTCTAGACCCGTCAAAGCAGTCACTAACATTAAGTTAACTGCGTCAGTTACTTGAACCCTCTGTGTAGCCCTCAGATGCTTTAGGTTTAGGCTTAGCAGTTACAATGCTAATTTACTCACCACTGTGTGACTGTTGCAGCGTTCACTTCAGGGAGCTGGATGGTGGTCTCGCTCATCACCTTAGCATTGGTGAGGATGCACTCTCGAATGTGCTTGTAAACACGTGTTACCATTGTGAAGCGGGACACCCTCACTCCATCACAGCGCACCGCATTCGGGTAGAGAGCACAGAGCCTTGTGAAGATGGCCTCCACCACTCGGTTGCAGTCAGGCCACTGTGCAGGACTATGAGCCCCAACGAAACACCTGCAAGTTACAAAAGAATACATATTATTAATGTATGATTGTTTACGATTTGTGATCCTTACTCTGTTATTTTTATTTTATTTTCCCTTTTCTATTCTGTATGTTTTGCTTTGTGTTGTCTAGATGTTAATTTTTAATATCTGTGCATAGTTATGTTGTCTTGTTTGTTTTCTAGGTCGATGTTGAAATATCATATCAATAAATTAGGTCTTTACTGGGTTACTGTGTTGTGGCATTATTACAGCTTTATACTGCATTATACGGTGTCGTTAGTCAGCCTGTCAGTTTTTTGTTTTTGTTTTTCACAATAATAGCTGCATATTATTCCACTTATTACACAGCTACTTACTAACAGACAGTAAGACAAATCATTTGACACAAAATATTGATCCAAAATGACTTAACTGATTAAGAAATGACTGTGTTGCTTCTGCTAAATAGAATAGTCTGATGTACAGTTGGAACTGTGTCCATAGCAACGTAACTTACTTAGCAACATAACATAAAGTCAGCATTAAATGTAAATCACAACTAATAATTTGTTATAACTAGGCTAGGTTTGAACTTAACAAGCTGCAGGAAGATAAACTAGCTATGAAGGCTTCAGGTTTTACTAATTTTACTAGAAATCCTTACTAAACAAATAAAGCTGGAGATGATATTTCAGCCAGTTATATATATTTAAACAAAACCTTTTAGACAAAGGCAATCCAGACCCTGTGTTTGCTAAATTTAAGATACCTTTTAGTGCTCTCCACACCTGGTGCCACAATCTTCTTAGTGGCCCTGAATCGTCCCTGTTTTAGGGTGGTTTGATGACGTGATGAGTAAATGGTCTTTTTCTTGTCATACTCCCCCAGTGCCTGCCATAGGGTGATGATCTTGACACACTCTTCTCCAGTCAAGGCCAGACGGTGGTCTCTGAGGCTAACCAAAAACTCAGCCAAGTCCTGCACGGCTCCATACCCCTCAATATTATCAGGACCAACAGAATCCTAAAATGAAAGATACTTTAGGAACTTTTGATAGCAGCAATGAATATAAATATTTACATGAAAGCACAGCCAACATAACCCGGATTTTGTTTACCCATATGTAAATGTACATTAAAAAAGAAACTGTGCACTTACATCATGTGAAATATTCTCTTCAGATGTTGGAAGATCAGTTTCTGCAGATAACTGATCCACTGGGACTACATGAAAAGGATAAATATTTAGTTTAAATTTGTATTTGTTTCTTTGTGTCTTTCAATATGACAAATGTACATTTAGAGTTAGTTTGACAACAAATAATATAGAAACCTCTATGAACAATTTGGTAAAACTCACAGCTATGTGCCACAGGAGAGAGTGATGGCTTTGATTGGAGATTGACAGGAGATTTCACTGGTGATGGAGGGACCACAGACAGTGATGACGTGGAGCTGGAAACAGGAGATGTCATTGGTAATGGAGGGACTACAAACTGTGATGACGTGGAGCTGGAAACAGGAGGTGTCACTGGTGATGGAGGGACCACAGACAGTGATGACATGGGGCTGGTTGCTGGAGGGGTTGGAGATGATGCTGCAGACACTAATGCTTGTGAAGAGGCAGCAGGTGTCCGTTCTGTGTCAACGGTGGGGACAGTGATGTCCTGAAACTCCTCAAATTCAGCATAATCTTCACCCTCCTCTATAACAACCTCAGTGGTCTCTAACTCTTCAATGGCCAACTTGTAGTCCTGCAGAACGTTACCAGTTTGCTGGTAAAGGTATTCCACTCCAATAAGCTCACCTTTAAAATATTAAAACATTGACAATTAAATAATATACCAAGATATTATATTATAACTCAGTGGTTAAATGGTATGTGTACACTTGAATGAAACAAAAACAACAAATAGTTATCTACCAGTGTACTTTCTTGGCCCAACATAAGGGGTGATTTTCATGCCCATAACCTTCTCTGCAAGAGTATTGACAGCATGACGCAGAAGATGATTGTAGGAATGTGGCTGCTGCTCATCAGTTGTTGCTGCCACAGCCCGGTCCTCATTCCACCTTGCAAGTCCATCCAAAAGATACGCCTGGAAGAAGGTGTCACTAGCCAGTGTACCTGTAAATTCAAAAAGAAAAAAAAAGACCACCAAAATTTCATATAAATACACAAATAGCTGTTCTTACAATTCTCATTATTATTTCAATATATAATTAAATCAAATCTTATTTTAATAATTCAGTTAAGTTGCTTATTTACCTGGGATGAATCTGTTAAGGTGCAGGTGAAAAGACTCAAGCGAAGTGGAACCTCTGGCACAGCGGTAGGTTGGCAGCCGGTGCCCTCCCTTCACTACAGTGCCTGTCTGCATGTAGAGCTGCACACCTAGAGGATCCTGGATGTAGGCCACATGCTTCCGCTGGGACTTTAAGATCTCCCTCATCCGGGCTGAGTTTATTAGTGGGACTCCAAGAGTGTCACGACCAGCATCTCCATCAAAGGCCTGAATATGGCTCTCAATCATCGCCAAGGTCTCCTTGGTACCACGGGTGGTCCTCCTGCAATGTAGGGCTAGCTCGCTACGGCTGATACAGCGCAGCACATCAGCCTCGGATGATGGTTTCCGGTCAGCTTCTAGCTCTGCACGCTTCGCCTTCTTCAGGGCCGTCAAGTCCCCCTGGTCCCACATGAAAATACAGTGGCTGAGGCGACTCATAAATGTGGCATACAACTGATGAGAGTCGGTGGTGCAACCCACAGAAAACCTCTGCATAAAGTGCCATACATCTAACCGGATGGTCATTTGCTCCCACTCTTCAAACATCCTCCTCAGAAGAGTGTTGCCACAGCAGTCTCGGTCGACATACAGTACCTCGGGAGGAGCCACCCCAGCCACTCTGTATCGCTTGATGAGGCCTTCAATCATTGGTCCGAGACCAAAACCTTCACTGGCTGTGAGTACGGACATGATCACCTGTCCATACTCATTTCCAACATTGGTTGCCCAGGTAGCTGTGCCATAGCTGCGTCCGGCTAGTTTTCTGGCCACTTTTTTTGTTGAATCCATTTTTAAGATCCGACCATATTGTGATGTGATAGAGGTCTTGTTCTCATCCAGCCTTTGCAGGACATCCTGGGCATACACCTGCATCAGCCACCGGTGCTTAGGGATAGAAGGCATTGAAGGAGCAGGTTCAAATGTCACAGGCAGGATCAGGCTCGACGTGACAGCACTGGCAATCCCCATGCAATCTGTCAGATACTGGACTGTCTTTTGCAACCAGACCTCAGCATGACGTTCCTGCAGCTTGCACTGGATCTGGCTGCTGCTGTTTCCCAGCCCTCGTTGGCGCATCAAACTTACTACCTCCAGGTCACATGCAAGTTTTGATGTAAGAATACAAGGGAACTGCACCCTGTGGCCAATGTCGAGTTGGGAGACGATACCATGGCTCCAGCTGATGACCTTCCTCTTACATCTTCGGCAGGCCAGGTACTCAGATGCCACAAAGTACATCTTACCCAAGGCAACCACCTGCCTGATCTTTTGATGCAAGCCAGCTGAGGTCAGAAGGTCTTTCTGACAGTCTGGATGGGGACAGGTCAGCTTCACTTGCCACAGTTTTCGTGGCATCCAGAGCAGCAAGGGATGGCCAAAGTAATTCTCCAAGGAAGGAGAATTACTGGTCTTCGGTGGCACCTGTGGAGGATACCACCAAAGTTTGTCCACCCTGCTAAAGATCAGCTCAGGATGCCCCTGTGCTGTCCACCTGAACAGGGCTTTGGATATCCACCTCTGATCCACTTCAGGCAGGGTGTGTATCCATCCAGCTGGAAGACAGACTCGTTGTGCTGGAAAAAAAACAAAACAAAAACAGAAATAAACACATAAATAAACATATATAAATTCACATTGCTTCACTCTATTATTTCTAGAAAGGAACATATTTTGTTGTATGTTTAAATTAAGTATAAACATACATGCCACATATGCCTCCTCAAACACAGTTGCCTCTGCCAGCAGTGTGCTGTCATCTATCTCAGTGGGGAGGGCGAGGGTGGCTGAGGACCCTGTGGTTCCCTCAATGGAAGCGGCCGGTCGGGTGAGGGTGGCTGAGGGTCCTGTGGCTCCCTCAATGGAAGTGGCCGGTCGGGTGAGGGTGGCTGAGGGCCCTGTGGCTCCCTCAATGGAAGCGGCCGGTCGGGTGAGGGTGGCTGAGGGCCCTGTGGCTCCCTCAATGGAAGCGGCCGGTCGGGTGAGGGTGGCTGAGGGCCCTGTGGCTCCCTCAATGGAAGCGGCCGGTCGGGTGAGGGTGGCTGAGGGCTTCGCACGTGCTTGGGCCAAAGCTATAAAACAAAACACAGGACAAAGAGATAAACATGACTACTGAACAGCAATAAATCCTTAACAAACCAAAAAAGTGTTATACAAATAAATCTTTGCTTACAAGGTGTAGCTTTGTGGGGGGAAACCAGCCTTTCTACAGTCTTAGTCAGACTTTTCTGGTTAGGCAACCTGGTAACCAAGAGGGAGCGGAGAGAGGCGGTGGAAGTATGGGTGGTGGCGGTGTGCTGGGTCATGGGAGTGAGCTGGGTGGGAGGAGTGAGCTGGGTGGCGGCAGCGTACTGGGTGGGAGGAGTGAGCTGGGTGGCGGCAGCGTACTGGGTGGGAGGAGTGAGCTGGGTGGCGGCAGCGTACTGGGTGGGAGGAGTGAGCTGGGTGGCGGCAGCGTGCTGGGTGGGAGGAGTGAGCTGGGTGGCGGCAGCGTGCTGGGGAGCTTTCTCAGCATATTGCTCTTCCTTCAAGGCAATGGCAATTCTGCCAGAAGGAAATAGCTCAATATACTCCCTAAAACTCCCCTTGTTGTGGGCATGTTCTTGGGAGTCTTTGCTGCCTCCTGTGGGGTCCCTCTTCATAGCTGCCACCAGGTAAGCAGCATACCCCAGAGCATTTTCAGCCACCCACCTGAATGTTTGCCCACGAAATACACCAAACTGGATTTCAAAGAAACCTAGCAGGTGCTTTCGGTTCGCTAGATCTCCGTGGTGCATAATTAAGCTTTTCTTGGCCTTGTTCAGCACTATCTCCGGGGACAGGGGTCTCGTGTACGGCTTTCCCTTGTTGGCCTCCTTTACCTTTGCCGCTTCCAATGTATCGGCCAGATTCAGGCTGCCATCAGCCCGTCTCCTGAAGCGCGGTTCCATCAAAATTAAAATGTGAAGATATAAAGACTATAGAGAAGCAAACACATTTGGTAACACATTAGTTAATGCAGCTGTGTAATTTATATTACATTACTATATTTATGATACCCTTGATGATGTTGATTTTATATAATGCTTTGCCTGTATATTTCCAACAGGCTCAAAATGTTAGCTAACATTTCAGAATCATTCCAGAGTAAGAGGAAATTGTTTCAAATTTTTTTTTACCATTAAATACTATATACATATTATACCACTAAACTTTTGTCCCACCTGAGACAGAAGATTTTTCAAGTAAGTAATGGGTAGTGGATAAGGGAAAGTTTAGTCTATTCTATCTCCTTTTGAAGTAAATTTTTTTTCTATGTTATCTCCTTTTGAAGACGGATTTTTCACTTCCATTCACTGAACCTCCCCTGAAAAGATTTTCCCCACTTTGAAACCCTCTGCTCTATAACATGTAAAGGTCATGCATTCAAATTTTTACTTAGCTAAAACAACAAAGTTTAGCATCAAAACATACTTAAAGTACTAAAAGTAGAATCATAATGTACACTATATTATTGGATTATAATTAGTGATGTATTACTGTGTAAGAATCATTTTAATGTTGCAGCTGGTAAAGCTGTAGTAAACTATAACAGTATATACTTTATATTCTGCTTGGTCAGCTAATCTATAAAAAAATATATAATATTTTGTAATAACATTTTGTATTAATTGCCTGAATTATTAGCTAGTCTGAGCTTCAGGTTATTCTTTTAAAACAAAAGTAACAGTTTACAATAAGGTTAATTAGTTAACAGTAAACTACATTAGTAAATATTAACTTATAATGAACTGCACTTATTTTACAGCATTTATTAATCTTTGTTAATATTAATTTCAACATTTACTAACACATTATTAAAATCTTGTTAACATTAGTTAAGGCACTGTGAACTATCATGAACAAACACAGAACAGCTGTATTTTCATTAACTAATGTTAACAAAGATTATTAAATACGGTAATAAATGTATTGCTCATGGTTAGTTCATGTTAGTTATACATGTACTAATGTTTAACTAATGAATCTTGTTGTAAAGTGTTACCAAAACAACTATATATATAATTGCCCCTTTATTTTTATCGACAAAAGACTGACTTACTTTGCAAATGTTGATCAGAAGTTAATCGATGAACGATATCAATAGGATAATCTATAGAGATCTAACATACCTTATTTTTTAATAATATTTTGTATTAATTACCTGAATTATTAGATAGTCTGAGCAACAGATTATTCATTTAAAACATCTATATATATTTGCCACTTTATTTAAAAAAAAAAAAATAGTCAAGTTAATTGACGAACGTCATCACCTTCTCCAGCCATGTATGCAGGTCTCCGACGTTGATTGGTCGATTCCTGGTTGTTACTGGGGGAATCATGGTTGTGATACGAGCGCTGATTGGCCATAGCATTCGATTCTTGGTTGCAGCCGGGAACGTGATTGGCTGTCACAACCATGAATAACCACAATCTACAGGTGGCAGGGAGCGCCACAGAGCCACGCTTTGAGGGCCTTCTTAGAGTTCCAGTTTGGTGCAGATATGCAGTGCTGGTCATCCAAAGGTTTTCCTATTTGAAAAGTTTAAATGAGCACCCTCACGTCTTGTGGCATAGGCACTGCTGGGAATTGAACCCAGGATCTCCTGTTTACAAGACAGGCGCTTTGACCAACTAAGCCACAGCGCCGGGTGTAAAGCCTGGTGCAAATTGGTTGGTATAAAAAGTCTAAAAGAGGCAGCCCGTCAGGAAAATAGCTGATTACATCATGAAAGAGGTCCCTTAGAGGTTACGGGATTATTTCCAAAACCTGAGGGACATTCAGGCCTCTGTTGAAGGATGAGGGAATATCTGATATCGTTTCCTTTTGGATCTAAACTCGAGTTTTCCGGTTTTGCGCCGACGCACGCTGTCCGGCACGCAAAGACCTTCATATGGGAATATATATTAAGAAAAGCACCCCCATATCATGTGGCCTAGGCACTGCTGGGATTTGAACCCAGGATCTCCTGTTTACGAGACAGACGCTTTGACCAACTAAGCCACAGCGCCTCTTGCTAAGCTAGGTGAAATTTCTTTGCATAAAAAGCCTAAAAGAGGTAGGAGATAGCTGATTACATCATGAAAGAGGTCCCCTGGAGGTAGGAGGATTATTTCCAAAACATAACGGGCCGCTCAGGCCTCAATGGAATGTAGGAACTCATTGGATTTTGGCTCTACACTCTCAATACTCGCATCTCAAATGTTTCTTGAGCTTTCTTCTGATTTTGGCCTAAGCCAGAGGCATTCCAACCATTCTTCAAGCCTGTCTGCACCACGTTTTTTTGTTATCTTTCTCATTTGAAACAGGTGAATTAACCAATTGACTGATTAGTAACGTACTCTCTGATCTGACTGGGCTGTGTCCAATAAGGAAAACAAGAACAAATGTGCTGGGCAGGCTTCTGAAAAAAAGTTTGAAAATGCCAAGTTGAAGCAAACGTCTGTCTTGCAAAGAGACAACATTCGTGCCTCTGGTGGGAGTCAGCAACAACCTTTATAAAGCCTTCGTTTACCACCTAGAAGTCCAGGCTGTCTGTCCTGCAGAGACTTTTATATTTGAAAAGATCAAAGGTCTACTCCTACAACCCACCGGTTAGGCACTGCTGGGATTCGAACCCAGGATCTCCTGTTTACTAGACAGGCGCTTTAACCAACTAAGCCACAGCGCCGGGTGCTCAGCCTGGATCAAAACTTTTGTAGCCAAAGTCTAAAAGAGGCAGCACATCATGGAATAGGTCATTTTGAGGTTTGAGGATTATTTTCCAAAACCTGAAACGTGTGCAGGCTTCTGTTCAGGGATAAGGGAATACCTCAGATCATTTCATTTTGGATCTAAACTCTCAATACTCGTGTGTCAAATGTTTTGTGAACCTCCAGTTACAGTACATCTAAACACTGTCTCAGCTAGGATAAACGGAAGGCAATTTTTGCCAGGTAGGTAGCCAACAATAGGTAGTTGCAGATTTTGACCTACGCTAGTGGTTTTCAAACCGTTCTTGTTCTCTCCCTTTGTTTAGAACAGGTGAACTGAGCAAATGAGAATGTCTTACAAAGACATCTGAGCAAAAGAGGCAAAACACGACTCTGGTGGGACTCAAACCCACAACCTTTGAATACCTCCATTGGCAACCTAGAAGTCCAATGCGCTATCCATTGCGCCACAGAGCCACGCTTTGAGGGCCTTCTTAGAGTTCCAGTTTGGTGCAGATATGCAGTGCTGGGTATCCAAAGGTTTTCCTATTTGAAAAGTTTAAATGAGCACCCTCACATCTTGTGGCATAGGCACTGCTGGGATTTGAACCCAGGATCTCCTGTTTACAAGACAGGCGCTTTGACCAACTAAGCCACAGCGCCGGGTGTAAAGCCTGGTGCAAATTGGTTGGTATAAAAAGTCTAAAAGAGGCAGCCCGTCAGGAAAATAGCTGATTACATCATGAAAGAGGTCCCTTAGAGGTTACGGGATTATTTCCAAAACCTGAGGGACATTCAGGCCTCTGTTGAAGGATGAGGGAATATCTGATATCTTTTCCTTTTGGATCTAAACTCGAGTTTTCCGGTTTTGCGCCGACGCACGCTGTCCGGCACGCAAAGACCTTCATATAAGAATATATATTAAGAAAAGCACCCCCATATCATGTGGCCTAGGCACTGCTGGGATTTGAACCCAGGATCTCCTGTTTACGAGACAGGCGCTTTGACCAACTAAGCCACAGCGCCTCTTGCTAAGCTAGGTGAAATTTCTTTGCATAAAAAGCCTAAAAGAGGTAGGAGATAGCTGATTACATCATGAAAGAGGTCCCCTGGAGGTAGGAGCATTATTTCCAAAACATAACGGGCCGCTCAGGCCTCAATGGAATGTCGGAACTCATTGGATTTTGGCTCTACACTCTCAATACTCGCATCTCAAATGTTTCTTGAGCTTTCTTCTGATTTTGGCCTAAGCCAGAGGCATTCCAACCATTCTTCAAGCCTGTCTGCACCACGTTTTTTTGTTATCTTTCTCATTTGAAACAGGTGAATTAACCAATGGACTGATTAGTAACGTACTCTCTGATGTGACTGGGCTGTGTCCAATAAGGAAAACAAGAACAAATGTGCTGGGCAGGCTTCTGAAAAAAAGTTTGAAAATGCCAAGTTGAAGCAAACGTCTGTCTTGCAAAGAGACAACATTCGTGCCTCTGGTGGGAGTCAGCAACAACCTTTATAAAGCCTTCGTTTACCACCTTGAAGTCAAGGCTGTCTGTCCTGCAGAGACTTTTATATTTGAAAAGATCAAATGTCTACTCCTACAACCCACCGGTTAGGCACTGCTGGGATTCGAACCCAGGATCTCCTGTTTACTAGACAGGCGCTTTAACCAACTAAGCCACAGCGCCGGGTGCTCAGCTAGGATCAAAACTTTTGTAGCCAAAGTCTAAAAGAGGCAGCACATCATGGAATAGGTCATTTTGAGGTTTGAGGATTATTTTCCAAAACCTGAAACGTGTGCAGGCTTCTGTTCAGGGATAATGGAATACCTCAGATCATTTCATTTTGGATCTAAACCCTCAATACTCGTGTGTCAAATGTTTTGTGAACCTCCAGTTACAGTACATCTAAACACTGTCTCAGCTAGGATAAACGGAAGGCAATTTTTGCCAGGTAGGTAGCCAACAATAGGTAGTAGCAGATTTTGACCTACGCTAGTGGTTTTCAAACCGTTCTTGTTCTCTCCCTTTGTTTAGAACAGGTGAACTGAGCAAATGAGAATGTCTTACAAAGACATCTGAGCAAAAGAGGCAAACCACGACTCTGGTGGGACTCGAACCCACAACCTTTGAATACCTCCGTTGGCAACCTAGAAGTCCAATGCGCTATCCATTGCGCCAAGGCCGGCGCCAGTTAGTCGTGGTAAAGCAACCATAAGAGGCACAGCGACCCGAGTTCGCGCCCCGCTCCGACCGGTGATCGGAATTTGCGGAACGTGTCCCTTTGACGCCGCCGGTGCACGCGTGTGTCATCGTTATTGCCCCCCGTACTTTAATCAGACGTAAATTCGCCCCCCGTACTTTAATTTGGGCACTCTCCAACGTAAACGCTCTCACGTTGTGTATGTTTCGTTCATACCGGACGGCGGAGGGCGCTCTCTCGCAGAAAAGCCCAAAGCGGACCAAAATGGACTCGTAAAAGTACTAATTTGTGACGCTCCAGGAAATACCTTATGTGGACAAAGGCATCCAGCTATCACTGGATAAAAAAAGCCGAAATGTTTTGACATAATAAATGTGAAGACAATAAACACACGGCAATAACAATAGCCATCTTCTTGGTGCGTTTTCATAACAGAATATATGAATATATGTAAATTGATACCTTTTTTTTTTTTTTTTTTTTTTTTTTACAGTATAGAAACTATAAATTATATTTTCTGCCCTATTCTTACTGTCCCTGTTTTTATTGTGTTTTACAGTTATGTTTGTATGTTTTTATGTTTTTAAAAAAACATATTGTGTCCACAGCTACAAATATTTTGAAAATACAAATAGGCACACAGAAACAATAATGTGAGGGCAAAGATTAACAACCGTTTTTATTTGCATAGATTTTTAGTCAATAAAAAAAATTTAGAACAGCAGTGCAATTTTGACATAACAGCCTGAGAAAAGAATAAATAATAAACCAAAACAAACAGTTGCAGTGCAATTTTGACATAACAGCCTGAGAAAAGAATAAATAATAAACCAAAACAAACAGTTGCAGTGCAATTTTGACATAACAGCCTGAGAAAAGAATAAATAATAAACCAAAACAAACATCTGCAGTGCAATTTTGACATAACAGCCTGAGAAAAGAATAATAAACCAAAACAAACAGTTGCAGTGCAATTTTGACATAACAGCCTGAGAAAAGAATAAATAATTAACCAAAACAAACATCTGCAGTGCAATTTTGACATAACAGCCTGAGAAAAGAATAAATAATAAACCAAAACAAACATCTGCAGTGCAATTTTGACATAACAGCCTGAGAAAAGAATAAATAATAAACCAAAACAAACATCTGCAGTGCAATTTTGACATAACAGCCTGAGAAAAGAATAAATAATTAACCAAAACAAACATCTGCAGTGCAATTTTGACATAACAGCCTGAGAAAATAAAAATAAAAAACTCACACATGAATAACAAGGTAAACTTACCATTATTTATATATATATATATATATATATATATATATATATATATATATATATATATATATATATATTACACACATTAGGGCTGTTCAATGATAACCGTGGTTACCGTGTACAAAATAAGAGTCTGTGTTTACGTAATATATGTGTTTGTTTTGTGTATAATTATTATGTATATATAAATACACACACATACATGTATATATTTAAGAAATATAAGCATGTATGTATAAATATATAAATGTATTTATATTTTTATATATTTAAATTATATATAAATGTAAATATTTATATAGAAATATAAGATATTTTTCTTAAATATATACATGTATGTGTGTATATTTATATATACATAATAATTATACACAAAACAAACACACATATATTACGTAAACACAGACTCTTATTTTGTACACGGTAACCACGGTTATCGTTGAACAGCACTAATAAACATACATATATATATATTATATTATATTATATTATATTATATTATATTATATTATATTATATTATATTATATTATATCACATTTATACCTGAAATATTTTCCCAACAGAGGCATGCAGCAGAGGAAACAAGCAGTGAAGAAAAAAACATGTTTTTTTTTAGAGATTTTTTAGAAACCTATTATACATTTTAGTCATTGTTGGAGACTTGTAAATTGCTCTATAATGCAAACATTAACCAAATAAATAAACAAAACAAAACAAAAAAAAAAACGTGCTGAAAGAGCAATTTTATGAAGCTGGAGGGTTGTCATTTCCTGGCTTTTTTTTCCTATAACCTCGTTCCTCCAGCACAGCCCTCCATTCACCATATGATTGAGTCTCAGACTCTTTGCAGTACCAGTTACCAAAGTACTGAAGATGTGATGGTGGCCGTCTTTCTTTTTTACACTTTTTACAAAGAATGACGTCTGTCTTCCTCACATATTTTCTTGTGACAGTTCCAGTGAGCTCCCTCTCCTGTTTTCTCTTTCTGTATTGCTGAGTGGAGTAAGGAACAGCTTGACTGGATGTCTGTGTCTGAGCTGATGGTGGCATAGCTGAAGGTAATGGGAGGTTGAAGAACATCACCTGTGAGGTACCAGGCACTGTAGAGGACGGCGCACTTGCGTCTATCACTGTAGGAAGCTGCACAGATGGTAAAATGAAAGGGAGAGAGAACGGTAGTGCTGGTGCAATAGGACGTGCTATGACAGGAAGTCCTTGATGTGATGGTGGAGCCTTGGAGATGGCCTGAGGTTGCGACCTCCCCTTGAGTTTTGCCTCCCCAGCAGTGTTTGGTGGCAGGATAAAAGGTGAGGCTCAGCCAGACTGCCTGAATAGAGAGTGGGTCCTTTCTGTATAGCCGCAGGAAGCTCCTCAGGTCCTGCCATGGGTGCGTCTGGGGCTTGGATACCCTGCTTTAAAATCTCCTGTTCCTGAGACTTGCAACGCCTGCTGAACCTGGGAAAACATAAACAACCAATATTAATAAACATTTAAGCAATAATACAAAAGATGGTGTGATCAACTACTATTTGATCACGACTATGATGCAGAAGCATGACACAGCTGAGATCACATAGCAATTGATCACACCCTCGTCTCATGTATTATTGCTTTTGTAAAATGGCTACTTCATTGAGATAACCATTCTATTATGGATTATGGATTCTTGCAGTCTGTTGAAGACCATTTCCTGAGCAAAAAATATTATCTTTCATATTGCTGAATTGTTGAATTGATTTGTTTCTAGACCCGTCAAAGCAGTCACTAACATTAAGTTAACTGCGTCAGTTACTTGAACCCTCTGTGTAGCCCTCAGATGCTTTAGGTTTAGGCTTAGCAGTTACAATGCTAATTTACTCACCACTGTGTGACTGTTGCAGCGTTCACTTCAGGGAGCTGGATGGTGGTCTCGCTCATCACCTTAGCATTGGTGAGGATGCACTCTCGAATGTGCTTGTAAACACGTGTTACCATTGTGAAGCGGGACACCCTCACTCCATCACAGCGCACCGCATTCGGGTAGAGAGCACAGAGCCTTGTGAAGATGGCCTCCACCACTCGGTTGCAGTCAGGCCACTGTGCAGGACTATGAGCCCCAACGAAACACCTGCAAGTTACAAAAGAATACATATTATTAATGTATGATTGTTTACGATTTGTGATCCTTACTCTGTTATTTTTATTTTATTTTCCCTTTTCTATTCTGTATGTTTTGCTTTGTGTTGTCTAGATGTTAATTTTTAATATCTGTGCATAGTTATGTTGTCTTGTTTGTTTTCTAGGTCGATGTTGAAATATCATATCAATAAATTAGGTCTTTACTGGGTTACTGTGTTGTGGCATTATTACAGCTTTATACTGCATTATACGGTGTCGTTAGTCAGCCTGTCAGTTTTTTGTTTTTGTTTTTCACAATAATAGCTGCATATTATTCCACTTATTACACAGCTACTTACTAACAGACAGTAAGACAAATCATTTGACACAAAATATTGATCCAAAATGACTTAACTGATTAAGAAATGACTGTGTTGCTTCTGCTAAATAGAATAGTCTGATGTACAGTTGGAACTGTGTCCATAGCAACGTAACTTACTTAGCAACATAACATAAAGTCAGCATTAAATGTAAATCACAACTAATAATTTGTTATAACTAGGCTAGGTTTGAACTTAACAAGCTGCAGGAAGATAAACTAGCTATGAAGGCTTCAGGTTTTACTAATTTTACTAGAAATCCTTACTAAACAAATAAAGCTGGAGATGATATTTCAGCCAGTTATATATATTTAAACAAAACCTTTTAGACAAAGGCAATCCAGACCCTGTGTTTGCTAAATTTAAGATACCTTTTAGTGCTCTCCACACCTGGTGCCACAATCTTCTTAGTGGCCCTGAATCGTCCCTGTTTTAGGGTGGTTTGATGACGTGATGAGTAAATGGTCTTTTTCTTGTCATACTCCCCCAGTGCCTGCCATAGGGTGATGATCTTGACACACTCTTCTCCAGTCAAGGCCAGACGGTGGTCTCTGAGGCTAACCAAAAACTCAGCCAAGTCCTGCACGGCTCCCTACCCCTCAATATTATCAGGACCAACAGAATCCTAAAATGAAAGATACTTTAGGAACTTTTGATAGCAGCAATGAATATAAATATTTACATGAAAGCACAGCCAACATAACCCGGATTTTGTTTACCCATATGTAAATGTACATTAAAAAAGAAACTGTGCACTTACATCATGTGAAATATTCTCTTCAGATGTTGGAAGATCAGTTTCTGCAGATAACTGATCCACTGGGACTACATGAAAAGGATAAATATTTAGTTTAAATTTGTATTTGTTTCTTTGTGTCTTTCAATATGACAAATGTACATTTAGAGTTAGTTTGACAACAAATAATATAGAAACCTCTATGAACAATTTGGTAAAACTCACAGCTATGTGCCACAGGAGAGAGTGATGGCTTTGATTGGAGATTGACAGGAGATTTCACTGGTGATGGAGGGACCACAGACAGTGATGACGTGGAGCTGGAAACAGGAGATGTCATTGGTAATGGAGGGACTACAAACTGTGATGACGTGGAGCTGGAAACAGGAGGTGTCACTGGTGATGGAGGGACCACAGACAGTGATGACATGGGGCTGGTTGCTGGAGGGGTTGGAGATGATGCTGCAGACACTAATGCTTGTGAAGAGGCAGCAGGTGTCCGTTCTGTGTCAACGGTGGGGACAGTGATGTCCTGAAACTCCTCAAATTCAGCATAATCTTCACCCTCCTCTATAACAACCTCAGTGGTCTCTAACTCTTCAATGGCCAACTTGTAGTCCTGCAGAACGTTACCAGTTTGCTGGTAAAGGTATTCCACTCCAATAAGCTCACCTTTAAAATATTAAAACATTGACAATTAAATAATATACCAAGATATTATATTATAACTCAGTGGTTAAATGGTATGTGTACACTTGAATGAAACAAAAACAACAAATAGTTATCTACCAGTGTACTTTCTTGGCTCAACATAAGGGGTGATTTTCATGCCCATAACCTTCTCTGCAAGAGTATTGACAGCATGACGCAGAAGATGATTGTAGGAATGTGGCTGCTGCTCATCAGTTGTTGCTGCCACAGCCCGGTCCTCATTCCACCTTGCAAGTCCATCCAAAAGATACGCCTGGAAGAAGGTGTCACTAGCCAGTGTACCTGTAAATTCAAAAAAGAAAAAAAAAGACCACCAAAATTTCATATAAATACACAAATAGCTGTTCTTACAATTCTCATTATTATTTCAATATATAATTAAATCAAATCTTATTTTAATAATTCAGTTAAGTTGCTTATTTACCTGGGATGAATCTGTTAAGGTGCAGGTGAAAAGACTCAAGCGAAGTGGAACCTCTGGCACAGCGGTAGGTTGGCAGCCGGTGCCCTCCCTTCACTACAGTGCCTGTCTGCATGTAGAGCTGCACACCTAGAGGATCCTGGATGTAGGCCACATGCTTCCGCTGGGACTTTAAGATCTCCCTCATCCGGGCTGAGTTTATTAGTGGGACTCCAAGAGTGTCACGACCAGCATCTCCATCAAAGGCCTGAATATGGCTCTCAATCATCGCCAAGGTCTCCTTGGTACCACGGGTGGTCCTCCTGCAATGTAGGGCTAGCTCGCTACGGCTGATACAGCGCAGCACATCAGCCTCGGATGATGGTTTCCGGTCAGCTTCTAGCTCTGCACGCTTCGCCTTCTTCAGGGCCGTCAAGTCCCCCTGGTCCCACATGAAAATACAGTGGCTGAGGCGACTCATAAATGTGGCATACAACTGATGAGAGTCGGTGGTGCAACCCACAGAAAACCTCTGCATAAAGTGCCATACATCTAACCGGATGGTCATTTGCTCCCACTCTTCAAACATCCTCCTCAGAAGAGTGTTGCCACAGCAGTCTCGGTCGACATACAGTACCTCGGGAGGAGCCACCCCAGCCACTCTGTATCGCTTGATGAGGCCTTCAATCATTGGTCCGAGACCAAAACCTTCACTGGCTGTGAGTACGGACATGATCACCTGTCCATACTCATTTCCAACATTGGTTGCCCAGGTAGCTGTGCCATAGCTGCGTCCGGCTAGTTTTCTGGCCACTTTTTTTGTTGAATCCATTTTTAAGATCCGACCATATTGTGATGTGATAGAGGTCTTGTTCTCATCCAGCCTTTGCAGGACATCCTGGGCATACACCTGCATCAGCCACCGGTGCTTAGGGATAGAAGGCATTGAAGGAGCAGGTTCAAATGTCACAGGCAGGATCAGGCTCGACGTGACAGCACTGGCAATCCCCATGCAATCTGTCAGATACTGGACTGTCTTTTGCAACCAGACCTCAGCATGACGTTCCTGCAGCTTGCACTGGATCTGGCTGCTGCTGTTTCCCAGCCCTCGTTGGCGCATCAAACTTACTACCTCCAGGTCACATGCAAGTTTTGATGTAAGAATACAAGGGAACTGCACCCTGTGGCCAATGTCGAGTTGGGAGACGATACCATGGCTCCAGCTGATGACCTTCCTCTTACATCTTCGGCAGGCCAGGTACTCAGATGCCACAAAGTACATCTTACCCAAGGCAACCACCTGCCTGATCTTTTGATGCAAGCCAGCTGAGGTCAGAAGGTCTTTCTGACAGTCTGGATGGGGACAGGTCAGCTTCACTTGCCACAGTTTTCGTGGCATCCAGAGCAGCAAGGGATGGCCAAAGTAATTCTCCAAGGAAGGAGAATTACTGGTCTTCGGTGGCACCTGTGGAGGATACCACCAAAGTTTGTCCACCCTGCTAAAGATCAGCTCAGGATGCCCCTGTGCTGTCCACCTGAACAGGGCTTTGGATATCCACCTCTGATCCACTTCAGGCAGGGTGTGTATCCATCCAGCTGGAAGACAGACTCGTTGTGCTGGAAAAAAAACAAAACAAAAACAGAAATAAACACATAAATAAACATATATAAATTCACATTGCTTCACTTTATTATTTCTAGAAAGGAACATATTTTGTTGTATGTTTAAATTAAGTATAAACATACATGCCACATATGCCTCCTCAAACACAGTTGCCTCTGCCAGCAGTGTGCTGTCATCTATCTCAGTGGGGAGGGCGAGGGTGGCTGAGGACCCTGTGGTTCCCTCAATGGAAGCGGCCGGTCGGGTGAGGGTGGCTGAGGGTCCTGTGGCTCCCTCAATGGAAGCGGCCGGTCGGGTGAGGGTGGCTGAGGGCCCTGTGGCTCCCTCAATGGAAGCGGCCGGTCGGGTGAGGGTGGCTGAGGGCCCTGTGGCTCCCTCAATGGAAGCGGCCGGTCGGGTGAGGGTGGCTGAGGGCCCTGTGGCTCCCTCAATGGAAGCGGCCGGTCGGGTGAGGGTGGCTGAGGGCTTCGCACGTGCTTGGGCCAAAGCTATAAAACAAAACACAGGACAAAGAGATAAACATGACTACTGAACAGCAATAAATCCTTAACAAACCAAAAAAGTGTTATACAAATAAATCTTTGCTTACAAGGTGTAGCTTTGTGGGGGGAAACCAGCCTTTCTACAGTCTTAGTCAGACTTTTCTGGTTAGGCAACCTGGTAACCAAGAGGGAGCGGAGAGAGGCGGTGGAAGTATGGGTGGTGGCGGTGTGCTGGGTCATGGGAGTGAGCTGGGTGGGAGGAGTGAGCTGGGTGGCGGCAGCGTACTGGGTGGGAGGAGTGAGCTGGGTGGCGGCAGCGTACTGGGTGGGAGGAGTGAGCTGGGTGGCGGCAGCGTACTGGGTGGGAGGAGTGAGCTGGGTGGCGGCAGCGTGCTGGGTGGGAGGAGTGAGCTGGGTGGCGGCAGCGTGCTGGGGAGCTTTCTCAGCATATTGCTCTTCCTTCAAGGCAATGGCAATTCTGCCAGAAGGAAATAGCTCAATATACTCCCTAAAACTCCCCTTGTTGTGGGCATGTTCTTGGGAGTCTTTGCTGCCTCCTGTGGGGTCCCTCTTCATAGCTGCCACCAGGTAAGCAGCATACCCCAGAGCATTTTCAGCCACCCACCTGAATGTTTGCCCACGAAATACACCAAACTGGATTTCAAAGAAACCTAGCAGGTGCTTTCGGTTCGCTAGATCTCCGTGGTGCATAATTAAGCTTTTCTTGGCCTTGTTCAGCACTATCTCCGGGGACAGGGGTCTCGTGTACGGCTTTCCCTTGTTGGCCTCCTTTACCTTTGCCGCTTCCAATGTATCGGCCAGATTCAGGCTGCCATCAGCCCGTCTCCTGAAGCGCGGTTCCATCAAAATTAAAATGTGAAGATATAAAGACTATAGAGAAGCAAACACATTTGGTAACACATTAGTTAATGCAGCTGTGTAATTTATATTACATTACTATATTTATGATACCCTTGATGATGTTGATTTTATATAATGCTTTGCCTGTATATTTCCAACAGGCTCAAAATGTTAGCTAACATTTCAGAATCATTCCAGAGTAAGAGGAAATTGTTTCAAATTTTTTTTTACCATTAAATACTATATACATATTATACCACTAAACTTTTGTCCCACCTGAGACAGAAGATTTTTCAAGTAAGTAATGGGTAGTGGATAAGGGAAAGTTTAGTCTATTCTATCTCCTTTTGAAGTAAATTTTTTTTCTATGTTATCTCCTTTTGAAGACGGATTTTTCACTTCCATTCACTGAACCTCCCCTGAAAAGATTTTCCCCACTTTGAAACCCTCTGCTCTATAACATGTAAAGGTCATGCATTCAAATTTTTACTTAGCTAAAACAACAAAGTTTAGCATCAAAACATACTTAAAGTACTAAAAGTAGAATCATAATGTACACTATATTATTGGATTATAATTAGTGATGTATTACTGTGTAAGAATCATTTTAATGTTGCAGCTGGTAAAGCTGTAGTAAACTATAACAGTATATACTTTATATTCTGCTTGGTCAGCTAATCTATAAAAAAATATATAATATTTTGTAATAACATTTTGTATTAATTGCCTGAATTATTAGCTAGTCTGAGCTTCAGGTTATTCTTTTAAAACAAAAGTAACAGTTTACAATAAGGTTAATTAGTTAACAGTAAACTACATTAGTAAATATTAACTTATAATGAACTGCACTTATTTTACAGCATTTATTAATCTTTGTTAATATTAATTTCAACATTTACTAACACATTATTAAAATCTTGTTAACATTAGTTAAGGCACTGTGAACTATCATGAACAAACACAGAACAGCTGTATTTTCATTAACTAATGTTAACAAAGATTATTAAATACGGTAATAAATGTATTGCTCATGGTTAGTTCATGTTAGTTATACATGTACTAATGTTTAACTAATGAATCTTGTTGTAAAGTGTTACCAAAACAACTATATATATAATTGCCCCTTTATTTTTATCGACAAAAGACTGACTTACTTTGCAAATGTTGATCAGAAGTTAATCGATGAACGATATCAATAGGATAATCTATAGAGATCTAACATACCTTATTTTTTAATAATATTTTGTATTAATTACCTGAATTATTAGATAGTCTGAGCAACAGATTATTCATTTAAAACATCTATATATATTTGCCACTTTATTTTAAAAAAAAAAATAGTCAAGTTAATTGACGAACGTCATCACCTTCTCCAGCCATGTATGCAGGTCTCCGACGTTGATTGGTCGATTCCTGGTTGTTACTGGGGGAATCATGGTTGTGATACGAGCGCTGATTGGCCATAGCATTCGATTCTTGGTTGCAGCCGGGAACGTGATTGGCTGTCACAACCATGAATAACCACAATCTACAGGTGGCAGGGAGCGCCACAGAGCCACGCTTTGAGGGCCTTCTTAGAGTTCCAGTTTGGTGCAGATATGCAGTGCTGGTCATCCAAAGGTTTTCCTATTTGAAAAGTTTAAATGAGCACCCTCACGTCTTGTGGCATAGGCACTGCTGGGAATTGAACCCAGGATCTCCTGTTTACAAGACAGGCGCTTTGACCAACTAAGCCACAGCGCCGGGTGTAAAGCCTGGTGCAAATTGGTTGGTATAAAAAGTCTAAAAGAGGCAGCCCGTCAGGAAAATAGCTGATTACATCATGAAAGAGGTCCCTTAGAGGTTACGGGATTATTTCCAAAACCTGAGGGACATTCAGGCCTCTGTTGAAGGATGAGGGAATATCTGATATCGTTTCCTTTTGGATCTAAACTCGAGTTTTCCGGTTTTGCGCCGACGCACGCTGTCCGGCACGCAAAGACCTTCATATGGGAATATATATTAAGAAAAGCACCCCCATATCATGTGGCCTAGGCACTGCTGGGATTTGAACCCAGGATCTCCTGTTTACGAGACAGACGCTTTGACCAACTAAGCCACAGCGCCTCTTGCTAAGCTAGGTGAAATTTCTTTGCTTAAAAAGCCTAAAAGAGGTAGGAGATAGCTGATTACATCATGAAAGAGGTCCCCTGGCGGTAGGAGGATTATTTCCAAAACATAACGGGCCGCTCAGGCCTCAATGGAATGTCGGAACTCATTGGATTTTGGCTCTACACTCTCAATACTCGCATCTCAAATGTTTCTTGAGCTTTCTTCTGATTTTGGCCTAAGCCAGAGGCATTCCAACCATTCTTCAAGCCTGTCTGCACCACGTTTTTTTGTTATCTTTCTCATTTTAAACAGGTGAATTAACCAATTGACTGATTAGTAACGTACTCTCTGATCTGACTGGGCTGTGTCCAATAAGGAAAACAAGAACAAATGTGCTGGGCAGGCTTCTGAAAAAAAGTTTGAAAATGCCAAGTTGAAGCAAACGTCTGTCTTGCAAAGAGACAACATTCGTGCCTCTGGTGGGAGTCAGCAACAACCTTTATAAAGCCTTCGTTTACCACCTAGAAGTCCAGGCTGTCTGTCCTGCAGAGACTTTTATATTTGAAAAGATCAAACGTCTACTCCTACAACCCACCGGTTAGGCACTGCTGGAATTCGAACCCAGGATCTCCTGTTTACTAGACAGGCTCTTTAACCAACTAAGCCACAGCGCCGGGTGCTCAGCCTGGATCAAAACTTTTGTAGCCAAAGTCTAAAAGGGGCGGCACATCAAGGAATAGGTCATTTTGAGGTTTGAGGAATATTTTCCAAAACCTGAAACGTGTGCAGGCTTCTGTTCAGGGATAAGGGAATACCTCAGATCATTTCATTTTGGATCTAAACTCTCAATACTCGTGTGTCAAATGTTTTGTGAACCTCCAGTTACAGTACATCCAAACACTGTCTCAGCTAGGATAAACGGAAGGCAATTTTTGCCAGGTAGGTAGCCAACAATAGGTAGTAGCAGATTTTGACCTACGCTAGTGGTTTTCAAACCGTTCTTGTTCTCTCCCTTTGTTTAGAACAGGTGAACTGAGCAAATGAGAATGTCTTACAAAGACATCTGAGCAAAAGAGGCAAACCACAACTCTGGTGGGACTCAAACCCACAACCTTTGAATACCTCCGTTGGCAACCTAGAAGTCCAATGCGCTATCCATTGCGCCACAGAGCCACGCTTTGAGGGCCTTCTTAGAGTTCCAGTTTGGTGCAGATATGCAGTGCTGGGCATCCAAAGGTTTTCCTATTTGAAAAGTTTAAATGAGCACCCTCACATCTTGTGGCATAGGCACTGCTGGGATTTGAACCCAGGATCTCCTGTTTACAAGACAGGCGCTTTGACCAACTAAGCCACAGCGCCGGGTGTAAAGCCTGATGCAAATTGGTTGGTATAAAAAGTCTAAAAGAGGCAGCCCGTCAGGAAAATAGCTGATTACATCATGAAAGAGGTCCCTTAGAGGTTACGGGATTATTTCCAAAACCTGAGGGACATTCAGGCCTCTGTTGAAGGATGAGGGAATATCTGATATCGTTTCCTTTTGGATCTAAACTCGAGTTTTCCGGTTTTGCGCCGACGCACGCTGTCCGGCACGCAAAGACCTTCATATGTGAATATATATTAAAAAAAGCACCCCCATATCATCTGGCCTAGGCACTGCTGGGATTTGAACCCAGGATCTCCTGTTTACGAGACAGGCGCTTTGACCAACTAAGCCACAGCGCCTCTTGCTAAGCTAGATGAAATTTCTTTGCTTAAAAAGCCTAAAAGAGGTAGGAGATAGCTGATTACATCATGAAAGAGGTCCCCTGGAGGTAGGAGGATTATTTCCAAAACATAACGGGCCGCTCAGGCCTCAATGGAATGTCGGAACTCATTGGATTTTGGCTCTACACTCTCAATACTCACATCTCAAATGTTTCTTGAGCTTTCTTCTGATTTTGGCCTAAGCCACAGGCATTCCAACCATTCTTCAAGCCTGTCTGCACCACGTTTTTTTGTTATCTTTCTCATTTGAAACAGGTGAATTAACCAATTGACTGATTAGTAATGTACTCTCTGATCTGACTGGGCTGTGTCCAATAAGGAAAACAAGAGCAAATGTGCTGGGCATGCTTCTGAAAAAAAGTTTGAAAATGCCAAGTTGAAGCAATGTCTGTCTTGCAAAGAGACAACATTCGTGCCTCTGGTGGGAGTCAGCAACAACCTTTATAAAGCCTTCGTTTACCACCTAGAAGTCCAGGCTGTCTGTCCTGCAGAGACTTTTATATTTGAAAAGATCAAATGTCTACTTCTACAACCCACCGGTTAGGCACTGCTGGGATTCGAATCCAGGATCTCCTGTTTACTAAACAGGCACTTTAACCAACTAAGCCACAGCGCCGGGTGCTCAGCCTGGATCAAAACTTTTGTAGCCAAAGTCTAAAAGAGGCAGCACATCATGGAATAGGTCATTTTGAGGTTTGAGGATTATTTTCCAAAACCTGAAACGTGTGCAGGCTTCTGTTCAGGGATAAGGGAATACCTCAGTTCATTTCATTTTGGATCTAAACTCTCAATACTCGTGTGTCAAATGTTTTGTGAACCTCCATTTGCAGTACATCTAAACACTGTCTCAGCTAGGATAAACGGAAGGCAATTTTTGCCAGGTATACAATAGGTAGTAGCAGATTTTGACCTACGCTAGTGGTTTTCAAACCGTTCTTGTTCTCTCCCTTTGTTTAGAACAGGTGAACTGAGCAAATGAGAATGTCTTACAAAGACATCTGAGCAAAAGAGGCAAACCACGACTCTGGTGGGACTCGAACCCACAACCTTTGAATACCTCCGTTGGCAACCTAGAAGTCCAATGCGCTATCCATTGCGCCACAGAGCCACGCTTTGAGGGCCTTCTTAGAGTTCCAGTTTGGTGCAGATAAGCAGTGCTGGGCATCCAAAGGTTTTCTTATTTGAAAAGTTTAAATGAGCACCCTCACATCTTGTGGCATAGGCACTGCTGCGATTTGAACCCAGGATCTCCTGTTTACAAGACAGGCGCTTTGACCAACTAAGCCACAGCACTGGGTGTAAAGCCTGGTGCAAATTGGTTGGTATAAAAAGTCTAAAAGAGGCAGCCCGTCAGGAAAATAGCTGATTACGTCATGAAAGAGGTCCCTTAGAGGTTACGGGATTATTTCCAAAACCTGAGGGACATTCAGGCCTCTGTTGAAGGATGAGGGAATATCTGATATCGTTTCCTTTTGGATCTAAACTCGAGTTTTCCGGTTTTGCGCCGACGCACGCTGTCCGGCACGCAAAGACCTTCATATGGTAATATATATTAAGAAATGCACCCCCATATCATGTGGCCTAGGCACTGCTGGGATTTGCACCAAGGATCTCCTGTTTACTAGACAGGCGCTTTAACCAACTAAGCCACAGCTCCGGGTGCTCAGCCTGGATCAAAACTTTTGTAGCCAAAGTTTAAAAGAGGCAGCACATCATGGAATAGGTCATTTTGAGGTTTGAGGATTATTTTCCAAAACCTGAAACGTGTGCAGGCTTCTGTTCAGGGATAAGGGAATACCTCAGATCATTTCATTTTGGATCTAAACTCTCAATACTCGTGTGTCAAATGTTTTGTGAACCTCCATTTGCAGTACATCTAAATACTGTCTCAGCTAGGATAAACGGAAGGCAATTTTTGCCAGGTATACAATAGGTAGTACCAGATTTTGACCTACGCTAGTGGTTTTCAAACCGTTCTTGTTCTCTCCCTTTGTTTAGAACAGGTGAACTGAGCAAATGAAAAAGTTTAAATGAGCACCCTCACATCTTGTGGCCTAGGCACTGCTGGGATTTGAACCCAGGATCTCCTGTTTACGAGACAGGCGCTTTGACCAACTAAGCCACAGCGCCTCTTGCTAAGCTAGGTGAAATTTCTTTGCATAAAAATCCTAAAAGAGGTAGGAGATAGCTGATTACATCATGAAAAAGGTCCCCTGGAGGTAGGAGGATTATTTCCAAAACATAACGGGCCGCTCAGGCCTCAATGGAATGTCGGAACTCATTGGATTTTGGCTCTACACTCTCAATACTCGCATCTCAAATGTTTCTTGAGCTTTCTTCTGATTTTGGCCTAAGCCAGAGGCATTCCAACCATTCTTCAAGCCTGTCTGCACCACGTTTTTTTGTTATCTTTCTCATTTGAAACAGGTGAATTAACCAATTGACTGATTAGTAACGTACTCTCTGATCTGACTGGGCTGTGTCCAATAAGGAAAACAAGAACAAATGTGCTGGGCAGGCTTCTGAAAAAAAGTTTGAAAATGCCAAATTGAAGCAAACGTCTGTCTTGCAAAGAGACAACATTCGTGCCTCTGGTGGGAGTCAGCAACAACCTTTATAAAGCCTTCGTTTACCACCTAGAAGTCCAGGCTGTCTGTCCTGCAGAGATTTTTATATTTGAAAAGATCAAAAGTCTACTCCTACAACCCACCAGTTAGGCACTGCTGGGATTTGAACACAGGATCTCCTGTTTACTAGACAGGCGCTTTAACCAACTAAGCCACAGCGCCTGGTGCTCAGCCTGGATCAAAACTTTTGTAGCCAAAGTCTAAAAGAGGCAGCACATCATGGAATAGGTCATTTTGAGGTTTGAGGATTATTTTCCAAAACCTGAAACGTGTGCAGGCTTCTGTTCAGGGATAAGGGAATACCTCAGATCATTTCAGTTTGGATCTAAACTCTCAATACTCGTGTGTCAAATGTTTTGTGAACCTCCAGTTACAGTACATCTAAACACTGTCTCAGCTAGGATAAACGGAAGGCAATTTTTGCCAGGTAGGTAGCCAACAATAGGTAGTAGCAGATTTTGACCTACGCTAGTGGTTTTCAAACCGTTCTTGTTCTCTCCCTTTGTTTAGAACAGGTGAACTGAGCAAATGAGCATGTCTTACAAAGACATCTGAGCAAAAGAGGCAAAACACGACTCTGGTGGGACTCGAACCCACAACCTTTGAATACCTCCGTTGGCAACCTAGAAGTCCAATGCGCTATCCATTGCGCCACAGAGCCATGTTTTGAGGGCCTTCTTAGAGTTCCAGTTTGGTGCAGATATGCAGTGCTGGGCATCCAAAGGTTTTCCTATTTGAAAAGTTTAAATGAGCACCCTCACATCTTGTGGCATAGGCACTGCTGGGATTTGAACCCAGGATCTCCTGTTTACAAGACAGGCACTTTGACCAACTAAGCCACAGCGCCGGGTGTAAAGCCTGGTGCAAATTGGTTGGTATAAAAAGTCTAAAAGAGGCAGCCCGTCAGGAAAATAGCTGATTACATCATGAAAGAGGTCCCTTAGAGGTTACGGGATTATTTCCCAAACCTGAGGGACATTCAGGCCTCTGTTGAAGGATGAGGGAATATCTGATATCGTTTCCTTTTGGATCTAAACTCGAGTTTTCCAGTTTTGCGCCGACGCACGCTGTCCGGCACGCAAAGACCTTCATATGGGAATATATATTAAGAAAAGCACCCCCATATCATGTGGCCTAGGCACTGCTGGGATTTGAACCCTGGATCTCCTGTTTACGAGACAGGCGCTTTGACCAACTAAGCCACAGCGCCTCTTGCTAAGCTAGGTGAAATTTCTTTGCATAAAAATCCTAAAAGAGGTAGGAGATAGCTGATTACATCATGAAAAAGGTCCCCTGGAGGTAGGAGGATTATTTCCAAAACCTGAGGGACATTCAGGCCTCTGTTGAAGGATGAGGGAATATCTGATATCGTTTCCTTTTGGATCTAAACTCGAGTTTTCCGGTTTTGCGCCGACGCACGCTGTCCGGCACGCAAAGACCTTCATATGGTAATATATATTAAGAAAAGCACCCCCATATCTTGTGGCCTAGGCACTGCTGGGATTTGCACCAAGGATCTCCTGTTTACTAGACAGGCGCTTTAACCAACTAAGCCACAGCGCCGGGTGCTCAGCCTGGATCAAAACTTTTGTAGCCAAAGTCTAAAAGAGGCAGCACATCATGGAATAGGTCATTTTGAGGTTTGAGGATTATTTTCCAAAACCTGAAACGTGTGCAGGCTTCTGTTCAGGGATAAGGGAATACCTCAGATCATTTCATTTTGGATCTAAACTCTCAATACTCGTTTGTCAAATGTTTTGTGAACCTCCAGTTACAGTACATCTAAACACTGTCTCAGCTAGGATAAACGGAAGGCAATTTTTGCCAGGTAGGTAGCCAACAATAGGTAGTAGCAGATTTTGACCTACGCTAGTGGTTTTCAAACCATTCTTGTTCTCTCCCTTTGTTTAGAACAGGCGAACTGAGCAAATGAAAAAGTTTAAATGAGCACCCCCATATCATATGGCCTAGGCACTGCTGGGATTTGAACCCAGGATCTCCTGTTTACGAGACAGACGCTTTGACCAACTAAGCCACAGCGCCTCTTGCTAAGCTAGGTGAAATTTCTTTGCTTAAAAAGCCTAAAAGAGGTAGGAGATAGCTGATTACATCATGAAAGAGGTCCCCTGGAGGTAGGAGGATTATTTCCAAAACATAACGGGCCGCTCAGGCCTCAATGGAATGTCGGAACTCATTGGATTTTGGCTCTACACTCTCAATACTCGCATCTCAAATGTTTCTTGAGCTTTCTTCTGATTTTGGCCTAAGCCAGAGGCATTCCAACCATTCTACAAGCCTGTCTGCACCACGTTTTTTTGTTATCTTTCTCATTTGAAACAGGTGAATTAACCAATTGACTGATTAGTAACGTACTCTCTGATCTGACTGGGCTGTGTCCAATAAGGAAAACAAGAACAAATGTGCTGGGCAGGCTTCTGAAAAAAAGTTTGAAAATGCCAAGTTGAAGCAAACGTCTGTCTTGCAAAGAGACAACATTCGTGCCTCTGGTGGGAGTCAGCAACAACCTTTATAAAGCCTTCGTTTACCACCTAGAAGTCCAGGCTGTCTGTCCTGCAGAGACTTTTATATTTGAAAAGATCAAAGGTCTACTCCTACAACCCACCGGTTAGGCACTGCTGGGATTCGAACCCAGGATCTCCTGTTTACTAGACAGGCGCTTTAACCAACTAAGCCACAGCGCCGGGTGCTCAGCCTGGATCAAAACTTTTGTAGCCAAAGTCTAAAAGAGGCAGCACATCATGGAATAGGTCATTTTGAGGTTTGAGGATTATTTTCCAAAACCTGAAACGTGTGCAGGCTTCTGTTCAGGGATAAGGGAATACCTCAGATCATTTCAGTTTGGATCTAAACTCTCAATACTCGTGTGTCAAATGTTTTGTGAACCTCCAGTTACAGTACATCTAAACACTGTCTCAGCTAGGATAAACGGAAGGCAATTTTTGCCAGGTAGGTAGCCAACAATAGGTAGTAGCAGATTTTGACCTACGCTAGTGGTTTTCAAACCGTTCTTGTTCTCTCCCTTTGTTTAGAACAGGTGAACTGAGCAAATGAGAATGTCTTACAAAGACATCTGAGCAAAAGAGGCAAACCACGACTCTGGTGGGACTCGAACCCACAACCTTTGAATACCTCCGTTGGCAACCTAGAAGTCCAATGCGCTATCCATTGCGCCACAGAGCCACGCTTTGAGGGCCTTCTTAGAGTTCCAGTTTGGTGCAGATATGCATGCAGTGCTGGGCATCCAAAGGTTTTCCTATTTGAAAAGTTTAAATGAGCACCCTCACATCTTGTGGCATAGGCACTGCTGGGATTTGAACCCAGGATCTCCTGTTTACAAGACAGGCGCTTTGACCAACTAAGCCACAGCGCCAGGTGTAAAGCCTGGTGCAAATTGGTTGGTATAAAAAGTCTAAAAGAGGCAGCCCGTCAGGAAAATAGCTGATTACATCATGAAAGAGGTCCCTTAGAGGTTACGGGATTATTTCCAAAACCTGAGGGACATTCAGGCCTCTGTTGAAGGATGAGGGAATATCTGATATCGTTTCCTTTTGGATCTAAACTCGAGTTTTCCGGTTTTGCGCCGACGCACGCTGTCCGGCACGCAAAGACCTTCATATGGTAATATATATTAAGAAAAGCACCCCCATATCATGTGGCCTAGGCACTGCTGGGATTTGCACCAAGGATCTCCTGTTTACTAGACAGGCGCTTTAACCAACTAAGCCACAGCGCCGGGTGCTCAGCCTGGATCAAAACTTTTGTAGCCAAAGTCTAAAAGAGGCAGCACATCATGGAATAGGTCATTTTGAGGTTTGAGGATTATTTTCCAAAACCTGAAACGTGTGCAGGCTTCTGTTCAGGGATAAGGGAATACCTCAGATCATTTCATTTTGGATCTAAACTCTCAATACTCGTGTGTCAAATGTTTTGTGAACCTCCAGTTACAGTACATCTAAACACTGTCTCAGCTAGGATAAACGGAAGGCAATTTTTGCCAGGTAGGTAGCCAACAATAGGTAGTAGCAGATTTTGACCTACGCTAGTGGTTTTCAAACCATTCTTGTTCTCTCCCTTTGTTTAGAACAGGTGAACTGAGCAAATGAAAAAGTTTAAATGAGCACCCCCATATCATGTGGCCTAGGCACTGCTGGGATTTGAACCCAGGATCTCCTGTTTACGAGACAGACGCTTTGACCAACTAAGCCACAGCGCCTCTTGCTAAGCTAGGTGAAATTTCTTTGCTTAAAAAGCCTAAAAGAGGTAGGAGATAGCTGATTACATCATGAAAGAGGTCCCCTGGCGGTAGGAGGATTATTTCCAAAACATAACGGGCCGCTCAGGCCTCAATGGAATGTCGGAACTCATTGGATTTTGGCTCTACACTCTCAATACTCGCATCTCAAATGTTTCTTGAGCTTTCTTCTGATTTTGGCCTAAGCCAGAAGCATTCCAACCATTCTTCAAGCCTGTCTGCACCACGTTTTTTTGTTATCTTTCTCATTTGAAACAGGTGAATTAACCAATTGACTGATTAGTAACGTACTCTCTGATCTGACTGGGCTGTGTCCAATAAGGAAAACAAGAACAAATGTGCTGGGCAGGCTTCTGAAAAAAAGTTTGAAAATGCCAAGTTGAAGCAAACGTCTGTCTTGCAAAGAGACAACATTCGTGCCTCTGGTGGGAGTCAGCAACAACCTTTATAAAGCCTTCGTTTACCACCTAGAAGTCCAGGCTGTCTGTCCTGCAGAGACTTTTATATTTGAAAAGATCAAAGGTCTACTCCTACAACCCACCGGTTAGGCACTGCTGGGATTCGAACCCAGGATCTCCTGTTTACTAGACAGGCGCTTTAACCAACTAAGCCACAGCGCCGGGTGCTCAGCCTGGATCAAAACTTTTGTAGCCAAAGTCTAAAAGAGGCGGCACATCATGGAATAGGTCGTTTTGAGGTTTGAGGAATATTTTCCAAAACCTGAAACGTGTGCAGGCTTCTGTTCAGGGATAAGGGAATACCTCAGATCATTTCATTTTGGATCTAAACTCTCAATACTCCTGTGTCAAATGTTTTGTGAACCTCCAGTTACAGTACATCCAAACACTGTCTCAGCTAGGATAAACGGAAGGCAATTTTTGCCAGGTAGGTAGCCAACAATAGGTAGTAGCAGATTTTGACCTACGCTAGTGGTTTTCAGACCGTTCTTGTTCTCTCCCTTTGTTTAGAACAGGTGAACTGAGCAAATGAGAATGTCTTACAAAGACATCTAAGCAAAAGAGGCAAACCACGACTCTGAAGGGACTCGAACCCACAACCTTTGAATACCTCCGTTGGCAACCTAGAAGTCCAATGCGCTATCCATTGCGCCACAGAGCCACGCTTTGAGGGCCTTCTTAGAGTTCCAGTTTGCTGCAGATATGCAGTGCTGGGCATCCAAAGGTTTTCCTATTTGAAAAGTTTAAATGAGCACCCTCACATCTTGTGGCATAGGCACTGCTGGGATTTGAACCCAGGATCTCCTGTTTACAAGATAGGCGCTTTGACCAACTAAGCCACAGCGCCGGGTGTAAAGCCTGATGCAAATTGGTTGGTATAAAAAGTCTAAAAGAGGCAGCCCGTCAGGAAAATAGCTGATTACATCATGAAAGAGGTCCCTTAGAGGTTACGGGATTATTTCCAAAACCTGAAGGACATTCAGGCCTCTGTTGAAGGATGAGGGAATATCTGATATCGTTTCCTTTTGGATCTAAACTCGAGTTTTCCGGTTTTGCACCGACGCACGCTGTCCGGCACGCAAAGACCTTCATATGTGAATATATATTAAAAAAAGCACCCCCATATCATGTGGCCTAGGCACTGCTGGGATTTGAACCCAGGATCTCCTGTTTACGAGACAGGCGCTTTGACCAACTAAGCCACAGCGCCTCTTGCTAAGCTAGATGAAATTTCTTTGCTTAAAAAGCCTAAAAGAGGTAGGAGATAGCTGATTACATCATGAAAGAGGTCCCCTGGAGGTAGGAGGATTATTTCCAAAACATAACGGGCCGCTCAGGCCTCAATGGAATGTCGGAACTCATTGGATTTTGGCTCTACACTCTCAATACTCACATCTCAAATGTTTCTTGAGCTTTCTTCTGATTTTGGCCTAAGCCACAGGCATTCCAACCATTCTTCAAGCCTGTCTGCACCACGTTTTTTTGTTATCTTTCTCATTTGAAACAGGTGAATTAACCAATTGACTGATTAGTAATGTACTCTCTGATCTGACTGGGCTGTGTCCAATAAGGAAAACAAGAGCAAATGTGCTGGGCATGCTTCTGAAAAAAAGTTTGAAAATGCCAAGTTGAAGCAATGTCTGTCTTGCAAAGAGACAACATTCGTGCCTCTGGTGGGAGTCAGCAACAACCTTTATAAAGCCTTCGTTTACCACCTAGAAGTCCAGGCTGTCTGTCCTGCAGAGACTTTTATATTTGAAAAGATCAAATGTCTACTTCTACAAACCACCGGTTAGGCACTGCTGGGATTCGAACCCAGGATCTCCTGTTTACTAAACAGGCGCTTTAACCAACTAAGCCACAGCGCCGGGTGCTCAGCCTGGATCAAAACTTTTGTAGCCAAAGTCTAAAAGAGGCAGCACATCATGGAATAGGTCATTTTGAGGTTTGAGGATTATTTTCCAAAACCTGAAACGTGTGCAGGCTTCTGTTCAGGGATAAGGGAATACCTCAGATCATTTCATTTTGGATCTAAACTCTCAATACTCGTGTGTCAAATGTTTTGTGAACCTCCATTTGCAGTACATCTAAACACTGTCTCAGCTAGGATAAACGGTAGGCAATTTTTGCCAGGTATACAATAGGTAGTAGCAGATTTTGACCTACGCTAGTGGTTTTCAAACCGTTCTTGTTCTCTCCCTTTGTTTAGAACAGGTGAACTGAGCAAATGAAAAAGTTTAAATGAGCACCCTCACATCTTGTGGCCTAGGCACTGCTGGGATTTGAACCCAGGATCTCCTGTTTACGAGACAGGCGCTTTGACCAACTAAGCCACAGCGCCTCTTGTTAAGTTAGGTGAAATTTCTTTGCATAAAAATCCTAAAAGAGGTAGGAGATAGCTGATTACATCATGAAAAAGGTCCCCTGGAGGTAGGAGGATTATTTCCAAAACTTGAGGGACATTCAGGCCTCTGTTGAAGGATGAGGGAATATCTGATATCGTTTCCTTTTGGATCTAAACTCGAGTTTTCCGGTTTTGCGCCGACGCACGCTGTCCGGCACGCAAAGACCTTCATATGGGAATATATATTAAGAAAAGCACCCCCATATCATGTGGCCTAGGCACTGCTGGGATTTGAACCCAGGATCTCCTGTTTACGAGACAGGCGCTTTGACCAACTAAGCCACAGCGCCTCTTGCTAAGCTAGGTGAAATTTCTTTGCATAAAAATCCTAAAAGAGGTAGGAGATAGCTGATTACATCATGAAAAACGTCCCCTGGAGGTAGGAGGATTATTTCCAAAACCTGAGGGACATTCAGGCCTCTGTTGAAGGATGAGGGAATATCTGATATCGTTTCCTTTTGGATCTAAACTCGAGTTTTCCGGTTTTGCGCCGACGCACGCTGTCCGGCACGCAAAGACCTTCATATGGGAATATATATTAAGAAAAGCATCCCCATATCATGTGGCCTAGGCACTGCTGGGATTTGAACCCAGGATCTCCTGTTTACGAGACAGGCGCTTTGACCAACTAAGCCACAGCGCCTCTTGCTAAGCTAGGTGAAATTTCTTTGCATAAAAAGCCTAAAAGAGGTAGGAGAAAGCTGATTATATCATGAAAGAGGTCCCCTGGAGGTAGGAGGATTATTTCCAAAACATAACGGGCCGCTCAGGCCTCAATGGAATGTCGGAACTCATTGGATTTTGGCTCTACACTCTCAATACTCGCATCTCAAATGTTTCTTGAGCTTTCTTCTGATTTTGGCCTAAGCCAGAGGCATTCCAACCATTCTTCAAGCCTGTCTGCACCACGTTTTTTTGTTATCTTTCTCATTTGAAACAGGTGAATTAACCAATTGACTGATTAGTAACGTACTCTCTGATCTGACTGGGCTGTGTCCAATAAGGAAAACAAGAACAAATGTGCTGGGCAGGCTTCTGAAAAAAAGTTTGAAAATGCCAAGTTGAAGCAAACGTCTGTCTTGCAAAGAGACAACATTCGTGCCTCTGGTGGGAGTCAGCAACAACCTTTATAAAGCCTTCGTTTACCACCTAGAAGTCCAGGCTGTCTGTCCTGCAGAGATTTTTATATTTGAAAAGATCAAAAGTCTACTCCTACAACCCACCAGTTAGGCACTGCTGGGATTCAAACACAGGATCTCCTGTTTACTAGACAGGCGCTTTAACCAACTAAGCCACAGCGCCTGGTGCTCAGCCTGGATCAAAACTTTTGTAGCCAAAGTCTAAAAGAGGCAGCACATCATGGAATAGGTCATTTTGAGGTTTGAGGATTATTTTCCAAAACCTGAAACGTGTGCAGGCTTCTGTTCAGGGATAAGGGAATACCTCAGATCATTTCAGTTTGGATCTAAACTCTCAATACTCGTGTGTCAAATGTTTTGTGAACCTCCAGTTACAGTACATCTAAACACTGTCTCAGCTAGGATAAACGGAAGGCAATTTTTGCCAGGTAGGTAGCCAACAATAGGTAGTAGCAGATTTTGACCTACGCTAGTGGTTTTCAAACCGTTCTTGTTCTCTCCCTTTGTTTAGAACAGGTGAACTGAGCAAATGAGAATGTCTTACAAAGACATCTGAGCAAAAGAGGCAAACCACAACTCTGGTGGGACTCGAACCCACAACCTTTGAATACCTCCATTGGCAACCTAGAAGTCCAATGCGCTATCCATTGCGCCACAGAGCCACGCTTTGAGGGCCTTCTTAGAGTTCCAGTTTGGTGCAGATATGCAGTGCTGGGCATCCAAAGGCTTTCCTATTTGAAAAGTTTAAATGAGCACCCTCACATCTTGTGGCATAGGCACTGCTGGGATTTGAACCCAGGATCTCCTGTTTACAAGACAGGCGCTTTGACCAACTAAGCCACATCACCGGGTGTAAAGCCTGATGCAAATTGGTTGGTATAAAAAGTCTAAAAGAGGCAGCCCGTCAGGAAAATAGCTGATTTCATCATGAAAGAGGTCCCTTAGAGGTTACGGGATTATTTCCAAAACCTGAGGGACATTCAGGCCTCTGTTGAAGGATGAGGGAATATCTGATATCGTTTCCTTTTGGATCTAAACTCGAGTTTTCCGGTTTTGCGCTGACGCACGCTGTCCGGCACGCAAAGATCTTCATATGGGAATATATATGAAGAGTTCATTTGCAAAAACCGATAAACGCCATTTTTTTAAAAAATGAACTAAGTGCTGTGCATTATTCTCCATATATAGCACGTTCTGTACCCTAAATCAATTTTGTCAGAAGAGCCGGTTTTGTCCACTTTCAGGCATCGCAAGTTCACGTTTTACAGCAGAAGCCGACAAGCGCCCTTGTTTGTGTACAGACAGAAACCAATAAGTCCGTTTTAGCGAATCAGCGCGCAGTATTCAGGTCAGGTGACAAGGCTTCTAGTCACTTCAAAAAGACGCGCTAGCTGAGGGAAGTTTTATCAAAGCTCACTAAAAGTGATCGAGGATTTATGATTTCGACTCCTGTAAGTCCTTGTACATCATACACGACTTACATGCTGAAAAATTGGTTGTCCTTTTGCTTGTGTGTGTGTGCGCGCGCGCGCACGTGCGTGTGTGGATTAGTGCGTGTGTGTGTACTTGTGTGCCGATCTGTGTGTGTGTATGTGTTTGAGAGAGAGAGAGCGTGCACGCGTGTGTGTATGTGTGTGTGTGTACGTGTGTGCCGATCTGTTTGTGTGTGTGTGTGTGTGTGTGTGTGTGTGTGTGTGTGTGTGTGTGTGTGTGTGTGTGTGTGTGTGTGTGTGTGTGTGTGTGTGTGTGTGGGTGGGTGGGTGTGTGTGTGTGTGTGCGTTTGTGTGCACATGTGTGTTTGAGAGTGTTTTAAATGCAATTACTTGGGTTTTGTTTAACTATGAAACATGAAATGTTGGAGTTATCTGCTTTTGCCAAAAAACGACTGTTGGAGTTATCTGCTTTTGCTAAAAAATAAACTTTTAATATATATATAAAACATACTTTCAATGAATTTTAATTTTTTAATTTACCTGTATTTTTTAGAGTTATCATTACTTAATCAAAACAGCCCAACTGCAGTTTGATTGTTATTACTTGGAATGCACAATAAAAAAAACATGATTTGTGAGAATTCATAAAAATGGAGTTATCTGTTTTTGCAAATAAACTCTTCATATTAAGAAAAGCACCCCCATATCTTGTGGCCTAGGCACTGCTGGGATTTGAACCCAGGATCTCCTGTTTAACGAGACAGGCGCTTTGACCAACTAAGCCACAGCGCCTCTTGCTAAGCTAGGTGAAATTTCTTTGCATAAAAAGCCTAAAAGAGGTAGGAGATAGCTGATTACATCATGAAAGAGGTCCCCTGGAGGTAGGAGGATTATTTCCAAAACATAACGGGCCGCTCAGGCCTCAATGGAATGTCGGAACTCATTGGATTTTGGCTCTACACTCTCAATACTCGCATCTCAAATGTTTCTTGAGCTTTCTTCTGATTTTGGCCTAAGCCAGAGGCATTCCAACCATTCTACAAGCCTGTCTGCACCACGTTTTTTTGTTATCTTTCTCATTTGAAACAGGTGAATTAACCAATTGACTGATTAGTAACGTACTCTCTGATGTGACTGGGCTGTGTCCAATAAGGAAAACAAGAACAAATGTGCTGGGCAGGCTTCTGAAAAAAAAGTTTGAAAATGCCAAGTTGAAGCAAACGTCTGTCTTGCAAAGAGACAACATTCGTGCCTCTGGTGGGAGTCAGCAACAACCTTTATAAAGCCTTCGTTTACCACCTAGAAGTCCAGGCTGTCTGTCCTGCAGAGACTTTTATATTTGAAAAGATCAAAGGTCTACTCCTACAACCCACCGGTTAGGCACTGCTGGGATTCGAACCCAGGATCTCCTGTTTACTAGACAGGCGCTTTAACCGACTAAGCCACAGCGCCGGGTACTCAGCCTGGATCAAAACTTTTGTAGCCAAAGTCTAAAAGAGGCAGCACATCATGGAATAGGTCATTTTGAGGTTTGAGGATTATTTTCCAAAACCTGAAACGTGTGCAGGCTTCTGTTCAGGGATAAGGGAATACCTCAGATCATTTCAGTTTGGATCTAAACTCTCAATACTCGTGTGTCAAATGTTTTGTGAACCTCCAGTTACAGTACATCTAAACACTGTCTCAGCTAGGATAAACGGAAGGCAATTTTTGCCAGGTAGGTAGCCAACAATAGGTAGTAGCAGATTTTGACCTACGCTAGTGGTTTTCAAACCGTTCTTGTTCTCTCCCTTTGTTTAGAACAGGTGAACTGAGCAAATGAGAATGTCTTACAAAGACATCTGAGCAAAAGAGGCAAACCACGCCTCTGGTGGGACTCGAACCCACAACCTTTGAATACCTTTGTTGGCAACCTAGAAGTCCAATGCGCTATCCATTGCGCCACAGAGCCACGCTTTGAGGGCCTTCTTAGAGTTCCAGTTTGGTGCAGATATGCAGTGCTGGGCATCCAAAGGTTTTCCTATTTGAAAAGTTTAAATGAGCACCCTCACATCTTGTGGCATAGGCACTGCTGGGATTTGAACCCAGGATCTCCTGTTTACAAGACAGGCGCTTTGACCAACTAAGCCACACCGCCGGGTGTAAAGCTTGGTGCAAATTGGTTGGTATAAAAAGTCTAAAAGAGGCAGCCCGTCAGGAAAATAGCTGATTACATCATGAAAGAGGTCCCTTAGAGGTTACGGGATTATTTCCAAAACCTAAGGGACATTCAGGCCTCTGTTGAAGGATGAGGGAATATCTGATATCGTTTCCTTTTGGATCTAAACTCGAGTTTTCCGGTTTTGCGCCGACGCACGCTGTCCGGCACGCAAAGACCTTCATATAAGAATATATATTAAGAAAAGCACCCCCATATCATGTGGCCTAGGCATTGCTGGGATTTGAACCCAGGATCTCCTGTTTACGAGACAGGCTCTTTGACCAACTAAGCCACAGCACCAGGTGTAAAACTTGATGCAAATTGGTTGGTATAACAAGTCTAAAAGAGGTAGCCCGTCACGTGTTTTCTACACATGTCCATGGGCTTTAGCTCAGCAATAGGTAGTAGCAGATTTGGGCCTAAGTCAGTGGTTTTCAAACCATTCGTGAAACCTCCCAGATACATTTTCTTTATCCTCCTTATTTCAAAAAGGTCAATTGAGCTAATTGAGCTAATATGGTCTGAGCTGGGTGTATCCATTAAAGGAAACATGCAGAAAGCCTGTTGCCTGTTAAATCTATTATTTAGGTGCTGTAATAAAATATAATTTGTCATTTACCTTAGATCAACCTTAGTCAAAATCCATTATTTGACACGGCAAGTGTTCATTTAGGCACTTTGCATACTGTTGTTACAATTCAACATACAGTACATTGTTTGGTATACTCTGCTCAAAGACAAACTTACGTATAAGTGGTACCCTAGAGAAAACAGCCATGGGAATAACATGATGTGCTTTATCTGAAAAACAATACTTGTCCCATATTCAGCACTGTATTGCATGGAAAACTCATACACACAAAAGGCCCTGCCCATTGCTATTGAAAGACTGGAGGTGTAGCCTTTATAACCAGATCTATTCAAGTTGATGTTAACACATCTTCCTGTAAGACCACAGTCAAGAGACATCAGCAGAAATGAAAGGTGAGACTGACTTTAAAATAAATTAAATTACATTTTAAATCCTTCACCTGTTTATACAATTGCATATAATTATGTACAGGATTTCCTGGATGTATATAACTTTCTTTTATATGTTTTAGCCCTTGTAATCTTAAGCCTTTTGGGATGTGCACTTGCACAAGACAGAATTTTTTCATGGAATGGTCCGGGAGAACCCAGTGATGTTGACCCCAATGAGAATGGTGACTTAAAAAAAAAAAAAAAAAAAAAAAAACATGCAAATAAAAATGTAATATAAAAACCTTAAACAACAATTCAAGCATAGGGGTAGTGAGCTATGATGATGCTTGTCTCTTTGCCTCTGAAGTGTGTCCGACTGATGTGGCGTCTTGTGGATGCTGCCTGATGCAGAAGCAGATGTGGAAGATGGAGATGTTTTTCAACTTGAGCTTAAATGAGCTAGAAAAGGGACTGGAGAGAGCCCATGCAGTGTTAAACAATATCCGTGGTAAGACAGCCATTTGTAGTAATCTTGCTATTCTTAGCATTCAAACTTCAAATTAGCTTGAACTGTTGGATGCATTTTATTCAAACATCTTTAAACATTTTAAACAAAATTTAAGTTTGAAAATCGCCTGCTAACATTTATTATTAGAAGGTTCAGAATTCTTAATGAAGCTGACAGCTATGGAATCATAATTTTATATACTACATAGCAATTATTCTTATTTCTTCCATGTATTTGTATATTGAATTGTGGTTACTATTTTATTTGGTTTAACAATTTATTAAACACATATTAATTGTCATGACAATAGCAAAATGGATCTAATGTATATTAAGGGTGTGTTCACACACTTGTTGTTCGGTTCTCTTGGTTTTTTTGGTCAGGACTAAAAAAGAAGATGATACATTTAGTCCTATTTCACTTAGCATTCACACTGTTATTTTTAACACCAAACCTGAAGATAAAAAACGGCTTTTATGACATATTTTATTCTGTGCGCTGGGCTAAATACGCTCGTTGTATATGATGATATATAATAGAGCTGACAACTCGTGAAAAGCATATAAATTGTGTAAAGGAGTCAAAACTGGTGCGCACCAGGGTTCAGATGGCAGCGTTCATATTTATTCAAATGAACTGCACTAACAGAGCAATTGCACCAGAGTTCATTTTAATTAAACCAAACCTGCCAAGTGTGAAAACACCCTTAATTACCTCTAGGCCAAAGCCTAAAACATGAACCTACCTAAAATTACAACACTGTTCTACTTTCTTCTTAGCACTGCTATATCCTTCTGAAAGTGCCATAGTGACAATTTTTCTAAGTTAATAATGGCTGAGTCACTTTGCCTTTTCTTATGTTTGTACAGCCAGTCGGAGTGCCTTCTCTGTGGCTCTTACTGACACACGCCTATGTGTCGGCCCAAATCGAGAAGACACTGTTGTGAAGTATGGCAGTGTATTTATTAACTTGGGAGATGGCTACAGCACTAACACTGGTGTCTTTGTAGCACCACGTTCTGGTGTCTACAGCCTGGCACTAACTGTTTATAGTGATGCTGGTGCTGCTGGAGCTGCATTAGCTGCTTGTGCTCGACTCCGGCTGAATGGGCGCACACTTGCATCACCGAGTGAGAAGAACAATCAAGACCAGGAGGACAGTGTTAGCGCTCTGCTAGCAGTGCAGCTGCGTGCAGGGGACAGGGTGGATGTTGCTCTTCCAGCCGGTTGCGTTCTGTGTGACGACAACAACCACTACAACACTTTCACCGGGTTCCTGCTCTATGCAACTGATTAATATAGAGAGAACTAATGCTGTTTTCAATATTACATACTACACAGTTTATACTGAATGTTACATAAAAATAAAAAAAATGTATAAAATGCAATACTAAGTTTGCAACAACTACTTAAAGTTGATCTTGTTGTATGCTACTTGGTGATTTCAATAGTGCCAGAATGGTATATTGTGACTTCAAACGCATTAACAAATTCTATGTTTCTCTCTCTGTAGCACCCTGTATGTTTACACATAATAAAACAAGACTTCTTTCAAACTACACTTAGAGCTGAAATCAAAATATGAGGACGGAGTAATATTATCTTACTCCAAAAGCAACATTTATTGATTCATCTCACATTGAAACAGTTGAATTTGCCCACTACATGAGGAACTCAGAGCTTCTCTTGCTGTGAACTTTAGATCGTCTGTCAAAACATTAGCAACTATGCAAAGATGACATTGTTTGAGATGTCTGTGTTAAGACAACTTAACATAAACCAATACATCATAACCTGTCAGTGTCTTTGTCATGACAACTTGACATTAGCAAAACATCATAACCTGTCATAAACATGACATAGCAGATTACTTATCAAACTTAAAAAAATACTTAGCTTTATGGGTTAACATTACATTACATTATTTTGGTAACATTTCAGTATAGGGAACACATATATAAATGATTAACCATAACCTCAATAAACTCTTAATTTACTGCTTATTATAGTTCATTGTTAGGTTTAGGTATTGGGTAGGATAAAGAATGTAGAATAAGATCATGCAGAATAAGGCATTAATATGTGCTTTATAAGTACTAATAAATAGCCAATATTTTAGCCATATGAATGCTAATAGTAATAAGGAACTAGTTAAAAGACCCTAAAATAAAGTGCATTTTTTATGTATACAGAACAATGGCACTGAAATATTTCAAGTTACTTTCAGTTAAGACAGCTCAAACATGCAATGTAGTCTGGGGCTAGAGCTGCCTTTATTACTATAAGCATTTAAAAGAGGGTTTTGATGGGAAAGGATTGGGGTCCTTGCATGTTTGTTTCAGGGTTTTTTTTTGTTTGTTTGTTTGTTTGTTTTTTTATTGCTCTCATTTTACCTACCATCTAGATCCAAAGTCAAAGAGTGAATTTGCATATTATTGTGTATATGTTATCGAGAAGACAAATTTTGACTTAATTGGCAAAAGGCAAATTTTATAATAATAAAAATACACCACAATGCTGTAGCCCAGGGCCCTCTGGTTATCTTACTTTTTTTTTTTTTACGATTACTTAAGCACAATTTTAAAAAACAAGGCTCATTTTGTCAAAACACTACACACAATTCACAGATCCACATACACAAGTAACAGAACACCTCAATTATTTTGCAAAAAGAAACACTTAAATTCAAAACTTTACATTAATTTAACAAAACCCAACTTTGTCACCGTGTGGAGCACACATGGTTCATACATTCTGATTCTGTTTGATTCATTTACACACTGCTGTGCTCAATCTTAAACACTTGTAACTTTAATACTTTTCTAATTATATAGTCTGGTTTGATTTTTTTTCAGAGATATTGTTAGAGTAAAGTACATGAATATATATATATATATATATATATATATATATATATATATATATATATATATATATATATATATATATAAACACAAGATCAGTACTGCACATTGATGAAAATATTAATTTCTCACCACATTGTAAAACCATTCAATACATCAATGCCTTTCCAAAGGTTATATTTTGCACTGAAAATTAGAACATATTCTAAATACAATATATTACAAAAACAAAAATATTTGTGGAGACAAAACACCAAAGCATCATCTCTTGGCCTAGCTGGATCTGGCCATAGCGCTTCATCCACATCTCAGGCGATGTCCTTTCACGCAAGACAGCGAGGGAAGAATCTTCTTGAAAGGTGAATCCATCCTTGCACAGATCCTGCATCAGTTCAGTCAGGCCTTCTCCATGGCTTGAATGAGGGATATCCTGACACAGGGCTGGAGATTGTAAACCTTCCATGCCAAAAAAACAAACAAACAAAAAAACTCAATGGGTTTAAGGAAGGGACCGTATGGTGGGATGTATTGGAGTGAAAATTGAGGATGCTAATGAAACCAGTTTTGGACCAGAGCAGATTGACAGATCCCATATGACAATGTATCTCATCTGCTCTGCATCCATTTGGTCTTCTGCTGTGACGATTTTGTGCAGTCTGTCTGAAATGTGAATATGTGGGCCGTGTTGTAAGGGTCTAAGTTGGCATGCAGGTGGAGGACTCTCCCTCTTTCTGCAACATTGCCTTCCATTTTGTTGAAGACTCATAAACTCACCTTTTGCCTTTTTATAGTACTTGCACCTGATTGTTGAGTTTACTGTTAAGCACCTGAGTGTCTGCACACCTGACGGCTGTGTTTGATCAATTGGTTTATAGGAGTGGTATTTTGGAAAGCAGTGTCTTGAAATGGCAAAGAAGTGACATTATGTTAGATTTCTGTGTCTAATGTAGAGAAGTGTGTTTAGTGTTTTGCAAAAAGTGTGAGGCTGAGAATGAGCTTATAGTTGTGCAGATCTGGGCTTAGGTTTTGCTCCTTGAGTGTAAGGTTTCAGTAACTGTGTGTTATTTTTAATTTTAGTGTGTAAGCAATCGTAAAAAACTGTAAGGTTATCTACACTTTTGTGTAGTGGTGTAAGGGATATCTAGGAAAAGAGAGTGGTAATTCTATCATGTGTTGTGACCAGAAGCCGGGCATTATTTACTGAAGACTCTGGAGACTATGAAGGCTTTACAGTTTTTTTCAAAACTTTACACCCACATCCAAGAATTGCACACACAAAATGCAAAATGCCTCACATTTCTGTATTTAAAATATCACAAACACATCTCAAAAGCAAACAAAGTAAAAACTATTCTTTTTTTTTTTTTTAAAGTAAGCATTTGTGGTTGTGAATACAGTATTACTCAGTACAAAAGAAAAGAAATACATCAACCATGTGTAGTTGGACAGACACAGTGGTTGTGTTTGAAAAAGGAAATCAAGATACTTCATGTTAGATTTTTGTGTGTTACATAGTTTTGCAAAAAGTGTTTTATGAAATTGAAAACTCGAAGGCTGAGAATTTGTGTATGGTATTTGGTGTGTGGTTCTGGTGTTTGAGTGTCAGGTTTCAGAAATTTTGTCTGTAAGCATTCCCCCACTAAGAGTTACCCGTACACAGAACAGTTTTTTTTAATTCCTTACACAATAAAGGTGGTACTTGAGGCCCACTCAGTGAAACCATTTAATGTACGTAATCTTGAGACCAAGTCTGCAAAACTGTAGTCTGCTTTACATTCAGTTTGCAATTGTAAAACAAACTTTTTGCAAAACTCTAGACAAATTTCTTTACATTAGACACATCACTCAAAATGAACAGCTCTTGCATTTCATTTGGGAATCACTGGAATTTAAATGCCATAATCATTTCCCCATTACCTACACCCAACGATCATGTGTGAAAACACTTACACATAATTTGTTCACTCAGAAATCAAAACTCATTGTTTTGAGAAACAAATGTTTTTTTTTTTTTTTTTACCCCTTGCAGTAAAAAAAAAAAAAAACGTTTTACCCCCTTATAGTGTAAATATATTGTAATTTGATCATTTAGAAATCAAAACTCAGTGTTTTGAGAAACAAGTAAATTTTTCACCCTTGCATTTCTGTTTTTCTGTAAATACATACTGAATATGCATGCAAGACAAGTCACCTCTATTTCTATATTACTTTATACAATACAAATTATTTCAAAGCAGCTTCACAATAGTAATAAATTCAAATTTGGTTGTAAAGCAGCTCTAGCAAGCCAATAGTGTCATTATTCCATCAGTTCAGTGTTGATTCAGTTCCGATAAAAACTGTAAAATTGCACATACATACTGTATAAACAGTGTATTTGTGCACATACATGACATACATGTATGCTTGACAAACTCCTGTACACTCCACAGCACACTGAACAAGCAAAAGGCACAAGATTGTAGGATTTTTGATGGCAGTCTGAACATCTCTGTCACCAAAGTATATAAATAAAGGTGACTTGTCTTGTGATTTGGAGATTTCTGATTTGGTTAGCTGATGCTTTCACTCATTTTGCCTTAAAGAGGTTAATAACCCTTTACAGTTTCTTTTCTTTTCTTTTTTTCAGAACTGATTTTCCATCCCCACAAATACCTACACCATTTCTACTTTCATTTCATATTTGGACTTAATCATATTCAGATAACTAAATCAGTCCATTAACTTTAAGTTTGATAATTATTATTTGTATATTACAGTTTTTTAATGTTTTTAAAAGAAGATTGTCTGCCCACAAAGGCTACATTTATTTAATTAAAAATACAGTAAAAAACAGTAATATTGTGAAATATTACTACAATTTAAAATAACTGTTTTCTATTTGAATATATTTGACAAAGTAATTTATTCCTGTGATCAAAGCTGAATTTTCAGCATCGTTGCTCCAGTCTTCAGTGTCACATGATCCTTCAGAAATCATTCTAATATGATGATCTTCTGCTCAAGAAACATTTATGATTATTTTCAATGTTGAAAACAGTTGTGTACTTTTTTTTTTTTCAGGATTCCTTGAATAGAAAGTTCAAAAGAACCGCATTTATCTGAAATACAAAGCTTCTGTAGCATTATACACTACCGTTCAAAAGTTTGGGGTCAGTAAGAATTTTTATTTTTTTGAAAAGAAATGAAAGAAATTAATACTTTTATTCAGCAAGGATGCATTAAATCAAACAAAAGTGACAGTAAAGACATTTATAATGTTACAAAAGATTAGATTTCAGATAAACACTGTTCTTTTGAACTTTCTATTCATCAAATAATCCTGAAAAAAAATATTGTACACAAATATTTTGTACTATTGGACACATTAAACGTTTCTTGAGCAGCAGATCATCATATTAGAATGATTTCTGAAGGATCATGTGACACTGAAGACTGGAGTAATGATGCTGAAAATTCAGCTTTGATCACAGGAATAAATTACTTTGTGAAATATATTCAAATAGAAAACAGTTATTTTAAATTGTAATAATATTTCACAATATTACTGTTTTTACTGTATTTTTAATTAAATAAATGTAGCCTTGGTGAGCAGACGAAACTTCTTTTAAAAACATTAAAAATCTTAGTGGTTCCAAACTTTTGGACTATACTGTATATGTGAAAAAATGCAAAACATTGTTATCTTGGGTCTTTTGCTTGTTCAGAGTGCAGTGGAATGTACAGGAGTTCGCTGTTAGTTTTGAGTGATGTGTCTAATGTAGAGAACTGTGTTTAAAGTTTTGCAAAAAGTTTGTTTTACAATTGAAAACTGAGTGTAAAGCAGATAATGTGCTTTTGGTATGGCAAACCTAGTCTAAAGATTAGGTATATGAGTGAATGGTTTCACTGAGTGGGCCTCAAGTGGCACTTTTAGTGTGTAAGCAATTTGAAAAAAAAAAAAAAAAAAAAAAAACTGTAAATGGCAGCGTTTTCCAAATGAAACACAAGAGCTGTTAGTTTTGAGTGATGTGTCTAATGTAGAGAACTGTGCAAAATGTTTTGCAAAAAGTTGAACCTGTGAAGCTATGTGAAACTGAACAGTGCAGAATACATTGTATAGCATAACCATCAGGAAGTCAGCACATATGGAGCTAAAAAGTGGCATACCACAAGTAATGGGCCTGGCAGTGATTTCCGCCACCGAATTCTGCTACCAATGATGGTAACACTTTACTTGAAGGGGTGTGCATAAGACTGACATGAAACCTTCATAATCTTGACATGACACATATCATGAATATGAAGGAGGTTTTATGCATGTTTATGACAACTGTCATTAAATGTCATTCGCTCAGTTATGTCATTTTTAATGCAAAGATGACATTGTTTGAGATGTCCGAGTTATGACAACTTGACATAAACCAATACATCATAACCTGTCAGTGTCTTTGTCATGACAACTTGACATTAGCAAAACATCATAACCTGTCATAAACATGACATAGATTAATTATCAAACTTAAAAAATACTTTATGGGTTAACAATACATTACATTATTTTGGTAACACTTCAGTATAGGGAACACATATATAAACGATTAACCATGACTTTTCCCTCAATAAACTCTTAATTTACTGCTCATTATAGTTAATTGTTAGGTTTAGGTATTGGGTAGGATTAACAATGTAGAATAAGATCATGCAGAATAAGGCATTAATATGTGCTTTATAAGTACTAATAAATAGCCAATATTTTAGCCATATGAATGCTAATAGTAATAAGCAACTAGTTAAAAGACCCTAAAATAAAGTGTTACCATTAATTTATAACACTGTCATCTTTTTTACAGAATTTGAAATTGTCTATTATCTGACCTTCTGTTGGAGGAAACTTTAAAAAACAAAAAAAACAAAACATGAAATTAATTATTTGTCAGTATTGTCACTTAATGACATTTTAATGACAAGTTCAATTTGTACCACTGTACTTGAGCTCAAGATACATATTTATGACACTATTATAATGGCCTCATGACAGCCAATGTCAAAACCAACCACATGACAGTTTAATGTAATGTTAACCCATAAAGCTAAATGATGTCAAGTTGTCGTGACAAAGACACAGACAGGTTATTATGTGTTGTCAAGTTGTCATAACTCGGACATCTCAAACAATGTCATCTTTGCATTAAAAATGACATAATTGAGCGAATGACACTTAATGACAGTTGTCATAAACATTCATAAAACTCCTTCATATTCATGACACGTGTCATGTCAAGATTATGAAGGTGTCATGTCAGTCTTATGCACACCCCTTCAAGTAAAGTGTTACCCCAATGATTGCTGGAGAATAGAAGGGTGTCCAGGGTTCGCTGGATACAGGGGATTCACATGGGGGAAAAACCTCAGGGAGGACAAAGGAACAAAGTGTGCTTGCATTCCCAAAGGGTAAGGCACATCCTGGACTTGATATGCCAAGAAATGGCATCCACAATCCAGTGGGCGATCCTCTGTTTGGAGACAGCCTTCCCATTCTGCTATCTGCCGAAACAGACAAAGAGCAATTCCTGAGCATCTAAACGCTCTGTCCGGTCCAAATAAATGCACTTAGCATGCAATGGTAACAGCAAGGATAAGGCTGGGTCTGTGTCGACATGAGGGAGCACTTGCTAGTTCACCACTTGATCCTTAAAAGGAGTAGTAGGAACTTTGGACACATAGCGAGGCTGGGGTTTCAGGACAACATGAGAGTATGCCGGACCGGACCCAAAAGCACGCTTCACTACCAGAGAACACTTGTAGAGGTGAGCGTGGTAAGGAGGGCCTTCTTCAAAGAGAGGCCGCTTAGCTTGACTGATTCTAAGTCCTCAATGAGTAAGTAAAGCAATGAGTAGAGGTCTCAAGAGCGAGAAAGACTACCAACTACTGAAAAGATGCCACTTCAAGCATGTGGGGGGAGTGCTGAAGTCTAAGTGATATCCTACTTAGGCCTACTTATCCCACCCAGGGGCCAGACATGGAACTTGAAGAGAGGGGCGGAGCTATCAACTGATCACCACCTAGTGGTGAGTTGGATCCGATGGCGGGGGAGGAAGCTGGACAGACTAGGCAGACCCAAACGTACTGTGAGGGTCTGTTGGGAACATTTGGCTGAGTCCTCTGTCAGAGAGATCTTCAACTCCCATCTCCGGCAGAGCTTCGACCGGATCCCGAGAGACGGGTCTGGGAGGAGTTTGGTGAGGCTATGGTGACGGACTATCGGTCGGCCTCGAGGAGGTTCTGGCAAACCATACGGCGCCTCAGGAGGGGGAAGCAGTGCCCTGCCAACACTGTTTACAGTGGAGGCGGGCAGCTGCTGACCTCAACTGGGGACGTCGGACAGTGGAAGGAATACTTCGAGGATCTCCTGAACCCCACCGACAGATCTTCCTCGGAGGAAGCAGAGGCTGAGGGCTCAGAGGTGGACTCGTCCATCATCCAAGCTGAAGTCACCGAGGTAGTTCAGAAACTCCCCGGTGGCAAGGCACCGGGGGTGGATGAGATCCCCCTGAGTACCTTAAGTCTCTGGATATTGTGGGGCTGTCTTGGTTGACACGCGCCTGCAACATCGCGTGGCAGTTGGGGACAGTGCCCCTGGACTGGCAGACCGGGGTGGTGATCCCACTTTTCAAGAAGGGGGACCAGAGGGTGTGTTCCAACTACAGGGGGATCACTCTCCTCAGCCTCCCTGGGAAAGTCGATGCCAGGGTACTGGAGAGGAGAATTCGGACGATAGTCGAACCTCGGATCCAGGAGGAACAATGCTGTTTTCGTCCCGGTCGTGAAACACTGGACCAGCTCTACACCCTCTTCAGGGTGCTGGAGGGTTCATGGGAGTTTGCCCAACCAGTACACATGTGCTTTGTGGATTTGGAGAGGGCATTCGACTGTGTCCCTCGCGGTGCCCTGTGGGGGGTGCTTTGGGAGTATAGGGGTCCGGGGCCCTCTTCTAAGGGCTGTCCGGTCCCTGTACAACCAGAGCAGGAGCTTGGTTCGCATTGCCGGCAGTAAGTCAGACCTGTTCCCAGTGCGTGTTAGACTCCAGCAGGGCTGCCCTCTGTCACTGGTCCTGTTCATTATTTTTATGGACAGGATTTCCAGGAGCAGCCAAGGGCCAGAGGGAGTCCAGTTTGGGGACCATAGGATCTAGTCGCTGCTTTTTGCAGATGATGTTGTCCTATTGGCTCCATCAAACCAGGACCTTCAACGTGCACTGGTACGGTTTGCAGCACAGTGTGAAACGGCTGGGATGAGAATCAGCACCTCCAAGTCTGAGGTCATGGTTCTCAGCCGGAAAAGGGTGGCTTGCCCCCTTCAGGTTGGTGGAGTAGTCCTGCCTCAAGTGGAGGAGTTTAAGTATCTTGGGGTCTTGTTCACGAGTGAAGGAAGGATGGAGCGGGAGATTGACAGGTGGATCGGTGTAGCTTCTGCAGTAATGCAGTCGTTGTACCAGTCTGGCGTGGTGAAGAAGGCGCTGAGCTGCAAGGCGAAGCTCTCGATTTACTGGTCAATCTATGTTCCTACTCTCACCTATGGTCATGAGCTTTGGGTCACGATCGAAAGAACGAGATCCCGGATACAGGCGGTCGAAATGATCCTCCGCAGGGTGGCTGGATGCTCACTTAGAGATAGGGTGAGGAGCTCGGTCACTCGGGAGGAGCTCAGAGTAGAGCCACTGCTCCTCCACATCGAGAAGAGCCAGCTGAGGTGGCTCGGGCATCTGTTTCGGATGCCTCCTGGACGACTCCCTGGGGAGGTTTTCCGGGCATGTCCCACCGGGAGGAGGCCCCGGGGAAGACCTAAGACATGCTGGAGGGACTACGTCTCTCGGCTGGCCTGGGAACACCTCAGAATTCCCCCGGAAGAGCTGGAGGAAGTGTCGGGGGAGAGGGAAGTCTGGGCATTTCTGCTTAGGCTGCTGCCCCCGCGACCCGGCCCCCAATAAGCGGAAGAAAATGGATGGATGGATGGATGGATCTTTACAGCAGCTCTGGAGAAAACAGTGATGTTATCTTACAGCTCAGTTCAGTTCTCATACAATGGTTTCAATGCAGGCAGATCAGTAATATTGTTGAATATTAAGTGTTAAGTGTCCCCAACTAAGAAAGCCAGAGGCAAGGAACCCAAACAACAAACAAACGTACAGTGCATGATTTATGACCCAGGCAGCTTTACAAGTCAGAAGTCAGATTGGAACAATCTAAATATTTAAACCAGTTCCATCTGGTAGATCAGATTCATCACGCTGGTATAGAGATAGTTTTTTGAGGATCTGTGCTACTGGTTTTCATGTCGATGAGGTGCTTGCCGCCATGGCTTTGTGCATAGTACATTGAAAATAATGACTTTGTGGTATGGTAAAATCTATTACATTAATTCATGTAATTTATACATTGTAAAATCAAGATTAAGTTGGTACTATAATATCTTGAGTAAAATTTACACAATTTATTCATGTAATAACATAACTGAGAAGAAAAAGTAAATTGTATCTTATATTTACAAATACTATTTAACTATTTTATAGTCACAGCACATTCACCAAAAAAACTAAGTAAATTTTAATCTGAAAAAAGCAAAGTGTGTCGGTGCTTTTTTTTTTATTACAACAAGATCCGGCTTGCAGTGGCAGAGACGGTCCGTAGTCATTGGTCTGCGAAGCATCAATGGAAACTTTATGTAGCGCCCCCTACCCTTAACCTTTAATAGGGCGGAGCACCGGGTTCTGACAGATGTCTCCCGACTATGAATTAATATTCCCCCTATTACCCTATATGACTATTGTAACTCAAAGTATTTAGGCTTATACTCATTTAATAATATTTATATACAGCAAGAACCCTCCGACAACAAGAATAACTTCAATCAACACAAAGGGTAAGTATGAAAATATTAACACTAAAATTTATTTATAACAATAGGGAAATATAGAAATGAGTGGATATTATGTGTCAATAAAGATTCAAAAAAAATTAATAAAGGACTGTTGTGTATAGTACTTTTGCTACATACCTTTTAAAATACCGGTACAGCAATTCTCAACATAAGAAAATCTTATATAATCCAAATTAATGAATTTCATAAAGATGGTACTCAATTACAAATGGGTGATTCTCTGAATTGGGTGCCCTTCAAGTCCCCCAAACTTACTTCAAAGATTTTCAATTGAAGGAAATCACAAAATGCATTTTAACGCTGTAAATTAATAGAACCAGGTGCCTTTGCATTATAATGCAACACAATTGCTTTTTTAAAATTTAAATTTAAAGATAATGGGTTGCCTAAGTAGTAGACAACAAGCATGTTTGCATGTCCTCACTAACCATCATTACTTTTTCATCGAATATCAAACAAATAAAAAGTGCAATTAATACCAAAACGTTGCTGCTAATATAATCATATGTTGGTCTACTTTAACTAAAATATAAATATATATATAAAAATGCATTAATTATATATGAAATTGCAATATTTATACACGTCCTCCAGTTTGTTTTCAACCCCGTCACGCCATACTATTTCCCCCCTAAAAAAATAATGGATCAATCCCTGTGGCATCACATCCAGGCAGTGACATCACACAAGTCTCTTGAAGAACATGCTGCAAAGAAAGGCAAGTGTCAGTATCTTTTCTTACCTATATTTCATGTTTTTACTGTCAGATTTAGATTGTCAGGGTCAACATTTCAACTCTGTTGTATAACTAAATGATAGTAAACAACGGTTTAAGATGAAATAAATAATAGTTTTGCAAAACATTACAATTTTATGATGTCCTAAATGCCATGTGGTGCTACTGTCTTAGCTAAGTATGGAGTTAGAGCTACTGTTAGCCAAAAACTTCAACCCCGTCACATTCAACCCCGTCACATTTTTTATTATAACAGGGTTGAATCGTTGTGACAGGGTTGAATGTTTGACACTTCTTAGTAGATTATTCAATTGTAGACTTGTTGTATTGTGATGTGAACTATCAGAAATAATCGATTATGGTATTTTATGTTCAATATTTTCAGACATCCCAATGGCAAAAACAGCAGCAGAGAGGCAAAGACAGTACAGAGCAAGAAGGGATGCAGACCCAGAGAGACGGGAAAAATTATCTCAGGAGTGAGCGTGAAAGGTGGAAAAGGGACACAGAGGCAGGGAAAAAGAAAAAAATAAGCAATCTGGGTGACAGAGCTAAACGACATAAGCGAAAGATGTGGAGGGATGCTAAAAAAAGACAGAAGAACAGGGAAGCTTTGAGGAATAGCGACACCCCTCCACAAAGTCCTGATAATCAAAATGCAGAGCAACCTAGATCTGGGTCCTCGAGGTCAGTTGTAATGAGTTAATTTAGATTAGATGAAGTTGAGTGTAAGTTAGTGTGTGTTAGAGAGAGTAAGTGTATACTGTTTCTGTAAGTGTATTTAGGGGTTTGTCCATGTGAGATTTTAAATGTTGGCTGCAGTTTGGTAATTATTTATTTTAATAATTTAATTTAATAATAATTATTATTTATTATTATTTATTTATTATTTATTTATAATAAATAATAAAAAAAATAATTTGATTCAGGCAACATTTGGAGGGAAAGAAACAATCCCGAAGAGCAAGATACAAACTGCACAAAGAGATAGCACAACTCCAACATGCACTCACAAAGGAGAGGAAACTTAAAGAAAAGTACAAAAAGAGGCTCCAGCGATCAGTAAAACAAAATGAATCTCCAAGATCCAAAGTCCGTGAACTGGTTAAGAACTGTCCTGTGAACAATAGGATCAGAAAAACATTACTACTTCATGAAGCACTCATTTCTGACATCAAGAGAAAATACCAGAATGCCAGAAATGAAAGAGATAAGCAAATCTTAGCCAAGGTTACTGTGGGAAAGATTGTCAAAAAGTATAGGCTGCAGAGATGGTCAGAACAGGCGTTGGGGTTTTCAAAGAAACGCAGAAACCTTTTGAAGAGCAAAAGCCTGACCAGTTTTACCAGAAAGACTGTCAACAGGTTTGCAGATACATCTATTCAGAAGAACATAAAGAGCTTCTTTAACAGAGATGATGTCAGCAGGATAACTACAGGAAGAAAACAAACCATTACTAGAAACAAAGTAAAGATGCAAAAAGGTTTCTTGGAGACACAATGAGAAACCTCCACAGAAAATTTCTAGCAGAGAATAATGTGAGGATCTCATACTCTTCATTTTGCCGCCTACGTCCCTTTTGGGTTGTGCACCCCTCTTTGTCTGATCGTGAGACATGCCAGTGCAAACTGCATGAAAATTTAAGCTTTCTAGCAGAAAAGCTTAATCAGCTGAAGTTGATTGAGACCTCAGATCTTGAGAGACTTACTAAAATTGTGTCCTGTGATACCACTCGCAAGGATTGTATGTATGGGGAGTGTGAGAACTGTAAAGATAAAACAGTTCCCCTCTCCAGTATGTACGACAGTGTAAAAAAAGTGTCCTATACTCAGTGGGGGACAGAAGAGAAGGCAAAAATGGATGATCAGGAGGGGCCAAAAGTAAAGATATCTGTTAAACAAATTGTTGAGGGAACCCAGGAGCAACTTGCTGAGCAGTTCCACACACACCTGAGCAAGTTCAAGAAGCATTCATTCAATATTAGGCAACAGTATGCCTACTACCGTGAGCTGAGAAAGAGCATGGCCACTGATGAATGTCTAATTCACATTGATTTTTCGGAGAACTTCACCTGCAAGTACAGTTCTGAAATACAAGCAGTGCACTTTGGATCATCTCATCAACAGGCGACACTACACACAGGGATTCTTTGTGTGGGCGGTAGCCAAGAACTGACCTGCTTCAGCACAATATCTCCATCAAAGCACAAAAGCCCAGCAGCTATTTGGGAGCATCTGAACCCTGTATTGGATTATGTGCAGACAACACACCCAGAGGTTTCTGCGATACACTTTTTTAGTGATGGGCCTTGTACCCAGTATAAGCAGAAGGGCAATTTTTCCTTTTTAGCACTGAGCTGGAGAAAAGAGGCATTAAGGCAGGGACATGGAATTTTTTTGAGGCCAGCCATGGCAAAGGAGCACCCGATGGTGTTGGAGCAGCCTTGAAGAGGACTGCTGACATGCTAATAAGCCATGGCCGGGACATTCAAGATGCACATGAGCTCTTCAAGGCCCTTTTGGAGACCAACACATCGATCAAGTTGTTCTTTGTCAATGGTGATACTATTGAGCAGGCTCTTGAGAGGATGCCATCAAACCTACCAGCAGTCCCAGCAACCATGCGGCTACATCAGGTGGTAACTCTTGCTCCAGGAGAGATACTGTCTCGTGATGTCAGCTGTATGTGCTCGACCCAGAAGCAGTTACAATGCGAGTGTTGGAACACAAATCATTTCAGCTTTGTTAAGAAGGTGCCAGATGCTGTGTCACAGAGGCAGTCACGAATCCATTGGGAAGACCCAGAGGTGCTAGGGCAGTGGTGTGTGCTCACATATGATAAAGATTTGTTCCCAGGAATAATACTTGCGATGGATGAAACGCATGTGCAAGTAAAATGCATGCACCGTGTCGGGCCAAACAGGTTCTTTTGGCCTGCTCGTGAGGATGTGCTTTGGTATGTTTTTGATGATGTGCTTGAGCTCATCCCACCTCCTAAGCCAGTGACAACACGGCACATGGAAATTCAAAAAGATGTTTGGGCCAGGCTTTCTGAATAAAGAATGAATTAATGGACATGTTACAGTCCTGTTTTCAAAGTTCAATGTTAAGCACTAAAAACAAGTTTTAATCAAAATGAGATCCCAGCAAGGTAGTTTTCCATAGTCTATGTTGTTTTTATAAGAGATTTTTGGACCAAATGGAAAGATCGATTGATGTTTGTGATTAATTAATGCTTTTGATTTAATGTTAAATACTTACTAAAATGTTTGTTAGTTTTTGCCAACTTTAATAAAATAAAATGTTATTGAATGTGATATCATTCATTTTACAGGTAAGAAATCCATACTTTATTGAAATAATGATCATCACTTCAACCCTGTTATCATTTTCAACCCCGTTATGCTGAGTTCAACCCTGTTATTTGATAGTTTTTATTAATATTTTCGTGATAAGAAGACAAATTAGGTCAATGTTTGTTTTGCTGTGTGCAGAACTTACAGGACAGTCTGAAAAAATACGAAAGCCTGATTAAATCCTAATGTTAATGCATATTTTGTGATAAGATATGAAGACCAATGTTAGATACAGTTTTCATGACCTGATTTGGTATTCAAATGGTGAGTATTTAAAAATAAAATTCTACATGCAATAAATGATATCAAACAAGGGACATCTCATTGAAAAGATTCTACAAGAATTTACTTGAAAATCTTTTTAAATCATATTTAAACAGGGTCCAAGTTGTCTGTGACGGGGTTGAACTCCAAAACAACTTTCAGTAAGAAAAAACACTCAATATCAATTAGAATTTCATGCCTGAGGTGGGAAAATGTTTTTTCTTAAAGGTTGTACTAATCCACTATCACATGAAATGATCAGAAATATAACTATTTAAGGTATATATATAAAAAAAGTTATGACCCAAAAGGCACCCATCTCAGAGAATCACTCAAATATTAACAACACAGGACACTGTAAGAATTAGATGAGGGAAAATCAAAACCTCATAATACACTTACTTAGTAACAATAACCTCAACCAACAGTGTGAAATACCAAAGTAGAACGTAAAAGATTAGTTTAACAGTTATGTGGGCCCACACACACACACACACACACACACACACGTTGCAGGCCTGTAACGTTGCTGGGGAGCGTCGGGGCCTAGAAAACAACAAATGGCCTCTTCACTCAATGAGCCAAACAAACAACAGATCACCTGAACGCCCTTTTTTTTAGGCAGCTGAACTCCGCAATTTCCTCCTTGGAAGCGGCCAATCATCCAGTCGTGTCCCCGGCAGTCGTCAGAAGGGCGGCGTGAATCTCTCCCGGATGAGCAACGAGTAAGGGATATCGCGTGCGGCCTCGCCCAGAGATTCAACTCCCCCCGGCAGTCGGCAGAAGGGCGCCGCAAGTCTCTCACGTAAACAGCGAGGATATAGTGTGCGGCCTCGCTCAGAAGTTTCTGTTCTCCGAAATCAGTCTCCTCCACAAATGAACTAGACTTTAATGTCTCTTGCAGTCAATAACCAGTCAGCTGTCTGATTTCTCGCTCGCCTTCACACACAGTGAGGAATGAAATGTTATGGTGCTCTTAGAAAAAAATCCGAAAAAATAGATTCACGATTAACTCTTCTACTGAGTGTAAAAGCAGAATAAAAATAAAGACAGGTTTCCCCAAAACTTACTTAATCTAAAATATGTCGTTAACACACTTATTCAGCAGTTAATTCTCTATATTTAGGCTTAATAACTCACAAGACCCATCAAACACTCTACTCTCATCTGCCATTTTCGCTCTCCCCCCCCGTCCAATCAGACTTTTCTATATTTATCAGGGCGGGAATAAGTCAAAAATTAACAAATCACCAAAGGAGGAACAAACATGCTGGGCAAAAGCACGTTTTCAGCAAGTGCATCACAAACAAACTTTATAGTTCACCGTAACATTTAAAGGGGCAGTTCATAAATGTATCAACTGAGCACACAGAAACTGTTATGATACTATCTGGATCATAAAACCTTATAAATACCACATTACATAAGAAAAAGAGTTAATGTGCTTAATAACCTGAACTGGGTTAATCCTGACCGCTGTTGGAAGCTTCGCGCATTGCTGTAATCGTCTTTATTTATTTAATTGTTTGGAAAGTCATGTTTTTTGTTTGGTTTTGCTACTGAAATGGAAGCACTCACTTAAAACGAGGATGTTTGCTGCTTTTTTTAATAGGCCTATATTTAAATGAACATTTACTTAATTTTATTGTGTATAATCTACTGGGGGATTTATAGTTCCCAGAATGCTTTGCATCGGATTTAATTTGAAGAGAAAATGTTTAATTTGTTTATCTTCATGTGTTTTAAGCAAGATAAATAAGTAAAAGACTTGTTATTATTGTTTAATGTTCTATTAAGGTGGGATTTAGAAAAGTTTTTGTCATGTTGGGAGTTTTGTGGTGACAAGTGGAGCCTGACGTTAGTTTGACGATAGGTTAGACCGGCATGTAAAACAATTACTGAATAAGTAATTGTAAGTAGTAATACTGTTAAAAGTTTTATTCTTACAACATTCTGCTTAGAATGTGTGAGTTTTGCTAAAGTTAGAGTAAAACCAAGGCAAGAATTATTGCAGTGTATATAATAATAGTGAGTAATATTCATTTATTAAACTAAGTAATTCAAAATGTGAAATGGATAGACATTATAAAATCTACTTAATTACTTCATAACAGTAAAATGTTAAAGATTAATAAAATTTACTTGATATTTTCACAATTTAAATTTACTTAATTACTTTTAATAAATACAACATGCTAAGTTAAATATAATTAAGTAACATTTACTTAATGTCTTCACAAATGTTACATTTAGAGTTAAGTACATTTTACTTGATACTGGCAAGTAAATTGTACTTGATATCACAGCAGTAAAATTTACTTAGAAAAACTGAGTGCAAATTGTTACAATGATTTTTATCAAGTAAATCCTACAAGTTGTTTTTATCAGTGTAGCAGAAGGACCAGGACAGGGAGCAACTGACGTGACTTTCTGCTTAATACAGCAGAAAAGTCATGATGCAATGTTTTCATGGCAATACTCTCCCAATGGGCCCTATTTTAACAATCTAAGCGCAGGGTCTAAAATCGCATAGTGCAAGTGCGCTTAGGGCATGTCCAAATCCACTTTTGCTAGGATGGGAAAAATGGTCGGCACCCAGTGCATTGTCTAAAAGGGTTGTCCCCATTCTCTTAATGAGTCATGAGTGTGTTTTGGCTGCGCTCGTGCTGTGGCGGATTCGCTATTTACAAGGCAAACAGAAAAACTGAACGCTTCTCTAGTAAGGAAACGGATCTACTCATATACAAGGTTTAAAGCATGTGATCAGACCATCTACAGGAAAAGCTGGATTCCACCAAAGCATTTTTATCTTTACAATGTAATCTTTTACAATGTAATCCTTTTATTGATAATATTTGGCATGTTTGTGTGCTGCAGCGCATCCCTGTGTGTGTAATAATCAGATTGTACACCTGCATATAGGCGCATATTTCTGACGCGCTCCTTAAATAACAAAACAAATATTGCGGAATTGACTTTGTCAGTGGCGTAGTCTATGTCAGTTGCCTCAACCTTGTTTTCAGATGGGTGAACAAATGGGCTCAAATGCATTTGCTATTTAAACAACATTGAGCAGGACGTGAAAATGATAACTGTGTTGGGCTGAAACTAGCAAAAAATACTTGCGTTGCGCCTGGCGCCGCATTGCACCAGGGGTATGATAGGGCCCAATGAGTGCATGTACCATCCACAAAAGCTGCCTGAGCATGGGAATGGCCCAGTCAACTAATGCAGCGATTGTGGCGTCTGATGAAGATAGTTGTTGACCAAATATCCAGAAATACATGGGGGTAAAGACATCTTTAAAAATGTGTTTTATGTGTTTACAGAACTCTCCAAATGTGTAACGAAAGACTGCTACTCATTTGAACCGTGCCGCATTTATCCGCTCAGCCCATGCAGCACGAGATCTCAGACCTCGGTCACATGACACCACAACAGCACTGTGAAATCCAGTGACAAGCTTTTGAATTGAGTTGTAAAATGAAAGAGCGCAGATATTCCCAACAGCATTGACCCAGAAAACAGGAGAAACATTGTGCTACCAATGAATCATTAGTTCACGATTAGTTAACAACAGTTGTTAACAACATAATGTTTTTCAATCCACAAATGACCTAGATTTACTGTTTATTAGATTTACTGTAACACAAACTACAACTATAGTATTTTGGCAGAAATGTGGTATATTCATAATGAATGTTGTTTTATGAATGTAATCATGCATGTAACTGTATTAAATGTATTGCAGAAGTAGCTGAAGCAATAATTTTTCTTATGAATGTATGGCAGTTTTTGCGTTTATTTAAAATGTGTTTTACTAAATATGTTATATTTATGTTTTAGACAAATGGATTAATTTGTTAAGCAAACACTACAACAATTGAACCTCTGTCATTTAATTGAAACATTTCAAGGTGCACTGTAAACCCTAATGCTCAAAATACTTAATTCGTTTGAGTAGGACAAACTTAAATTAAACAAATTAGTTCAGTTAAATTAACAGTTATGAGTATTTAAAACTTTCTTTTACTTTTGAGTTCACAGCACTGACATATTTCAAGTAAACTAAACTGTTTTAGTTGCAGCAGATTTCTGATTCCCAGCATGCTTTGCATCAGACTGTCTAAATGTTGAAATAAAGTGTTATTTTGTGTGTTTTTGCATAAGATTAACATAGGGAGACATAAGTTAGTGTTTAATGTTGTGTTATGTTGGGATTGACAGGGGGTTCTGTTATGTTAGTTTTGTAGGGTTACCATTCTGGTGAAGAGTAGACCGTGTGGTTAGGTTGAGGATGGGCTGCAAAACTTTTAAGACCACATATACTGTATGTTGTTTGATTATATACATGCAAGTATATATTGACAGTCTCTTTGATAATTATAATAGCATGTGTTTTTTGCTAACTAACATTTAACCAAGATTTGAATGTGATGTTTATGTAAATTAACTATATGTACTTGAGTAGGGCGAGGCTGAGAACTGTGGGAGCGAAGGAATGCCAGTGATGTGATTGTTAATGAGAGACACCTGTGCACCACACTAGCATTGCTCCACTTCCATGGCTCTCGGCCCCGCCCCACTTGTCACAAAAAAATTAAGTTCTACTAACTTAAAAAAAATAAGTTAGTTAACTTAAATGTTTTGAGGTAATAAGTTTCCTCAAATGTTTTGAGTATTCTGAACTTATTGAGTTTTACAATGTGGGTGAGCTATTGAAATAAGTGTTGTTGTTTCAACTGTCCTACCTCGTTTTAATACAGTATGTTATTAATTTCAATAGAGTCTGAGTTGTCTGATGACTGACAATGATTGAGTGGCAAAAGAACGTAAGAAGCCTTCACAGCCAAGTTGAGGAGACCTACAATACAAAAACTTATATTGTAAAAATTGTTTTGGCTGTGTCTAAGTGCAAATTAAATTAGGTCCACAAACGCAGTCATGTAGTATAGATTTTTTTTTTTCCCTTCAACCTCGTCTTTCAAAGATGATCATGGAGAAATTGCCTTTGAAACCCTTCTTGCTATTGTGCCATAATCGTCATGTCTCACAAATGGAAAAATGCTGTGTCCAACATATGTTGAAATGAAGCACAGCTTAAATGATATTCAGCCTGTAAGTAAAAGCAACACTACAAAATTAGCTTTGATAAAGTACACTGCCTTTGTACATATGGATCCATTTCTCCTTCAGTGATTCTGCTTGTTGAAGGGTTAGTTCACCGAAAAAAATGAAAATTCTGTCATTAATTACTCAACCTCACTGTTCCAAACCCGTAAGAAATTTCCCTAATACTCCTGTCTTACCCATAAGACAAATCCCTAAACTTGTTTAGGTTTGGCCAAAAGAGTGTTTTATTTGTAAGACAGCTAAGCTTAAGACAGCAATAACAATGGATGCTGTTTATTCTTGCCTTTTTGAGTTTCTCTTTAAAATTAAATTCCAAGACTAACCTTTCTATCATGGCCCTGCACATGATTGAGACTGATACAATTTTTTTTTTTTTTTTTTTTTTTTTTTTATCAAAGCTGATCAGACAAAACATGGACACCTTTTCTTTCCTGTATATGCTTAAGACATGTAAAACATCCACATTTGCACATCATTGCCTGTTTTGATTGCATTAGTTGTAAAACTACAATGTAGGAAACTTTTCCAAGACGGGAGCCATGGGAGCGGAGCATGGTCGGTGGAATGAAACCTAAAGTGAGACACCTATGCGACACACCTGTCTCAGATGCCACGGGGGACAGTGGAAGGTGAGAGAGGACCAGGCATGGGACATTTTTTTTAAGTTTGTGTGCATGGCAGTTTGCCAGAGACGTGGCTGCAGCTTCCTTTTTTGATTTCTTTTGTCTGTCACATGAAAGAATCGCTTTTAGCATTTTATCTCTTCGGGATAATTTTACACATCTTCAGTGGCCCTCCCATGGTTTAAAGAAGTGATTATTTGCAAATATATCACTTTAATTTTACATAACAATTGCAGGACAATTGTGTTCAAGCTTTGGGACAACATTCAAATACAGGCATATATAAGACCACACTGTAAACAATGATCTTAGATCCACATCTTTCTCTAGTCGACACCCTTTTCTGAGAATCAGGAAACCTCCACCCATCTCTAGATTGGGACTTCAGATTTTGCCACATTCTTCATTTATTGCAATAATAGACAAATGACTGTTGATGATATCATTATCTGTAGTCCATGAGGAGTTCAAAGAGAGACAAAAAGTATCCTGGTAAGAAATATTATTGTGGGTATCAGTAACAAAATAACCTTTTCATCTATTCATGCAAGTGGAACAAATGAAAGATGTTGTGGTGTCCCATATTCTTTCTTTACATTTTGGTCTTATCAGATGCTTCAGAGGCTGGGCAACTCTGTGACCAGCTCCACCCACTGCATAAAGCTGCAATGAAAGGTCCACTTACAACTCCATTTGTCTCTTATAAACTGCTCTGTAACTGACTCAGTTCTTCTGCACCTGATCTGTTGTCTTCATCACAGTGAGTATTAAAATAAATTATATCTTAAAAAATGTCAAAAGTGGGCAGAATACTCATTTGTATGTACATTTATTTTGTATATACAACTTTACAGTATACATAAACCTGATTAAATGTAAAATCAACAGAATATACAACAATTACATGTTAAAAGCCAGATACAGGCTTACTTGTTTCTAGTTAGACACAATAGTTTTATATTAATAATTCACAAATGTCTGGTTCATGTTTGGGTGTATTTAGCCTGCTCTTTGTTGTCATGGTTACCCTGTAGTTTTTTAATGACGTATTTTAGCTTCTTTGAGTTTCTGTTGTTGTTAAACCGTGAAATTAAACCAAGAGACCATTGATCCCTCAAAGCAATTAAACATCTCCCTGTTACTTAATTTCTTATGTGTATACTGTATATAAGGACTCACGTATTTATCAAATAATTAAAATCTATAAAACTGAAAATAATATAAGAGTGCCTTTAGTGATAATACTAAACTAGCTGGCATTGACACTTCTGCCTTGTAATGTCTCTCCTGGCCTCTAAGTGGCCCCAGCTGCTGCAGAATTCGTGTTGCTGCTCATTAGTTTATTAGCTTTACCTGTGTTTTGGCCTATAAGCATGCCTCTTTCATTAAGTTGTGTTAAAGGATTAGTTCACTTTCAAATTAAAATGACCCCAAGCTTTACTCACCCTCAAACCATTCTAGGTGGATGACTTTCTTCTTTCTGATGAACACAATCAGAGTTATATCCTGACGCATTCAAGCTTTTTAATGGCAGTGAACGGGACCAATGAGTATGAGCTGAAGAAAGTGCTTCCATCCATCATATACGCACTCCTGAAGTGAAGCGATGTATTTGTGTAAGAAACATATCCTTATTTAAAACTTTATAAAGTAAAATATGTAGCTTTTCACCTTCAAAATCTTGTCCCCCATTCACAACCATTATAAAGCTTGGAATAGTCAGGAAGGATATTTATTAATATATATCCAATTGTGTTAGTCTGAAAGAAGATAGTCATATACACCTAGGATGGCTTGAGGGTGAGTAAATCATGGAATAATTTTTATTTTTGAGTGAACTATGCCTTTAAAAGGATTTAGCTTTTGTACAACGCTGACAGCAAATCAGTGACGTCAAGGCTATAATGTGATTGGTCAACACATGTGATCCAGGCTGTCCGTAAGCCCGAGAGCTGGAAGACTAAGAACACACCAAAACATGTACAGCAGGTGTGCCTCCAGGAACAGGGCTGGCTGGAGCATAATATTTATTCTTCATTTAAGTTTCTTTTAACTTTATTTTAAGTTTTATATTTTGAATTATACATTTTTCATTCACATTTCAAAGGTTTAAATTATTTAAATAATTATTTATTTAATTACTTATTATTTAAATAACATCATATTTTCTGCCCTACTGTGTGTGTGTGTGTTGTTTATTTTAAAGAATATGTAAAATATTTGTATTTTAAAGGACAGCTGGATTCTACTGATTCTGAGGATGAAGACACTAGCGGGTCCATGTATTCTGATGATTCTCTGTCTCTGCTCGAGTGCAGAGGCTGCCACTGCCATTGACCTCCTGCGTGAAACTGCTGGTGAATAATTGGATCATTATGTTTTTCAGGTTCATATAAATACAGGTTTTGCAGGTCTTTGCCTCACTTCTACTTACCTTTGTTACATTTTTTTTTCCTTACATTCCCCCAAAATGATGCTCTCAGTGAGTTGGACAGGGGCCCTGCCCTGTGGTGGATGGGACTGTGAATGTGCATTCAGGAGCCAGCAGGGTTGTTGTTGTGTTGCAAAGCCACTGTTTGAGCTGGAGGAAGCCACCTTCATACGTTTGGTTGGCTTATGGGAAGGATTGTCTCGCCTGAACAGCCAAATAGAGGAAGTCACAGGTAGCCATCACAATCATCACCTCACATTTACTTATCTAAGACAAAACATTATGCAAATTTTTGCAGAATTTTCTTTGCTTTCTGTCCTTTCCTCAAGCTGGATGCAAGATAGCCTTCACTGCGGCAATGCTACCAATGAGTGGATGTCTTGGGCCTTTCACCAGCAACATGTCTATCTCTTACCAGTCTGTCTCACTCAATCAAGGGAATGGGTACAATGCTGCATTGGGTAAGCAGTAAATGCACCATACAACAATAAAACTTCACATTTTAGGGCTGTGTCAAAAACCTAACGTCAAAAAATGATTGGAGGACTCACAGACAGTTCTGAAAGTTTATTGATTAAATCTAATAATCAGAAGCCAATGGTGCAGTCTCTGAACTGGAGAAGAGAGATTGAGGACCAGGTGGTGAGCTCAAAATCAGTAGTCAGTCCATGGTAAAAGTCAGCCAATGCAAGAGGGAAAGCAAGTGCAGAATGCATCAGGCGGGCATATTGCCACCTATTATTAATTATAAGCTTCTAACTTCTGAACAGTTTTGAGATATTGAGCTTCAAAGATTTTGCATTCCATATAGCAAAAATGATATGGGGAACAAGCCTGTTTTATGCATGAAAACGACAGAGATCCTAAATGTTTCTAACTGTACAATATCAAAATCCTCTCAAATTTGAAAATGGGGATTTTTGAAATGGGATAGAACCTTCTAATTCTAAAAAATCACTTTCCGCTTGGAATTTTAAGGTTCTATCTGAAAAAAAAAAACGTTAATTGAAGCTATAATTTAAGAAAACACAAACAGTGTTTACTTATTTGTTTTAAAACATAAAATTAGTGTTGTAACAATGTGTTGACATGCATAAAAAAGTTAAATGTTATGCTTTCTATTATGTTTATTTCATATTTTTGGACAAATAATTATTTACTTGTTCAAGTTACGCATAAAAGGCAGTCAAAAATATTGTGTCCAGTGAAGATGCCATTTTTAGGCAGGAATATGGAAGTGGGTAATTAAACACATAATTGCAGGAACCATTAGTTTATGTTTCTTTTTTTTCTGTTTAGACAGAAAGCAGCTACTGTAATACCTGGACTTTATTTCACAGAAAGTGGGACAGGTAAAATGGCTTTTTCTCTAGAGATCAAAATGGATTTAGCCAGAAAGTTAAAAGGTTTTAAGTTTGAAATGGTTTTAAGGGACAGATGGACAGAATATAAAAGATGTGAATAACTCATTTTTGACAAAAATGTCAGATAGAACCTTATAATTCCAAGGTGACGATATGTCCTTAACCAGGCAAGTAGTTCGAATCCAGAGAAAAGTGAAATGCTACAGGGTAACTGGACAGAGAGCCAAGACCCTACACAATACCACTTGAAACAGATTCTCACAATAAGTATTACCTGAGTAAGCCAACCATACAAAGACCTCAACCTCAGCCTGATTCTTCACAGGTACATTCACGGCCCCCCACGCTGGTCTCTACTTCTTCTCCTTCTCGGCTTATTCCAAAGTTGGCGATGCAGGTGAGCGGCTCTACCAAAAGGTGCAGTTGATGAAGAACGGTCAGCTGATTGCCTCCTCCTGGGAAGATAACCGCGAGGATTCAGAGGATAGTAGTACTCAGACTGTTCTTCTCCAGCTTAGACGTGGCTGTCAGGTCTATATTGAGTTGCTCTCAGGCAGACAGCTTTGTGGAGACACCCAGGGCGGCAACACTTTCAGTGGATACCTGATCTATCCATTCTCTGAGCAATGAGGAAAAAAAAACCTGTAAACACACACATACACAGCAATCTTCATTGTAATGCCTGTCATCTGAGATTAAAAGATAGTAATCTGGTGAATCTGGAATTCTTCATGTAAAATGTACAAAATTAACATGTAAGACAGCATATGGCTTAATGAATAAAGGTTATTTTAATAGTTTTCTGTGGCACTTATACCGTCCAATTTGTTGAGCATTTTTTTGATATATTCTAGCTTTTTATATTGATTTGCTCAAACAAGCATCAGCTGCAATAACCATAAATAGAGCACCAATTTTCTCTCTTATTAGAAGTATTTAATTTATTTTAGAATGTAATAAAATAACAATAATGTTCTTTTTTACTGGCTATTATTAGTGTGGATAGTGGAGAAGTAATAGGAAACTCCAAACTCCAGAGGTGGACTAGGAAATGACCCAGGTCAGATGCAAATATTGGTCCCAAAGAGCACATCATATATTAGGGGCTATGCACTACACCAGGGTTTAGCAACCTATGGCACACATGCCAACCGTGGCGCGCAAAGAGGCAATTTCTGGCACATGAGCAAAAGCAAGAGAAGTGTATGCATTTCATTCAGATAAAGTAACTTGCACCTGCATTCAGATCTTCATTTTGAGGTAATTATTTCTCATAGCAACACTGCTTTTTAGGAGTTTTAAATACTATTAAAGTGTGAGAATTAAACTGCACAAGTCAATGAAAGCACGCAGCTCTGAAAAACCATTAGTGTGACCTCTAATAGAGTCTGGCTGCACTCAGGGCTGCTGCTGGCCATATGGGTGCCCTAAGCAGAACTGTGTTGTTGTGCCCCCCAACCCCCTCCACAAACTTATTACCTTTATGTTGACCTTTATGTTACCTTTATCAACTTACGTACATTATGTATAATATCAAATGCCTGCAGAGGGTGCCAGTGGCTAGGTGATTGTTGTTGTTACGCTTCATGTTATTGTTGTTACAGCATGATCAAATCCTTTTTTTAATATTAGCCAAACAACATTTAATTCAAATGTCCACTTAATCATTAATATTTAAAGATGATATAAATACATTTAATATTTAATGATATAAATGCTGCAGTCTTCAACAAGAACATGTTATCGAAACATGCAGAGTCAGAACATAGACTGTAAAAAAAGATGGACACCGCAACGTAAAATGTACGACGATGGGCGTTGCCATGTTACGCAATAACGTCAGTTTGGAGCCTGGGCATGCGCAGAAGGAATCGACAGATATTATTATCTGTTTATTAAAAATTACTGTATATTATTGTATTTTTCTCTGGTTATTTAAAAAAATATATAAATAAATAAAAATATTGATTGTTTATTATATTTTTATTTTCCTCCCTTTTTCATTTGTTTTAAACAATGGCTTTATTACATCTGGCAAACAGGAATTTACATTTATTTGAAAGTTAATTAATGTACATTTTTCGTTTTCAAATAAATTACTAGTAATAACTACAATACATTGGAATAGGACAAAACAACATCGTAATTGTTGTATTTTGAATATATAAATTATATACAATTTAAATTCTACCTGTAAAATAGATAGTGTAGACAGTAAATAGACTGTAGACAGTGCTCTATAATTAATTAGAGTAGGCTGTCATTAGTTTTGTCCATCTTTTTTTTTTACAAACCCCTAAACCTGTCTGCATGTTTGCATTAACATGTAGGCTACAATACTTGCCTTGTCCAGCATCTTATTTTCCTCTGAAACTCCACGATTTCAAAGAAAATTCCAAAAATCGATGTTGACGTTATTTTATAAATTAACATTTGGCTTGTGCTTATTATATATGCTGACAGCCTGCTGTTTGATGGAAATTAAAATTATCAACCTACAGAGGACTGAATTCCAAGACACCCTGAAAATCAAAGTGAAGAATGATGAAGCAGGTTAGTCCATTCTGCTGAAATTTCATTGCACCAACTCAAATTGGTACTCAGTAGTTTGTATGGTCCCCACATGCTTGTATGCATGCCTGACAATGTCGGGACATCCTCTCAGATCTGGACCAGGGCATCACTGAGCTCCTGGACAGTCGGAGGTGCAACCTGGCGGCGTCGGATGGACCGAAACATAATGTCCCAGAGGTGTTCTGTTGGATTTAGGTCAGGCGAGCGTGGAGGCCATACAGTGGTATCAATAAGGCCACCCTCATGAAGTCTGTTTCTGATTGTTTGGTCAGAGACATTCACACCAGTGGCCTGCTGGAGGTCATTTTGTAGGGCTTTGGTAGTGCTCAACCTCTTCCTCCTTGCACAAAGAAGCAGAAACCGGTCCTGCTGATGGGCTAAGGACCTTCTACGGGCCTGTCCAGCTCTCCTAGAGTAACTGCCTGTCTCCTGGAATCTCCTCCGTGCTCTGGAGAAATCTTCTGGCAATGGCACACATTGATGTGCCTTCCTGGAGGAGTTGGACTGCCTGTGCAACCTCTATCATCCGTGGGTTTTTATTCATAAAGCATGAGAAGAGACCACTGTGACTGTTAGTCGTCTTTTTAATGCTTCACTCATACACAGAGGTAGAACGTAAAAACTCGCTTAAACTTCGTAACACTGCCCTCTAGTGGGACTTTGATATAATAGCATCAGTAATCACAGACATATTTACTTTCATAGCCTATATGCACCTGAATATACTACAACCTCTGTAGGGTCCAGGTATCGCCTCATGCTACCAGTAGTGACACTGACCCTAGCCAAATGCAAAACTAGTGAAAAACAGTCAGAAAAGATGAGTAGGAGAAAAATGTCAGTGGCCTCCACTTGTAAAACCAGTCCTGTTTTGGGGATCGTCGCATTGTTGCCCATCTAGTGCACCTGTTGTTAATTTCATTAACACCAAAGCAGCTGAAATTGATTAACAACCCCCTCTGCTACTGAACTGACCAGGGGTCTCGTTTATAAAACTGTGCGTAGGATCCCTGTAAGCAATGTTCCCTTTACAAATCACAGATCACCCGCAGATGTGCGTACGTGAACCAGCCTCATATGCCGCCCTGCACACGCCCATTTTTAACCATAAATAGTCAATGCAAATCACCTCGTGACTGCTGATCGGCATGTAAATGAGACTGGAATCCCATATATACCTGAAAAACTAGCATGCGGCCCGCCAATTAATTCATCGAAGAAAGTGAAAACGTGTATTTGTGTTACTTTGAATAAAGAGATATAGATAGGCTCTGTTATAAAGGTTTGCAAAATAAAGTTATCCGAGAGATGAGAGTAGCTAAATCTAATTATTATCTTCAGCTAATGAGGGAGGCAAAAGGTAATAGCAAGCTAATTTGGAAAATTGAAAACACTCTTTTAAGGAAGGAGCCAACGTTTATAGAAGATTTTAAGCTTAAAGTTCAGGGAAAGTCAATTGAAGATGATGCAATTGCTGCTACCTTTAATAGTTTTTTTTATTAACTCTGTTAGTGAATTAGGGAACAAATTTGTAAAGGGAGAAATAAATATGTTTCCCATTGATGTTGGGAGTAAAAGTTTTAATATTACTAAGACTAATGAAATGCAAGTTAACAAAATTATTAGCTTATTAAAAAATTCTAAATGTAGAGATGTTCATCAATTGGAAACCATGTTTGTAAAAACCCATAAAGGCATTTTAACTCCTGTTATTACTCATTTAATTAATTTGTCATTTGAATATAGTGTTTTTCCTACTGCATGGAAACAAGCTGTTGTTACTCCTGTTTTTTAATCTGGAGATCATTATGAAGTTAGCAATTATAGACCCAAAAGCATATTGCCAGTACTCTCAAAGGATGCAGAGAAGATTGTTTTTGAACAACTGACTTGTTATCTGAAAACATCCAAGTCTGGTTTGCACTGTATGCAGTTTGGTTTCAGAGTAAATCATTCTGCTGAAACAGCTACTTTACATTTAATAGAGCAAATAAAATCTAAAGTTGACAAAGGAGGATTAGTTGGTGCTATATTTTTAGATCTGCGTAAAGCGTTTGATACAGTTAACCATGAAATTCTCCTTTCTAAATTGTCTAACTTCCAGTTTTCATCTGACGCTCTAGCGTGGATATCCTAATATTTATCAAATAGAGAACAATGTGTAAAAATTAAAGGGGTTAAGTCCTGTAAATCTTGCATTATACAATGGGTGTATCCCAAGGATCAGTGCTGGGTCCCTTATTATTTAGTCTTTATGTTAATGATCTCCCACAACAGTGTGAAGGGATGCAAGTGCAAATGTATGCTGATGATACTGTCATTTTTACACACGCGAAAACCGCAGAGCTAGCAGCTGAAAAGCTACATGTTGCTATGGAAAGAATTACACAGTGGCTGGAGCAATCGTGTCTTAGCTTGAATATTGGTAAAACAAAAGGAATGTTTATCTCAAAAACAAAGGTTCAATCTCCTGTTGATATTTTTATAAATGGTGAAAAGATAGAAATAGTCAACGAGTTTGATTATCTTGGTGTAATATTGGACTCAAATCTTAGTTTTAAAAAACATGTAAAGAAAATAGTGAGGAATATTAAATATAACTTAGCGAATTTTAGACAAATTAGACAATGTCTCTCTGTCGATGTAGCCAAGACCTTTATGCATGCTACAATTCTTTCTCATATTTCATACTGTCTTACATATTGGGGTCAAGCTGGTGAAACTGTGGTTAAGCCTTTAAAATCCATATATAAACAGACTGTAAAAACTCTAGGTAAAAAAACAAACCATTTTCACCACTGTAGGATCTTGGAGAAACATAAATTATTGAGTTTTGACAATTATGTGCTTTTTTCAAATTTGTGTATGGTTTGTAAAATTTTAAATGGCCTGGCTCCTTCTGTACTCTATGACTTTGTTAGTTTTCGTCCTAATAATTCTGTGAGATTACTAGATCATCTATAAGCAATTGTGTTGTTCCTTTTTGCCATTCTGCTTTTGGACTATCGTCTTTTGCTGTGAAAGCTACGACTCACTGGAATGCTTTGCCAGAGGATATAAAGGGGTGTAAATCTATTGGTCTTTTTAAAATTGAATCTGCTTTGTAGACACTGACATGGTGGATGTTTAATTGTTTTCTTGTCCTGATAGTATGTGTTTTTATTGTATATATGTATTGTGTGTGTTACTTGTTTATGTCGACCTGCCAGGGGACTGCAGGTGAAAATTAGCTTTTAGCTAAATCTGGTACAATGCATGGAATGGAAACATTTATGTTAAAAATTGTACATGGTCCCTTTATAAATAAATAAAGTAAAGTAAGTAATGGCGACAGGTGAGAAAGGTGTTATTTGGTGGACACAGCAGCGGGGTCACTAATATAAAGAAGCACTGCGAGTGGCAAAGTGTTGCTGCTGCCGTCAATTGTGTCAGTGGGACAGAACGGACAGATGCAGAATTAAAGAGAAAATGGTCCGACCTGAAGGTATACTAATTTTTTTTTTTTTTTAATTAAAAAACATTTTAAAAAAACATTAAATTTGTGTTTAACATATATAAATAGCAATAATGCATTTCAAAAAGTTTTGTTTACATGTGCTTACAGTACGTAAAATAGATTCTCATTCATTCAAGGTGGAGGCAAAGAGAAAACTGTCCTCCCACTGCCAGAGCGTGGCTGCAACTGATGGGGGCCCAAGAACGGCTGATCTCAAATCAGTGGACAGCAAAATCGCTGCCATAATTGGGGAGGTCAGCGTGTGTGGGATTGTGTCGGAAAAGGAGGGAGACGCCACAGAGGAGCACGGTTAAACAGATTTTTAATCATTAACGCTGTACATTTGAGTGTGTGGGGTAATTCTGGGGTCTTCCAGTCCTTCTGGAGTCTGAAGCTGTGGGTGAACAGGAGGTTCAGGGTGAGGGGTTCTCAGATGCAGATGCACAGCGTCCGGCTCAAAGCGGTGCACCTTCCGCGTCTGGCACGTCCAAAAGTGGTGGGGTGCTCACTGACGCAGTCCTGCAGTTACAGCGAGACACGATAAACACTGTCAACAGAGTTGCAGATGAGCTACGGCAGATGAGAGAAGTGATACAAGAAATTGCACAATTATTAAAAGATGCAGTTAAAACATGAACCTTGAGTTTTGTCTCTCTTTACAAACGCCGCATGACATCCTCACGGATTCTTGCACCTCGATGATATCACTCTTGTCGGCCAGGTGGCTGTGGCTCGGGGTCATAATGCTGGGGTAAAGGGGGATCAGGAGGGAGAGGAATACCGTTCCTCAGTGCTATATTGTGCAAAACACCACACGCCCTTATAATCTTGCACACTTTTGCTGGATGGTATACAAGCCTGCCACCCGATGAATCCACAGCATGCCATCTGCATTTCCATAATCTGCACCTACTCTCCCAATATGAGCTAATATAGCCCCTGCTTTATAGCTTCATTAAGCCCTTTACAGCTCCATGAGACACACTGTACTGATTTTTTCTTAACAGCATTTACTTTCCTTTTGGTCAGAGACTTGAGAAATTACTGTGACGAACAGCTCTTGGAGACAGGTGAAATGGGGCTTATCTTAACCTCAAACAACTTGAACAATAGCTCCATCTATCTTTCTTTCTCTGATTGAAAATTATGCAAAAAGAGAACAAAGCAGGTTGAGAAAATACTTTTTTTGTACATCATATAAACACAAAAGTGAGTCAACAACAACTTACCACTTAGCTCCTTTCTAAAAACATAAAAATGACTCTATAGACCTATTTACAGTCTTTTATTTCTTTTGTTTAACTTTACCATAATTTGGTGCTTGAGTTACAGATAAAAAGAAACTATAGTTTATCCCAGCAGCTCATAGCTGGTCTGCCAACCTCTAGATGTGCACAGGGGTTCTTTATAGTATGACAGCCTTTATTTCTGAATAGCTTTAGGATTTTTTCTTTGTCAAATAGAAATGAAAATGAGCAACTATTTCATCATGTCACTCAGCGTTTTTCCCCATCTCTGTGAACTCACAGTTAAAGTTTTAAAAGGCTGACTAGTCTATAAAGCAAAAATCACTTACTCCTTCTCTGCTGCTCACTCCATTCGGGCGGAGGTGGAAGTCTCTCTTTGTCTTCTCTTCTATTTTTTGGAGGGACGCCCTGTGTCACTGTTGTACCACTTTCTCCACTTGTTGATGACTGTCTTCTCTGTGTTTCATGGCATATCTAATGCCTTGTAAATGTTTTTGTTACATTACATTTAATTAAAGTTTATGTGCATTTCAGCAATGAGATCCAGTTGATGCTTTGTAAGCTCTTTGTGGCCCATGACTCTAGTAGTAGCAGCAACCATGACAATGTCAGAAAAGACTTTAAAAAACAGCTGAGATTTATTTGGAGATAATCAGTCACATCACAAGACAGCTATGCACTATTTCACATGAACTTGATTAGTTTATTACTTTACAGCCACATAACCAATTAAAAAAGGGGGTGCACACTGATGCAGTTACTTTTATGTTTTTATTTTTCTCTGAAATGTGTCTCTGGTTTTCACTTGCATTGCATAGGTTGTAATTTTTACATTACAGGTGCAAAAGTTCTGCTATGTCCCCACAAGGATAGTAATACCAGAAATGTTTGACCTTGTGGGGACACGTGTTTAACCCATTGAGGAAAACAGCTTTTAAATCACACTGTGATGTTTTTTGGAAATGTAAAACTGCTGAAAGTTTTCTGTTAGGGGATAGAATATACAGTGTGTACAATATAAAAATCATTATGTCTATGGAATGTCCCCATTAAACATGAAAGTTCATGTAAAATATCAGCTAACACACTGTCCCATGTTATGCAGTGTTTGTGGCTCCAGAAGAAGTAAATGTGGATAAAGAGAATCTGCTTATTCAGAAGATATCAGTTTTTTTCTATTATGTCGTCACAAATCAAAAAAAATAACCTAGAAGTGAAGTTGAGGTTTTGTTTTTATTTTGAAAAGCATGCATATTTGTGGTATATTTGAGATGACAAGATATAGTTGACATTTAAGAAATAAGGGTAGATGAAATTAATTCCTTGAAGGGTTAGTAAAAAATAGTGTAGCTTAACATGTCTTCAGCATTAGCTATAGATAACGTAATATTGAACGCACACTGGGAAGTGTTTTGTACATAGAAGGCCTTGTTAATGGTTGCTTCCGAAGTGTCAGTAAATCATTTTGCTTATTCTCAGCTTAAACTCTCTCTCTCTCTCTTATTTCCTAACTGCCAGTGCTTCTACAGTACAGCTACATCCCGAAACATTTATAGCGAACTGCTGACAGATTTCTCTGACGTGTAAAAACTATACAGTACATCTGTCAAACTATTCCATTTATGTCCCTGTCTGAACTTGAAGCCCTGGACTTATTTCCCTCGCTCCACCCCTACCTTCCAGCAGGCATCAGTACAGCCGTCTTTCTCTCTCTGCTGATGCACTGATGTGGTATTTGGAGAATTCTGGTCTCTGACCAAACTAAAGACTCTTGGCTTGGATCCTGTCCTCATCCAGGCCTCTTCCCAAATAAGGCTTTGCTTTAACAAAGAGCCGAACTACAAACCTCAAGTGCAGAGTGGTGAGGAGGGTGGGCTTGAGAAAAACACCATGTCCTTTTAAGGTGTCAATTTCCTTTTCTCTGCCCCTCACTGAATGCCTTGTTTTTTTTTTTTTATTTCTCTAATGGAAAAGACATCTCCTCCTGAAACAGCAGCAGGAGCGACACTGCTGAACTCTTGAATCTGGACCCACTCACACAAAAGCCATCGCTCCAGGGTGACGGGGACTGCACGAAGGACAAGGTCATCTTCATTTGTACTTGAGTAAGTCTGTTTTTCATATGCTATCAATTCCACAGTCCTTTCAGTCAGTTATTTTGCTGATTGTTTTAGCTTGTAAATGACACGACGTAAACATCAATACATAACATGCACAATCTATGTACTACAGTTAAAAAAGGATAACAGCTTATTACTTAGATCATTTCAGTGTTTCAGTATTATCTGAAATTTTTATATCGCGTGAGCTTCTTTGTTATGACCTTGTAAACTGTAAAGTGTATAACGATAATCAACCACATATCTTTCTTCACGAACAGCTAATGCAGACCTCTCCTATTTAAAGTGTCCTGATAACATGATCTTTTATCCAATGCTAGGCCACTCAGACTGGGGGGAGAAAAGAAGGTTACCTAACTATAATCATTCAAATTACAAAAATAATTAATCAATAATGCTCATAGTGAGTGTACAATTTAAAAATAACATGAAATACCATAAAATATGGCTCCTAAAAGCATATGGACACTTATGTGACACTTGCAATTGAAGCAAGTGCTGCTAGTTTTTCTCACTTTTATGACCCATTTTTTAAATTAATTATGTAGAAAGTTCCACTTTAGACATTGTACTAACTATAAGTAACTTTGCAACTACATGTAAATGAACTCTCATTAGTGTATTAGATTATAGTAGACTGTTAGGTTTGGGTTAGTAGAATAAGTTGACATGTAGTTACAAAGTTACTTATAATCAGTAGAATGTCTGTTGAGGACCATCAAAAGAAAGTGTTAGCAGATATTGAGCAGACAGTATAACAAATATCAAAGAAATATTACATCTTTACATTTTAATGGTGGCTTTGTCCTTTTTTTCTATGAAAAACATCTAAGAAAGTGCACATTTTTGCTGTAATGCTCATATAAACTCACTCCTTAAGGTTGGAACTTCAGAGGTGGTGTCCTAAACCGCAGAATGGCAGCACAGGTGACAGTGCTGCTGTGTGTGTGTGTGCTTCGCTGAGACAGACTGCTGAAATGTCTGAATGTAATCGATGGTGTTTATAGACAAATGCTCCTGAGGAACATGTTCATCTAATCCTGTCATAAACATTATGGATGCATATCTGACTCCAGTGACAATTCTTCCATCCGCTCAAGGACTACATGAACATGTGAATCTGTGAACCTGCCTTTATGGTTGCTTTTTTTAATGTAACAGTTTAGCTCAAGATGAGCTTTGACACACTTTTGTTTTTTAAATGATTGAGCTGTTTGCTGTTGGAAACATGTTGGACAGTTTTCACTGCACAAAATGTCTATGCATGATTTGTAAGTTGATTTTATGGCTTTGTGGCTGCTTCTAACTGCATCATTGGCCTTTTCCACTTTATTCTGATGATGTTTTATCTTAAATTAATTTTAAATTGAAATTTATTCAAGGTTTTATGTTTAAAGGAATTTTCAGCGAACTACAATGGAGCAAAAAACAATATAAAATTATAACAGAATTGACATGGACATTTGTTAGTTACTCCAAAGATTAGTTCACACTGAACAATGATACGTCACTATCGACAGTTTCCTCTTTTCTCACCTAAGCAGGGAACTATGGCAAACAAGGGTCCCGCTTATGGGCTGAGCCGCCAAGTGCAGGACAAAATTGAGCAGAAGTACGACACTGAACTGGAGGTGCGTTTGGTGGAGTGGATTGTGGCTCAGTGTGGGCCGGCGGTGGGAAAGCCAGAGGCAGGAAAACTGGGTTTCCAGACCTGGCTCAAAGATGGATGTGTAAGTAATGCATGTCTGTTATTGTCAGGTCATTTTGGCAATCATGCAAGCAAAAATTGGTACACTTTTAAGAAAGGGCTGCCAAGCATGGGCGTAGTAATAACTTATTATGACAGGAAATCCCTTAGATGGACAAAGGCATCCAGCTATCACTGTAGCTGAATAAAATCTGATGAAACGAGAAGACAATAAACACATGATTAACAACATATGGTTTATGTTTGTTTTTTTTAAGGTATTTCCATAACAATAAAGTATATAAATAATGCAGTGCTAATTGTCAACAGTATAAAAACTATCAAAATAGCCTATTTTCTGCCTTATTTTGTGATAAAATTACATTTTTTACATTGTATAATCCATGTTGACCATGTGTTTGTAGTATATAAAACAATTATAAAGTTGTCAATACGAAATATATATATATATATAATTTAATTATTGGTCATTGTTCAGCAATGTATTTGATTTCAAACAGATGCTAATCAGAATTCTACATACCCCCCAAAAATAAATATATATATATATATATATATATATATATATATATATATATATATATATATATATATATATATATATATATATATATTAAACAAATATGACTTTGGGCAAGTTTGACTTCATAATAGCAAAATTTGGTCAAAAGTGATGTGAAGATGCTACCCCACTTTTTTAAAGGTTTAAATTCATTCTCATGTGTTATGAAGTATATGCCCAGTTTAAAATAGAACAAAAAGGTTAATATATTTTTACCACCATTGATCCGGATCATCTGAACCACATTTCATGAAGATCCAATGAAAGTTGTAGGATGAGTCCAAAAATGTTATAAAGCCACGGCCTAGCCTAAATTCAAGATCCCTGAAGTCTGGGGAAGGAGGCTCAAACCCTGCTTTTAACAAGGGAAGCGAGGAAATAAAACACCTCACTCAACCTATGACTCAAAGGACAGCTGATGTTGTTAAAAACCCCTCAGCGGTTACCATCTTTGATGGAGCCAAAAGAGAGGCTCAACCCCAAGGGAGCCTAGCCTTACTTCAAGACCACTGAAAGGGGAGCAAGGGGTAATTGACCCTTATAGGACAAACATTCCTCTAGGACCTGCTATATCCAGTGCCTAGTTTTTAGGGGCAGTTGTGGCCTAATGGTTAGAGAGTCAGACTTGTAACCGGAAGGACATGGTTCGAGTCTCAGTACTGGTGGGAAATGAACAAGCGCTCTCTTCCACTCTCATTACTTGAGCAAGGCACCTAACCCCCACTCACTCCCCAATCTACATGACGGGAGAGCAGCTCTGTCTCAGATAAAGGCACTGCTCCATTGTAGCAAGCAGGTCAAACTAGCGAGGCCTAGGGGAAGGGGAGCATATATCACTACTTCAAGATCCAAGAGTGGTTGGAGAGGGAGGTAAATGAAGGAGAGGGAAGTAATTGCCACAATCAGCCCATGCCACTCTCACTCTCAGGATGTCCTGCCCATCCTCCTACCTAAACTGAAGTATATTTGCGGCAGCACACATAAATCACTGTCAAGCACTGCTCAGCGCACATATGGAACAGTTTCAGATTCCTGTTTTGCTAAAAAAAATCTGCTTTAATCCATGATGATAATGTAGAGTCTGAAAATCAAGGACCTCTACAACCTATCAATCCGGCCCTAGACCTAGGCTTCAGAGGAGCATGGCGAAAGAATTAGATATTCACATTAATCAGTTTCTTTTCTTCATTTTTTGAGATTAGACATTAACGTGACAGTTTTAGAGGTAGTAAGAGGGGTCCTGAAGGTTGGGTGTAGGCACTCAACTCTCATCCCTCAAGAGAGTCAAACATAGGTGGAGCTTTTCACCAAGACTGCATCACAAAGCATGCATTCAACTCCCCCGAGAGCCAAACACGCTCCATTCAATGCTAGATTCTTATCACCCTATCGAGAATCAGGAGAGAACAGAGTCTGCTACCATGAATGCATCACTATGACTGTCTTCAACTCCCCTTAGCTGAACGCGCTCGTGCAAATGCTGAGAATCAAGGAAGAAAAAAGCTTCTTACCAGTCTCTTATACCAGTCTTGTGAATCTTAATAATGTACACATCCAGCTTCCTCGAGGAGCCAAACACGCTCCACCAGGAGCATTTGTTTTAGACAAACTGTCTCCTGAAGTCAAAAAAGTTGATGATGGATGGCTTATACTTCCGGGAGCTTCGCTTATGACATGAAAGGCTGTCGGCGAAATTGGAGTGTTTTTACACATGCTTCAGACACCGGTCACACTGATGGTTTCCTCATAGCGTCAATCCAAGATGCAGTGTTGAGTTCCTCTTTGAAAAGGGAACAATCTAGGTTATTCAGAAGGTAAAATGAATAGGGACTGAAACAGACTCCTCAGTATTAGCACAATGAATGCTGGGACCAACCAAAATCAAATTTCATAACATTCATGTTGAGTGACACAAATACATCATCAAACCAGACGAGTTATCTGCATGAGTAACCTGTTCACTCAGCGTTTTTATAATGTCATTCATAATTATGATTACATTTATGGAAAACGCTGACATGTAGAATGAAATCTTGTTTCTTTATCTGCTCTCAGGTTTTGTGTGAGCTCATCAATAGTCTGTGTAAGGACAAGCCCGTAAAGAAGATCCAGAGCTCCGGTATGGCGTTCAAACAGATGGAGCAGGTGTCACAGTTCCTCAATGCTGCGGAGCGATACGGCGTCATCAAAACCGACATGTTTCAGACGGTAGATCTGTGGGAGGGTGAGTTCACCAACATATCACAGAGCTTTCTCCAACAAACATTTATTCTTCATACACATTCTGATCCCACATAACAATCCAGTAAAATATTGTTTACAGCTTTGTTTACATTAAACAAGGTTAAATACATATGGTTGAATAATTGTTTATGTATCATGAGACAAAGAGCAAAACTAAACTGACTTACAGTAGTTCCCATATATGCAGTAAGCATGTCTGATTAATTAACAGGATATTAAATGCAGTCAAACACACAGTGTTGAAGCAGGAATCACAGTGGACATCTCCCTGCTAGATCCACAAAAAGAAAAGTCCACAACAGTTAGGGTATATCTGCATTATTATATATTTTTTATTTGAATCATCCTGCCACTATGCCGTCAGGAAAGGACTTGGCCGCAGTGCAGAGGACACTCATGGCTCTGGGTAGCATCGCGGTCACAAAAGATGACGGCGCCTTCCGTGGAGATCCCAACTGGTTCTTCAAGTGAGTTACTGCGGATCACACTTCAGAGCTTACATGGACTGTTTAGTCTGGGGTTATAAATCAAACGGTATGGCTTTAATTTATTGATGCTGATAAATTTAATATCTTGCAGGAAAGCTCAGGAGAACCGGAGAGATTTCTCTGACTACCAGATGAAAGAAGGGAAAAATGTCATCGGCCTGCAGATGGGATCCAATAAAGGGGCGTCCCAGAGCGGCATGACAGGCTATGGCCGACCTCGACAGATCATGAATCCATGAGCCAAACTTTCTTCCCTCGGTTCCCTGACCATCACCGCATCCTAATCATTCGTCTCCAAATGCTCCTTTCAGAATACGACCAGAATGACAGTGTAATGAATATAAATAAAAAATAACACCACTTGGTACTAAAATAAGTTTCCATGTCAGTATTCAATCCCTATTTTTGTGTAACACATATTTGGTTGAATTGTAATGCTTTAAAATGACCAATTGTGTCTTTTTCAAATACTGTATTTGCAAGTTGACATGAAATCAGAACGAGCCCCATTTACTTTCTTAATGCACGCTCCTGGTGTTATTGTCAATGATTCACTGGTGCATGTTACTCCAAAGGGGAAAAATAATCTTTGTTGCCTTAATCTTTCATCTAAATTTAACAACTTGCTCTACTTATGAAATGTCTTTTCTCTTTGAAGTTTTTCTATAAAAAATGGCTAACCAATCAATTCCTCACAGGCAAAATCAAGTAGGCTTCACTCGTCTCATTACAGAAATAATTCTTATAATGTTTTGTTGATTTTAAGGGCATGTCTGAGAGCATATAATATTGTAACCCACGGTAAAAGAGATGCTAAAACAGTTTCCCTTTTTGTTTTTATTTAAACCACATCTGAGTTCTTGTTCACAAGAATACCACGCTTCAGTAAAAAAGAAAACTGGCTAAAATCAGTAAAACGTCTGCAGTTAAGCAGACCTCGGCAGATCTCTTTTCTTATGTCAAAATTCAAGTGTTGAGGTATTTATACTCTGAAAATGTTCCAATCGTGTCACATTCAATGCATCACGATCAAGAAAAAACAATTATGTAAAAGAATGTAATTATATTAAACTCTATAACATCACTCACGCAGCAGTCACCAAACACACTTTCAATCGTGCAATCCATCCAATCCTATATGCAATAAATGTTTCAAATACTGCAAAGACTCACTCACTTTATCAGGCACTCTTTTAAGGTAACATTGTCATGAACATATCAGCAAATAAATCAAAAACAAAATAAGGCAACTCAATACAGAGCGTTTGCTCACATGCTCAAAAGAAAGCAAAGTGCAACCTGAAATTCCAAACAAATGAATTGGAGACAAAGAAACAAAAGAGAGGAGAAGAGAGGGTCCATTTTCCAGTTTTTCCTGAGTGCTACGTGTTCATATCAGCAGCAATGAGTGGGACTTTGGACTCATATTCCATCTCGGGCTGGATTTCAACCACTTGACTGTCCTGTAGGCCTGTGGATCCAGCCTGCAATCCTCTGTCTCTTCCCCTGACGGCCACGCTACATCCACGCCAGTCCCAATGGGTCAGGGTCACTTCAAGAGTGTAATACAGCGACCAGAAGAGCGCAAAACAGCCCAGCAGCAGAAGAGACTGTGAACCACAAAACGACAGATTACTGGTCACTTTCATGGTACTGATTATTATATAGTAATTTAACACAGTATTTTGAACATGTAAAAACTGTTTTCAGTGTAAGCCATACTGTAGTTATACAATGGTGCACAAAAGTTTACATACCCCTTGCAGAATCTGTGAAAATGTGAATAATTTTAACAAAATAAGTGGAAACGCACGAAATGCATTTATTTAGTACTGTCCTGAGTAAGATATTTTACATAAAATATGTTTACATATAGTCCACAAAAGACAAAAATAGCTGAATTTATAAAAATGACCCCACTCAAAAGTTTACATACCCTTGATTCTTATGAAAATCAGACCTTTTCAGTGTTTAACTGCTATAATCAGGTTCCCACTGCATCTACCAACCCAGAAAACATGAAAAAGGACAACCCAGTAACCCAGTTGTTTTGGTAAGCCTTTCTCTGCAAGCATGTGAAAAAACAAACCGCTCAGATTTCACTCCCATTGTGACGTAGGAAGGGGATCTTATTATAATATCACCGCCCCTGAATCTGCACGTTTCCACCGACCGATGAGTTGAATCAACTCCACAGCAACTACATCAATTTATCCACTAACCATTCAGAAACGTCTAAAAGTTGTAACTTCTTCCTGAGTCTCTCCATCAGTGTCGACTCCGGTTTGAACAATGTAAGGATGAACACTTTCCTCATTTTGGCTGCGTGAGATTCTCCAGCTTTGTTGTTGTTGAGCTGTTAAAGCTCCGCCCTCTTCTGGAAAGGGGGCGGGGGCAGCAGCTCATTTGCATTTAAAGGGACACACACAAAAATGGAGTGTTTTTGCTCACATTCAAATAGGGGCAAATTTGACAAGCTGTAATAAATGATCTGTGGGGGATTTTGAGCTGAAACTTCACAAACACATTCTGGAAACACCAGAGACTGATATTACATTTTGTTAAAGGGGCGTTATAGGTCACCTTTAATGATCCACAGCTGTTTTTTTGCTTTGTAATGTATTTTCTTGAGTCTCTTGTTTGTCCTGAACAGTTAAACTGCCAGATATTCTTCAGAAAAATCTTCCAGGTCCCAAAAATACTTTGATTTTCCAGCATCTTTTGCATATTTGAACCCTTTCCAGCAGTGACAGTGTGAAAAGATGGATCTCAAAATCTGGAAAGGGTTCAAATACACTGAAGAACATTGGTCAATTTATGTAAAATATCTTATTCAGGATAGTACTAAATCAAAATAGCATGCATTTTGTATGATCCATCTTATTTTGTTACGATTATTCCCATTTTCACAGATTCTGGAAGGGGTATGTAAACTTTTGAGCACAGCTGCATGTGTGATTTTCCCTCTCTGCACACTGACAGCATCACACACCTTCAGGCTGTTCGAGGTGAACGGGCTCACGATTTCAGGAGGAACATCTATACCAGGCGGGCAGGGGAGAGCAAAACTGCTGTTGAGATACTGGCCACCCATGGCGTCTTCAACAACTCTGGCAATCGAAACAAAGTTTCATACAAATGCTTTGCTTGCATACAAATGGTTTAATACTAAAATGGTAAACGGTAAAATTTGAGGTTCATCATATTCAGTGGATAAATCAAGTGATTATACTGCAAAAATACAAGCAGCACAATCTGTTTAACAGACCGGAGCGTTTACATGTTTGCTGTTCATTTCCTCAACATTTAAAATATTTACAAGTAACTTCACTGAATTAATTCAGAGTATTAGTCCTCTCAGCTCACCTTCGTCTCTCTTTCACCTGCTGATGAGACAGAGATGAGCCGTACAGAGTGAGCTTCCAGTACTTCAGTACGCCCGACGACAGAGTCGACTCTTCTGAAACACAGAAACAGGTGATGCATCACCGCCTGATGCTACAGAAGAAAAATGAATCCTCAGACGTAACGGCACCGGTCTGCAAACAACGCCACAAGACCCGTAGCTGCAGGAGGACATGTACTGAACCTCAAAGCATCTGTACTTTGAAGTGTTACCCAAACTTCTTTTCACTCCGCAGTTTGCCATGAACATACTGGGGCCTCAAATATTTTTAGCTAAGTATTTAGCTAAAAATAATATTTTTAGAGAAGGAAAGCTGTTTAATTTGATTCAATACATGCTAGCTAGCTTATTGAGTGGACACTGCTCATGAAACGCTTTACTAAGGGTCAGGTTTTAGCAGGTTAGCTATTTTTAGTTGTGATTTAAAACAAAATGCTTTTTGGCATTTACCAGCAGAGGATAACTGATCCAAAGTAGCTATATATTCTGACTGAATATTGTTGTTTTTTGCAAGGAGAGTTGAATAGCCACTGTGTATGTTCCTGTAGTGCCACCAGCCTTTCCTGTGTTTAAGACGCTCCCATGAGATCATTAGCAAGCAAAGGCTAGCAGCTGACCAGATGAAGTGTTCCACACATAACACTTACACACTTCTGTATGTCAGAATAAGGCGAGTGTTGTATTGTCTTACTGTTGTCAGTGATCTGTAGACTGTATTGTCCCTCTGCTCTTTCTCCCCAACATCGAACCGTGGAAAACGTCCAGTCCGTTAATCCAGTCGTATCTCTATTGAAACAACAGAACCGGTTGACATCACAGACTCACACTGGCAGCATACAGACACAAGTGTGTGTAGTGAATCAGGAGTGTTTGGACGCTCACACATCCAGCGCTCTCTTGGCTCCGATCAGCGAGGTCATTCCACTGGGACACACGAGCGTGATCTCGACGTTCCCACGCCGAGGATGGACGATCGTCACAGTGACAGACACGTGCTCCAGCGTTTGCATGCCTGACTGCATCAAGTCAGATACCGTGACTACGAATGAAAGAGAAAGGTTAATATTTAAGCATAGTTTACATACTAGCAGTACTTGATCTACAGGCAAACTCTAAAGCATTAAAGAGCTTCAATAATCAGGTTTTAGTCAGACATCCTTTGTGTTTCACTGGGTTGGACTGTTTGTGTCCCTCGGATCAGGCCAGGTGAATGTCATCAAACCACTGTTGAGCAATTCAGTTCACTTATTTTGTGTTGCAGGCATGTGACGTCAAAACCCAGAAGACTAATTCGTCACTGGTTCCCTCAAGATTTTCCTATGGTTTTATAATGGGATTTTCCCATTTAAAACTAACATAAGGTCTCTGGTAAACATGACTTTTTTTACGATACTTGGACGTTTTGCACTACAACATAAATTACCCATACCCCTAATCTAGCTACTTATTAGAAACATACTTTTTTCTTTAAATAAACAAAATGGCTTCAAAATTTTCAATATGAGTGTGTGTTTTCAATATGTCTAAGTATCCTCAAGTTATGTTTACCAGAGACCTTATTTTAAGCTAGGAAAATCTCAGAAAATCTTGAAGGAACCACTGGCGAATTAGTCTTCTGGGTTGACGTCACGCCTGCAGCACTCGACACTCTATGGGCTGTTTACATGACACCATTTTCAACTAAAAACGGAAAACTTCTGATGCGTTTTGGCCGTTCATTTACATGACAATGGCTTTTAGGGGGCCTGAAAACACAAACTTTTGAAAACCGGTTTCAAAGTGCAAGTTTTTGAAAACGATGCCATTATCATCTCCTTGTAAACAACAAAAACACAGATCTGTGAAAACGGTGACGACGTGCACATGTGTATCACATGTTCAGTCTGTAGGCATGTGTGTTTGTCATGAGTGCTCTGTAAAAGACATTGTGACAAAAGTGACATTGCCAACTACTTAACTGGCATGCATAACACAGCGCTTTCACATTTTTTACATCGCTGTCATGTAAATATACCCTATATTGCAAAAGGTTTTGTTGGTATAGTAGTTTAGGTTACAGTGCATTATTTTCTGTAAAAAAAGCACCAAAACGTTTCTTGCAGTGTTGCTTCTCATGTAAATTAGATTTCACAATGTTCAAGTTTGTAATAATTCTCAATGGCCTTTTGCTGCTAACCATTTTATACTTTACAGCAGTTATTAAAAGTTTAGAGCTGAAGCAACAATGTCAATGTTCGAGCTTGAAATGTTCCTGCCGATGAAGTTACGCTGCTGCTACACTCACATGCTGCAGATGCTGCTTGAAAATAACACATCGTCATCAATGCGTTAACTTAAGGACTGCTGAAAGGGAACAGTGCGGTCCATCAGTCCTTCTGAACTCTTACATCAGGCTACACTAACTCCATTTCCTAACTCAAGCTCAATACTCTCTGACCATATAGGGGAATGTTTTCCTCAGGGTGAGACAGAGAAAGAGAGTTCATCATGGTAAACAATTAGAGAAAGGCATAAACAAAAATAAAATTCAATATGAGATGTGAAGACTGTGCACAGCCTTTTAAAGTCACCATGAAATCAATCAATGGCAGTGGTGTAAATGAGTTATTGAACTTAAGTATCGTTTTTGTCTACTCTGTGCTTTGACGGAGAGTTAAAGATATTAGCAGCTTTTACTCTACTATTTAAAATATGTACTCTTTACTCCGATACACTTGTGATGAATAAAGCCATTACTCATTACAGCCTGCATGGCACCTAACTTTTTCTGCAGCAGTTTTACGACTTTAGGGAAATGCGAGTGCATTAGCAGGTGTGAATCGCAGGTGTTTCATATATGAGATGAGGATGAGGCCGAAACCAGCACATCCGTCCCTTAGGAGCTGAGGACTAGTGCATCTCTGAGACTACATTCAGAGTGAGTACAATACTTGAGTACTGTTAAAATCTCTACTTTTACTTTTAAATTAAGGTTTTCGGGTATCTCTGATCAATGGACAATTATTTTTTCAATGCGGTGATTTCCATTGATTACCCAGACTCCACCGGCCCACCATTATCTAATCTGTGCCACCAGTTTCATAATGGACCAAAAATATATTTAAACTTCTCATAATGACATTTATAATGACGTTGTTTTCTGCCATTGCTTTGGAAAAGTATCTGTCAGATGAACTAAAATCGCAAAAGAAATGTGGCTTTTTGCCCTTACCAAATCACAAAAGACTGTGATTTAATTAAACAGGTATATATCCTGTTTGAGCTGAGTGTTTCAAAGTGAAGTGCGCACTTTCCTCACGCGATCTTCTCGTGATCCGGTGTTTTGGGATCTTGGGAAAGTAGCGGGCAACATTACACTTTATTTGCACATTCGCATAATTTCCAACATTTTTGTGGTAAGATGACTACAGCATTTCATTAGATTTGTAATGAGACTCGTCTGTAAATCTGTTCACAGAAACGGTAGTTTTCCACCCAAATAAAAGCTCAAGGGTTTACCTCGCTCAAGTGTAGACATTAGGACAAACAAACTGTAATTTCCTAACTTTAGCATAAAGTAAAATAACATACTTATGAAATATTCATTTTCACTTGTTTTTACTGTGCACTTGTTTTAGAATATATGGCTATTACTGTCAAAGGAATAATAATAATAATAATAATTATTATTATTATTATTATTATTATTATTATTAATGTTGTCAATTGATTAAAAAATCTAATTAATCACACTTTTTTCTGTTATTAATCACAATTAATTGCATCTAACATTATTTTTTTTCAAATATTTTTATATTGTAATATTTTCACACTGAATTTCCAAAATAATATAGAAACAACATAAAAATGGTATATTTTAAATATTTGTTTAATGGCATCTTTTTACTATGAAGGCCAGCGCTCAACACTATAGGTTTTTTTTTTTTCTACTGACCCCGAATATAGATGAATTCTTATTAAAATAAATAAATAAAAAAGGTTTCCAGTCGAGAGCAGTGAGTGATTTTGTGTTTTGTTCTTTGATGAGCAGTAATGACACACACAGCAGCAGGTTTATTAGGCTGCTGTCACTTTAAGAGCTGATGTCGATCTGGTGGGGGGTGCATGTTGTTTTAAAGGGATAGTTCACTCAAAAATGACCCCTCAAGTTGTTCCAAACTGTATGAGTATCTCTGTTAAGCATAAAATAAGATATTTTACACTATGTTGGTAATCAGACAGTTGACAGAAGCCATTGACTTCAACAGTAGGGGGAAAAATGCTACTGAAGTCAATGGCTTCCATCAACTGTCTGTTACCAGCATTCAACATGTCTTCGAATCACTTCGAGCTTTAGATCAATGTGAAGGTGAGTAAATGATGACAGAAGGTTCATTTTTGGGTGAACTACCCCTTTAATCGAAAACAAAAGCTTTCCCTCCCCCTCATGACAGCATGTGCAGAATAACCTCTTCCCTTCACCTGTCACTCAAATGAGACTGCAGCGATCAGCAAATGAAAACGATCCAAACAATTCCCGATGAACAAAATCAAGTCCCACCCTATACTTCTTCTTGTTCCAGAAGCTGTTTCACTCAGATATACGTCAAAATAAGAAAGAAAAGACAATCACCACTTCTGTTGAATGCTGATATTAATGTGTATCTTCCTACTTCTGCCTTCAGAAACTATTTGCTTCCATTTCTTTCACATTTTACTTCTGTTACACTTACAAAACAAATTTGCATTTAAAAAGATCCAATTTTTTTAATATAATAATGTTTCATTAGTGCCATCTTCCTTTCACTGGTTTGGACTGTATATTTAAGTGAACATAAATGTATTCTGTATATAGCTGCTTTATAACTGTTTTTCCCTAAATGTCAATACATTTGAGTCCAGAAATTTTAAAGGGGTCATGATGGGGTCAGATCTTCATATCATGGTGGAGGTTAGCTTATGAAATTAGCATGTTTTTTTTTTTTTTTTCATGAAACATTTCAAAAGTTGTAAAAATTATAATTTTCCATCCTCATTTTAACTCTCTTCAGACACAGTTTCTTTACAAAACAAGGATGACAGAATGACTCTCTCCCGTTCAGAATTCACTGCAGTTTATGTTACACGGTTTACATCACAAAAGTTTCCTCTTTTGTATAGATGGTAATGAAACTGACAGACTAACATCTGTGGAGGAGTTCAGATGCATCTAACTATTCCAGATCTAACGAATGAAATACTATTTCAATTCATTATTACTTAGAAACGTTGCAAATTTGTTGTCTTATTCAGTTTCTGTACTGTGTAAATTGGCCTGCAGGTTCAGAGGTTTGGTGGTGTTTGAGTCTGAGTGAGAGAAGAGTTGATTTAATCTGAAATACGCAGTCACTGAATGTGTTTTGTGCCAAAGCAATGATAAATGATCCACAGTTTAGCCACATGGACTGATGCTGTGATCACTGTGTGAAGGTTTGAAAAACTGACCTTTGAGAAATAGATTCTAGTGATTGTATAAAATAAATTAATTAAATAAATAACCTAAACTGTAGTGCATGTTTTGTGAATCTTTCAATATCATTACAGTCTCATATTTTAGACTGGAGAGTTTGCTCTGAGTTATGAAACTTGCAGTATGATTTTAGAGAAACCTCTTATATGTGTAAATATCAAATACATTGATTTTCCATATCATAACCCCTTTAAGAATATTCCATTAATGTTTTTTTTTATGAATGCATTTATAGGAATCTTCCCCGATTTGCCCATACATTTAGATTGTGAGGACCTTTCTATATCACGTACAATTTCTACACTTGACTAATTCTAAATGTACGGCACATAATGCATTACTAATATATCTATTTCACTTTTTCTTTTTTTTACAGACTTCCACATTAAATAAACAGTGCTGGGGAACATATTTTCTGTTATTTTTATAGTTTAATAGACTATTATGAAAAGCTTTATGTTTGCATTTAAAAAATAGCAAATTAGTGTCACATAAAAGTATAATAATAAAAAAAAAGAATACAAATGAATACATCAGCTTTCTGCATGTTGCTTCAGAAGTGCCGTCTTGTGATGCTCATTTGCAAAAGTGACTTCCTATTTATTAGTGTATTATATGTATTAGTGGACACATAAGCGACTGCTGCTTAAACTGAAAACGGTTCATCTTTTGAGCTGAATCTTCTGACACAGAGAGAGATCAACTGTCAAAGAGAGCAACAAATGCAGTGGTTCTCAACCAGCTGACTAAAGACAGAGAGACAAAAGGAAAACAGTGAGGAAGATGTGAGTGAAATGAGAAGGGAAGCAACATTTCACTTTCACTGTATACTTCAACACATGAACGCTCACAAACATCTCCAAGTAAGGGCAGATATCTGCCGTCTGTGGCACGGGTCCACTCAACAGAGCCTCGCTCATCACGCCGCTGTCATAATAGCCCTTTTTATGGCCTGCTCTCAATTACTGGTCCAAACACAGTAAATAATTATATCACAGTCAAGTTAAACATTTAAATACTGAAATAATGAAAATGTTTTTTTGTTTTATGTATGCAACATCTTTATAGTTCCTTCTGATTTCAGGGTTAGGTGTTTTTAAGAGCATTTCATGCGGTGTTCTGTTTATCCTACAGATAAATCTCTTACCATTCCACGTGTGAGAGAGAGTTTTGGGATAGGCTGGGATGATCTCATTGGCCTTTAAAACTGGGCTCTGATAGGACACCAAGTAGGGGACGGACTCCCAGACCTGCCGACATACAGACACAGACCCTCAGCTTCCTCATGTGGACTGTATTTGAGCTGTGATGAGCGCAGACTCACCTTGGCAGCGTTGACGAGCCTCCAGGCGTTGAGCAGCCCGAAGCCGTACATGTGACTGTGATGGAAACCTGCTCCGTTCGTTCTCCAGTCAGCCTGTGTGTCATGCTGTGTGGGAACATGGGGACATGACATCAGCATTAAAACATTAACACTCAAATTCAGACTAATAGTACGAATAATAAAATAACATTTGCAGCGATATCAATATTGGTATTGAGAATTGTGAGATTTATTGACTGACAGCTCTCCTGTCCACGTGTTGAGTGAAATAAAGGTCAGGTGTTGTGTCACCGTGTGAACATGATGTTACTGTAGATCTAGACCGAATGTGAACGTGCATTTACTCATGTCACCTGAACTAAAACATTCAGTATCCCTCAAAATGATCAAAACAGTGAAATGCAAACTCAGAATCTTGTGCAAACCTGTAATAATTATATTATAATATATAGTTTTTCTATTTAATCTCACTTTATTAACCAATGTCTTTTCTGCTGACCATCAATGATCTAATTCAAACCTACTCATAAGCAAAAATGACTTTAGATTAGATTTAGAAACAAGAGTGTTGAACTTCCTCCTCCTGTAAAACACCTGAAAGGTTTGTAAAAGGCGCAGCTCGAACTGTACAGGAGTAAATATGCATTTCCTTCAGCCTCAGGCTTATTCACATCACTTTTGGTGTGAAAGGGTCATGCATTTGCCAAAAACAAATGCATTTTAACAAACAAACATGCAAGCCCAGCCCAGGTGAGAAAAAGTTATGCAAAAATAATGTAACATTACTTTTCACATAAAGTAAATAAGTAAATTAAAAAAAAAAAAAAAAAAAAAAAAATCAATTAAAAAAAATCAATTCTTGGCTGAATCGGCAGCAAATGTAAGGAAACCAAAACAGGAGTAATGTAGTTCCTCTTACAAATACCCGTCAAGAGCCGAGTCGCAGAGGCATTTTGTCCCAGTTATAAACGGATTAGTAATGATTTGTTAATATCCACGTATAACGAAAACAAACATGAATGACTTTTTCCAAATCAGGTGTGGACAAAAATGGTATTACCTGCACTATTAATTGCAAGTAATAAAAACATGATTTCTGCTTCTCAAATTTTTACTGGCTTAAAAAGGGTGCTAAACTGCCCAGATCCGAATAATTGTTTACTCCAGGTGCTCCAGACCACACAACACTATTCACAGATATGACGAGACACACACGGGAGAAAAACAGATGAAGGCAATCTCCCCTGAAAACCTTCAGCTCTAAAATATAAACACTTATAATCGGCTTACAATAGACTATATGCACGGGTTACTTCCTGTTTGTGGTTAAGCCAGCTCGAGCACTTCCGGTGAACTGTTAGCTGTTCATTCTGTAGTCGTTGTACATCGACACAAAGCCATCTATGGTTGACTTTTTAATGTTGTATTCATATTTTAATGTAGTTATCACATTTACCTAATTTGCCAATAAACCAGTTTGATTGATTGCAATAAAGACGAAGCTATTGGGAGCGTTTAAAAACGCCGTATCTGTAATTAGACACACACACACATTATTCCCCAGCACTTCAAATGTCATTTTTAATGTGATGACCACAAACATTACTTGTTCATCCTTCTGAGATTGTCCCCATTGTAAAACCGAACGTTTAAAAATATAGGAAATGTAACATTTGATATAAAACACTTATGTAAAAATAAAAAGACAGTAATTAGCATTTTAACCACCAGATGGCGGCAAAGTAGCATTTATTTGCGCAGATATCAGCCATTTCCTCTAAACGTTTTTCACTTCGTTTTTGACTAAATATTAAACATTATAAAATAACTAGGTTTAAAATACATTTTGTCAATGTGAAGAATGAAATACTGAAATCTCATGAAAAACAATAACTTTTATTGTGAATTACACAGAAAGCGAGCACCGTGCTCTCCCTTTGTAATCACAGCAGCTGTCAGTCAGTGCAGCGCAAGATCAATGATTTCAGCATACAATTTATTCAATTAATCTAACTAAAGTGCACAATAAATATTTAATTTTTTAAGCTTTTTTTTCACATAAAAGTGTGAAAACTGATGGTCGAATTGAATTTAGCCGAGGAGGAACACTGAGGTACGTCTTTATTTATTATTTTTTTATGCTGTCTTGCGTTCGAATAACTAAATTAATGCTATGCCACACTATTTAAGTGACTATATTCTGATTATAAACTGAGTATTACACTACTGATGCTCAACACACCAGCACATGACTCTCACCGGACGTTTTCCAGCTGGATTATATTAATGCGGAAGCTCTAAAGAACGCTCCGTGCGTATAGTCCATAGTGAATCAGGGCAAGACAAAAACATGTTTTGGAGGAAGGACTGATGGTGTATTGACTCATTTAAATTTTGTAAAAAAATAAATAAATACATAAATAAATATTGTCATTATTGGTGATACTGGCCTTAATTTATAGTACAAAAATGTAAAATGCTGTATGTTTCTTGGACATTGGATATTGTGAAAATATATTTATGAAGACACAATTTAACATTAGATGTGAATAACTGATCAAGCACAGAATGTTTTTGTTTTTAATTGATATATTATATATGACATTTGGACTACATTCACACCGTCAGTCCAAATCCTGATTATTTTTGTATCCGACTGGAATCTGATGTAAATGAACGACTGTGCACACTGTGTATTACAATTGTTCGGATCTGATTTGTGTGTCCCGTGGCTCTCTTTCGTTTTCCAATTAGGTTGTCAAAAACAACACGGAAGGGTTTGCGATGTTGTCTTAGAATATGAGGATGTGTAGCTGTGGCAGGGCACAGACGTTCACACTTGCTAAACATGATCCGATTCCAAACGGACTTGCACCGACAGTCTAAAAAGGCTTTGGACATGTGAAATCTGGACCATGTTTAGGTAAAGAAAGAAAACGAACAAACAAACAATCTTGCTGTAGAGCTGAATGTCAGCACAGTTGAAGCAGCTGATATTCAGAACAGTGGATTACATTACAGGATGAGTAAGTGATACCTGTGTTGCTGTGTAAGTAATGATGTGCTGAACGTCGCGCCAGCTCAGACAGGGCCGCACCTGCAGCATCAGCGCCACCATCCCTGCTGCCAGCGGTGCCGCCGCAGACGTGCCCGTGTGCCCGTCGGTGCAGCCCGTGCCGCTCTGCAGAGACCAGTCTGACGTCACCTGAGAACATACGAGAACTGCTATTTCTATCTCTTGCTTTTCTTTATTGTTTATGAAAACAGGAGAAAAAGAGTGAAAACACATGTCTGACTAAAGTGTGAATGTACTGCACTTGAATTAGCACTGTCTTAAAGTGACATTTTAGTGGATTTAAGTTTTCTGTTTTAATAGTGTATAAAGTTTTGTTAAAGTTTATGTGAAACTAAAATTTAATGCTATTTTCTGAATGCATGTTAAAGATATGATTCATCCATGTATATCAGCGCAGCACAATTACGATTCTCCCATGATTCTATTTTAACAACTAAACAAAATAACATGCAATTTACTAAAGGTTCTGACTAAATGTTAAAAAAAAAAAAATAAAATAAAACATTTGTAGGGATACACCGATAGGAAACTTTTTTCTTGATACTGCTAACAGGTAATTCTTTATATATGACAGCCGATAACTGATATATTGGCCGATAAATCTAAATCCAAATTTTTATATAATTTTTTGAGCCTGACTACAAAAACTCTCACCAGTCTAACAATTAAAAGCCATTAGATTTTTTTTTATTGTTGGAATGAATGAATGATTCAACGATTCACTCATAAAACAATCACTTGTATTATTACTGGATGAATCAGCTTCTGAACTCTTGAATGAATGATCGATGACAAATATATTCTTTAACACTTGTCGCCACCTACTGGTGTACCGGTGCAATTGATACAATCTTTTCAAGTTACTTTCAAAACTTAATTTGCTCAATTTTGATCACTACCGTAGACATCATTTATATCTGAACTATAAACTTTCATCTCTGTGATATGAATTATTGTAAGACAGGAATAATGGAGTGTGGTTGAAAAGACATTTAGTGAAGCTGTTTCATATCTAAACATGACAACTGCTCTCTCTGGACACAACACAGATCTGAATGTTCACGGTGATCGCAGAATCAATGTCATTTAGGAATAAGATCAAGCTGGTGTTTGAATCGAGAATATTTAATGATTAATTGTGCAGCTCTAATTCGACCTTATAATATTGAATCAAAATATCAAAACTGGATCCTCTGGTTAAAACATCCACTAATTTTCCTTCTTGACCAGTGCCGGCTATTTGACAATGATAATGTTAGACTGAGCTCTAAAGTGTTAATGTAAGCTGTATACTAGATTAAATTAACAATCAGATCTTCACATCAAAGAGAAAAGGGCTTCTTTGACTAGATATTTTCTTTCACACAGGAAGCTGGTGCTTACGATGCTGCGCAGCTGTCTGCTCCCGCTGCTGAACGTCACGGCCAGCATGGACGCACACTCTTCTGCATAAAACGGCTTTCTGCCATTCTCATCCACCGCTCCTGCAATCACACATCATCACGCTCACATGACCTCATTCTCATTACTGACATCTAAGGTTACTAAACACAGAATCAAGAAATGCAGTTTGCTTTCTTTTGATTTAGGGAGATATCTGGATCAGGCATGTTCTGGACAGCTTTCCTCAGACCCTCATGAGTGAGCGGAGAGAAGGGTTAGTACCAATGGTCACGGTATAGATGGAGTTGGCGTAGCCATCGTAGTTGCAGTTGTCATCATACTGTCCTCCATTGCCACTGGCCACAACAAAGATGCTACCAAAGCCCTTCCTGCCTGCAATGACGCCATGCTGCAGCGCCGCCTGCGGGAGACCAGAGATATTTCACAATCAGACTGAAACACTCGGAGTTGATTTGAACTCAAATGTGTGATGGCAGGAAATGCACCTTGTTTTACATGTAGCTGTTTGAATATCACACACGTAAGTGATTTACTGACATGATCAAGCATGTGAAGCACCAGCACTTTGTCTTGGTAAAAGTAAAGAGAACCAGCATTGCTGAGGTTCAGCCAATCATATGGAGAATCTCATGAACGACAGTACATTAATGACTAACCTTGCCTAAGGGATGAGGTCCATCAACTGTACGCCCATCATCATCCGGTCCCCAACTACAACACAAAGTAGAAATGTCAGGTTAAACATTTTCATTAAATTTTTAACATGAAAAGTTGCATTATGAACTAACAATGAACAACAACATATTTATAAATCAGTATTAACAAAGATTAATAAATGTTGTGAACAAAAATAAATGTTATTTATAAATATTGTTAGTTATCAGTTGAAACCTAATGCTTTAAACTAATGTTAATGTTTGCAAACTAAAAGTGGAACATACCATAAAAATGATATATGATAAAAAAAACAGTTTTACAGAATTAAACTGTCATTTATAAAAAGTAAATAAATAAAAATGTAAAAGGAAATTACTGACACAAAATGTCCACCCAATCATGAACACATTCATAACTGCTTAATCTTTTGTGTCACAGAAAAAATACTAACAAGATTATATAAAAAATAACAATAATTATAAAACTTGTGAATACTTTTGTCTGAATAAAGAGGATTAAAAATACACACACACACAATTCTAATAACAAATTTTTAATTTATTAATTTAAGTAAATGGTTTACTTTTAAGTTAAAAAAAGACACTTTTAACCTTCTTTTACTAATTATTTCACAGCAAAAACTCTGAATATTTGTTGATGATATAAAATTGCTGTTTATAGGGGAAAAATAAAGTTACCTGAACAAAATTATAAACTATAAAATGACATGTTCAATATGGACCAACAGCACATGACCATCATCGTGTCATTTTGTGATATTACAAAACAGAATAAAGATGTAAAGCAGAAGACTTAAGCTCAACATTAGTTTGCTAAAGAGCTGATGTCACAGTATCAGGTGGACAATATCCCAAGTTTCAGAAATAATTAATCTAATAAATAATCATTTTATTGTTAATAAGAGTACAGTTGTTCTCTGTTCATTCAGGCTAACGTGAACATAGCACGTGTTGAAATTAACAATAAGATGAAGAAATCCTGTAGAAATATTGTTGATTGTTTGTTAACATTAACTAATGTAGTTCACTTACGAATGTAACCCTGCTCTAAAGCATTACCCTCGTTTATTTTTATCTGCCGATTACAACCTGAACTCCGGACGTTTTTTAAAAAAAGAGGGGGGCAAACAATCCAACCGTCTCCGTTGACTTTGTATAGCGTGAGGCTGCCTCGTTGTGTGACTTAAGACAGAAAACAGAACAATGTCTAAGAGCTGCTGTGTGACGAGATGTACAGCAAACAAGCTAAAAAACCCAGAACCATAAGCTGTCGACCCAAAAAACAAGCGTTTAAGGACTAAAAAGTGGATACGGGTGATTGAGACAGAGCGCAACATGTTATATTACAATGAGAACTAGGGGAGCGCAATCAGCGACAGGAAATATATAGGATGCTATAGGACTGACAGCATTAAACATCAAGTGCCATCAACTAAAGCAGATAAATGACTGTTGATTCTTGAATGAGCTCGCGACAGAAGAAGTACCTGCAGCTGTAGACGTCATTCACTTGGTAGTGCTTATTAAAAGCCACGGCCTCCATGCTGTCTGTCAGGGGTCCATCCAAAACCCGGATGCCTGCGAGTACGAGCACAAACACACGCTTTTACAATCATTTCATCTCAGTGAAGCACGACAGCAGGGCTGGGCCATGAAGACAGCATTACAGACGGAGTATTAACATACATAGCATTTAACATTTTGATTTTACATGGCTAAACTGGATGCTTTACTGAAATGACAGAGTTTATGTATTATCTATTATGTGTATATTATTTTATTATTTTATCAATGAAAGTGATAAATGCTGAATGATTTACTTCACCAACCTGCCACTTTGCCACCGTACGCCACTCCGACAGCGCAGAAGCTGTTATTGGACACGGCAGCGATCTCTCCAGCACAGCGGGTGCCGTGATGATTGTCGTTGTGTCCGTCGGGATGGGGCATGGGGTCCGGGTCGTTGGAGTTTAAGTCATAACTACCCTCAGGACTCTGGGAGAGCACAGGACAAAATGCAATAAATCTGCACTGGATATAAGAAAGACTCAATACGTCTTGAGTTCTGTCGAAAACAGCAATCACTTTTGACACTTTGATCATCTTCTACAGGATGTTTAAGTGTGACCTGTGCAGTTTCAGTTCTGTGCTTTTGTCAAAACCTCATACAAAATGTGTCATGCTCCCCTCAAGTGTAAATTATTTCTCGGGTGATTGCTGCTAATAGAGGATAACACATTATGAACCTGATGGCGATTCACTCACATAATTGGGCTGAATATCTGCCAGGTCGTGCTGAACGCCGTCATCCACTACAACCACCGTGACCCCGACGCCGGTGATGTTACGCTCCCAGACGCCAGTCACGTTGATGTCCATCCCCTGCTTCACATCGTTGTGCTGGAGAAGTCACATGGCTGAAATCGAAGCACTTTGAGCCAATCGTGATGTATTTTAACTGCCTTAAATGCAACATAATACTCACCAGGTGCCACTGACTGGGATATTTAGGGTCATTGAAGGTCACGCTCCTCTTGGAGCGTCTGAGGATGTGTTCCTGCGAGTGCCAGACCACATGAGGGTTCTCCTCCAGAGCTGACTTCGTTGAACGAGGGTCCACATCCGCCGTGTCCTCCAGCCCTTGGCAAAGCAGGTAGTGCCCCTCCAGCTGCCCGATCTGCCCGTGATTCTCCAGGCCGACATCCTCGGCCACATTCTGGGCCAGCCTGTCGAGGGAATGTCCCGCTTTCACAGAGGCCGCGTTGAGCCGCACCGCCCAGGACCGGCCAGGTCCACAGGAAGAGGGCGCGCGGGAGGGAACGGAGGAGGAGAGGCAGTGCAGAGGAGAAACCGTGAGGAGCAGCAGAGGATAGAGACCCATACACATCTGGGCAGATGATGCCATGTCAGCTGGAGTCAGCACGACACACGCTCCACATGAGATCAGCTGCAGGGGAACAGACCGGACACAAACACATCACGGACATCGGATTATCTCAATGAATGAAAAACTGCATGTAATGCATCATGAAATAGTGCGCTTCAAATGTCAGAGACTGGGGAAGATTTCATTTACTCTTTCATGGTGTCCACTACTAAGTCTTGTCTACGATTCCATTTAATTATTGTCTTTGTGTGTCTTTGTTGTTTTGAGATATCGCGTCATGCATTCAAAATGCCGTATGGACGAGGAGAAGCACCAAGAACTTTAGAAATACGTTCTAAATCCTTTTATTCTCAGAAAACCAGACAGGTACAAAAAAAAAAAAGCTAAAAAAAAAAATATATATATATATATATATATATATATATATATTAGCTTTTTTTTTTTTCTCAGCTGAATAAAATGTTAGAAATACTTTTATCCAGATTTTAAAAAATATTTTTCTTGTACATTGTTTTCTGTGACTGAAAATGCATCTATATTATGCCTATATTTAGATTCTGCCTTATTTTGTGTTTTAGTTAAAATTATGATATAATTTACATGATTAGTTTTATTAAAAAGCAATATTAAATAATAAATACTTATTTATTTCAATGCTTACAATATATTTTTTTTATTAGGTCACATAAAAGTGTAATCTTTAAATGAATAAGACATTTTATTAATAGTTTAATAATTATTAACATTACTAATAATGTAATGTTCTTATGTGTATTCATATCATTTGCTCACTTTGGTAAAGTTGGTTTTATATTTGCACATTTGGACTTCTGATAAATGCAGACTTTCCAATAAATGTGCAATAAATTAATGTTTTTTAAATTAATTTTAAGCAGCGACATGATATTGACAACCAACGATTGTCAACTAACAACATTTTTCACAGTCGATCAAAATAGGCAAGTATTGTTTTAATGGCATATTTACTTGTGAATGTCCAATGTAGTGTGATTAACCAGGCTATTGAATACGGATGTCCGAATATAAAACCAACTTTACCCAAGTCATTTGCTCTTAGTAAATGTTTAAAAACATGTTTTTTTTAGACCAAACAATGAGTTGTATTGAATCACTTTTCATGTAATTGATGCATGGTGTCCAGTGTATATGTAACTCTCTAAAAATAAAACATTAAAAATAAAGTTATATTTTTTCACTGGTTTAAATGCAAAAATTAAAAAATAATATGTGATTCATTAATTCATGCACATGAAAGGGTTAAAGCTGGGCATGTTAAGATTTGAAATGACTTCATTATCACTAATCAAATGTAAGCCTGTTAAATCTTCTGTAAATCACAACAGATGCGGCAGAAACACCTGTTAATGATGTTAATGTCTCGCCTCTTTCTGAGCAAACACTTGAAAGCTCTAAACTTAAATAGTTATAATCCATAAACACTTGTAGAAGCACTTCAAAAACAAGAAATAAAAGTTAAGTAAGGGGTAGTTCACCCAAAAATGAAAATAATGTCATTAATTACTCACCCTCTGTCGAAATGTCATTGTTGTCAATGCAGGCCTCACTGAGCCATCAAATTTCATCAAAAATATCTCAATTTAAGATGAATGAAGGTGTGGAACGGCATGAGGGGGAGTAATTAATGACATTATTTTTGGGTGAACTAACCCTTTAAAGTTTTTATATATATATATATATATATATATATATATATATATATATATATATATATATATATATATACAAAATATGTTACAAAATAATTCAGACTCTAAAATTGTTATAAAATCAAAGCCAGCCTTATTCCATACCAAAAACAGCCCACTTCCCATTGACATGTCTGCTGCCTTCTCCCGTCATCTTTTACAATGATGTGTGTTTTCAAGATTAGAAAAAGATGTGATTATGAAATAAACAGTGCAATAAAGTCTGTAAAAGATGAAACAAGACACTGTCCACTAGATGAAGGAGCCTGAATCAAAGAAATTTAAAGAACCAATTGCTCAAAGACGGTTTTCACGGGATGAATGTTGAGGGTGTAAGCTTCAAACGACACCTAATTTATGATGAATACTAAAATAGATGGTAGAGAAGAGAGACAATAAAAAGGTTAAGAGGGGCTGCCAAAAGTCCTCTCTATGATGTCATTTCCTGTTTAATATTTATTTGACATGTTTGTTTGACCACATGACTTTCTTGGTTAGCCTATTACTCAAATGTATTAATCTATTAATCCACTTTATCGCTCCAGATATTAACTGTTTAACAGTAATCATATTCAGACGAGCTGTCAACAAAACTACAGAGAATTATCCTGATCCCATATTGACATCATTACTAACTCACTGCACAGTTACAGCCGTTAAAATCACGTGAACAGACCAGTTTAATCCTGCAGTGAATGAACTGAAACTGATCTATTTCCGTGTTACACTGCTTTGATATAGTGTTTCTGTTTCCCTGTATACCTGCCGTGTGTGTGTGTGTGTGTGTGTGTGTGTGTGTGTGAAACCGGAAGAACTCAAAACATGCGGCTCTGTTTAATAATAATAATAATAATAATAATATTATAATACATCAGCTCGTTTTGTAATGTGGTACCTAATTAAATTCATTAACACGCAATGAGGAACATGATAAAGTATCCTGATTAAACACATCAGCGCTCAGACAGTGAATCTGACAGACAGAAATCAATAAAGATGAAACTCTTCTTACCTTCAGAGAGGAGGATTTATTTCGCTATCGTGTGTGTTTCACTGTCGAGATGTTTAGAGTCATCCTCATAGACAGTAATCATAACTCAACCTGCTGCGCCAAACATCCGCTTTCGTCATCTGTTACGACATATCCGGTGTGCGCACTCTCACTGTTTATTATTATTAATCATTATTATTATTAATTAACAGAACAGAATATACAAAAATAGACATATATGTACAGATACAAAACATTAAACTGTATAGCCATGAAAACTATTACAAGTCTTTCTTCTTCCCAATCGGGACCTTGATCTCCTGGAGAACTGAAGGAACTTCGGCCTGGTGTATGATGAACTTCCCCAACATAATAAACTATTATTATATATATATATATATATATCAAAATGATTTAACTTAAATATAATATTGGGCAACTACTGTCTCTTGATGCTTTTCCTTCTGGATTATTGAAACATTCAATCTTTAAAATGGAAATCTGCCCCATCGATATCTATAATCTCTATCTATTTTATTATGAATATTCAATAATATCTATTAAATATAAATGTCTGTTAAATCCGCTGTGAATGATTAGGAACGCTGAGAAAAGTGACATGAATCACGTGACAGCAGCGACTGCGCATGATAATTATGAATGAACAGCAGATTTTGAAAGTTTTTTTAATGACAAATATGTGCATCTTTGGTAACTGAGTGAACATCAAGTAAAGATAAAGATCTTGATGAAAGACTTTGATGTTGTGGATCTCAGTCCACCAGATGGCGCCAGAAATCACCTGTTGATCAGTTCAGCAGTTTTGCTCTTCATCATCCCAGAACACAGTTCCTCAAAACTTATCTGATTTCGACTATTGGATTGACCAATTCTTGAAAATGAGCAGATATTGAAAATTAGTTAAAGAAGACAGAAAGAAGTGTTCAAGTAGTACAAAAGAAGTACAAAATGAGATTTTGCCACCATAAAATAATATCAAACTAAATAATATAGTGTTTTAATCACTGTATATAAACTACACTGACACAATCATCAGAGATGAACCGGTCCAAGCTAGTTTCTAACAGCTGCATCTCTTACTGAATATTTGTTTTTGTTGTGGGTCACATGAATTTAAAGAACATTGAAAAGATGTTTGTTTCTCTTCATATAAAACACTTAAAGTGACGCACATCTTTATATAGCTAACAGCCTTCACTGTGTCATGTGATCGCATTCAGAGCTGATAATCCAGATTTATTCAGTGTATCTGGATCAGGTGATCCAATCCGATGTTGCGTTGAAAAACCTGCACAAAAGTAAGATGGATTACCTGATCCTGGATAGCAAAACATGGGATTTCCAAATCCAGATCATTCTGATCCAGATTAAACGTTTTGCTCTACGACAGACTTCAGATCAGTGTGTGGTTTTGCTGTTTCTCCACACAAGAAAAGTGACAGAAATCAAGTCAGAGAGCAAAAGTACCTGGAACATCTTTAACCTGTTAATGATGACTCTGAAAGACAAGGACTAAAACAAACACATTTCATTTGTAGCTCTGTTTGATCCAGTCGATTTTGATGCTCTTTACAATCATAAAAATACATGTATATGGATAGAGAAGTTCACATTTTATAAGGAGCAGCTCTTGAAGTCACGTATGTTCTGTGTTCACACGTCTCTGCTGTTATCCAGATGGACGTTACACACACATTCACCACAAAACCTCATGATGCGTCAGTGTTGTGTTTTTATTTGACAGTGAAGTTGTGATGAGAAACGGACAGAGAAAGCTATGAAGGCGTGTTTCTGCTCACAGCTCACAGATGGTGATGGAGGAGCCGACTCCGGACCAGAAGCGGAAGCTGGCGAAGAGCGGAGCGTGGAAGTGCGTGTGGACACAGCAGATCTCCTGCGCCTGACCGTGAGAGACTCGATAGAAAGCCAGCACTCCGGCCTGCTGGTCCAGATACACCCCGATACGCCGGGCTTTGGGACCAGACAGAGCCGTTTCTTTCCCAGCATGCCACATGGAGAAAGCCTTTCCGGACCAGTACAGGCTCCAGGACCGCGTGTTGTGGCCCAGTCTGGAGCTGTCCTCGGCCGCAGAGCGCTCCATGTCTTTATACGCCACGCCAACAGTCACCTGACCACAGAAGAAACACACGTCACACTCTCCCCAGCACAAGCAAACGCTCATCTGCACATTGCCCATAATGCTTCAGTGAGTCTGTTACCCTCTGTCCCGTCCACTCCAGCTCCCAGTAGTACGGGCTCCCGGCCAGCGGCTCCACGCACATCACCTGCCTCCAGTACAGGAAGCGCTCCGGGTGATCCGGGTAACTCTGGTTCTCCGCGCACAGAGTGGCCTTGCGATATCCGTCGGATAAACGGATCTGATGGAAAGCGCTGTTGGGATCTAGTGTAGGCTCGATGCGGACTGAAAGAAAATACACACCATCAAACCCTGAACAAGAGAGAGGACGTATTTCTGCAGAATCAGCTGACTCACATTTGAGCATCTCCTCTCTGGTTTTAGGAGCAGGTGTAGACGGACAACAGGATGCTGATCCCTCCACTGCGGACACACAACACAGATCAGACATGTCACAGTACATAATATACACATATTTCAGGTCTGATGCGAGAAACAAAGCTTTTCAAAATGATTCACTCGAGACACCACATGCTGGTCAGAACATGTTAATAAACAAAAACTAGCCCAAATATATACAACTTATTATACAAATGTGTCATTAAATGTCTACAGATGAATAAAACTGATCCGAGATCAGGTAAAAATCTTCCACTGCAGGATCTAGGGATGGTACTCTGTGTGTTTTGAGCGCAGGAATCAGGGTCTACATGAAGTTCTGGTAAAATGTCCCCCTCAGAAAGTCCCTGCTCACGGGGTGGTACTTCTCCAAAGTTCAGGAGCTTTTGGGGTGGGACTTAAGCGGCATTTTATTTCAACAACTGTATGTAAAGTCTGTTTCGGTGCTGTAAGAGAGGTTTACTATTCAAATAAACAAGAGTTTAAAAATACAGCCGATGGAGCGACGGCGAGGTTCACGCTTTATTAAGCTTATATGCGGAGGATGAATCCAGCTGGAACTGGAAAACTGCACACAGTCCTACGTCACATGACTAATCTTCATGGTACTTTAGACCGTGATGGAAACGCACACAGAAACAGGTCTGGGGGGAAAAGTTCAAATTGTTCTGTGTAATTTTGGTGTAAAAGCGTTCATGGGTTGACAGAGATCATCGCCCCCTAGTGGTGAACCACTGACATTGATACGTTTCTAAACCATTATGACGTGACGAAGACGTTGGCAGTTTGATACACACTCTGGTTCGAAGCGATTCACGTTGATGCATGTTTTTAAGGTCGATGCATGTTTTTAAAGCACCCATCACTGATTTTATGACCTTTACGATTTTCTTGCATTGTAACATTTATTTCCTAAACCCCGTCCCTGTAATGCAAGTGTTGTCCTTTTGAGTGTTTATATTTCTCATTATTATTAGTAAAAGTAACTTTACTGTATTATTGTGCTAAGTGAAAATGACTGTGTGCTTCACTAGATTATCCTAATTTTCTGCTTCGATATATGTATTTATTACTTTATACAGTTTATTTCATTTTATTTTCTGGACCTGGACATGTTCTTGAGGGTTTTGTAAAATAATAATAATACTTTTTTTGCACAATATTTCACAAATGATTTCTACGTGAAGGGAAAGGATGTACCAGGGCTGGCAGAGGGACGGTCCTGTTTCTTGTGCTGGTCTTGTGCTGCAGGAGACGACGCTTTGGCTTTGGGTTTAACGTCCGGTTTCACAGAGTCAGACTTTACTTCTGTAACCTGAACAGCTGAAGAAGAGATTTCAATAATAACCCTGTTCAGATGAGTTCAGTGTACTCTAACTATAACATGTGCCTACCTGGGGTCTGTGAGGGCGGCTGTGATTGGCTGGAGCTGACGCCTCTGTCACATGACTGACTGGATGATTGTGCCAGAGCGGCCGCATCATTGACTGCAGGGTCACATGGGACGGATCGTTACATCACTGATACAACATTCATTAAAGTCAGACTCATTAGTGGTGTGAAGATAAAGCATTACTCTGAGCTGAACGGCACTGGAGACGCGAGAGACGCTCACTTCAGTGATTATTATAGTCAACAGTGAAAAACTGATTCACACAGTAAATTCTGCTGCTGTAAAGTGCAAATATATATATATATACACATGGGAGATGCATATTCTGTAATAATGCACTATATAGCTATGTTGCTTGAAAAAGATAAACTTTATTCTAGTTATTAATAAATTAATGCAGTTATTAATTGCAATTTATTCATTTCACTCAAATCAATGAGCTGTGAAAGGCGGTGCATTACAGTGATTTTACCACGGTCATGTGAATGCAGAGAGTTTGTCGTTTCTCAAATGATTCATGTCTAAACGGACAGGAACGGGTGACGCTGACGCTCGGCAGGGAGACGCTGAAGAGCTTCACTCACTCACCGACTCTGAAGATACTGGCCAGGCTGGTTTTGGTGAGATTTTCCGCCCCCTCTCTGAACGCGTCCAGACACGATCTGACCCCTGATGTCACCGTCTCTGGAGTCAGGATCTCCATCGCTACACTTCCCGCCGGATCTGAGGAGTCCACCGCCATGAATGTCTGCGAATCAGTGCAATAATAACCCTTCCTTATTATTGATCACGTGTCTGCTTTTATGAATATGTTTGTATGAACAAATGAACACACCCAAGATGACAATAATCCAATCACTCATGATAAATAATGTTTTGAAAGGACAATATTTAGGGATTTACTACAGGATTGCAGAAGATTATGAGTCACTTGATGTATCAAAAGGATCGATCCTCATATAAAATATTGTTACCAACTCTTTAAATTAGTCATTTTCTTACTTTTTTAAAACAAATGTGCAAAATAAATGTTCAACTGGGTAAAATGATCTGACTGCGCTTGTGCAAACAGAGACAATCATCAAGTCAAGTCACCTTTATTTATATAGCGCTTTTTACAATGCAGATTGTGTCAAAGCAGCTTTACATTGATAACTGGTACATAATTTATAGTGTCAATGCAGACAGATCAAAAGCACTGTTGAATAAATGTCAAGTGTCCCCAACTAAGCAAGCCAAAGGCGACAGCGGCAAGGAACCCAAACTCCATCAGGTGACTTGTCACTGAACACACAATGTGACATTTATTATGATGATATTGTTTTAAGTGCACTTAAACTAAACGTTCTGTAACGGTTAATAAATGATAACTAAAACAGCAGTTCAGGCAACAACACAGAAACAGGTCAATGTTTTCAGACTCAGTGTTATTATTGAAGTGACGTCACACTCACGTTCAGGAAGACGATGGGGTCCTGAATGCTGTCCAGCGTCTTCAGCTCGTCTCGTCTCCGGCGCAGATGGACGATCTCCTGCTGGATCTGGTGGGTCCGGGCCTGCATGAGGCTCGAGGACGATCTCTCGTGAGCCTGAAGCAGCTCGAGCGCCTGAGAGCTGCTGAGATCCACGCTCCTCAACACCTCCATGAAGACGGCCTGACTGTCCATCATCAGCTTCTGCAGTGAGCTCTGCGGGACACAGACTCACTACATCAGTAACACAGAGCTGCAGTGCTCCTTACATGATTATTGAGCGGTGTTTTACCCTGTGTGCTTCAGACACCTGGGGAAGGCTCTGAATAACCCTCTCTCTGTCTGCAATGCTCTCCTGTATCCGGGCATCCAGCTCCATCAGCTCTTGCTGTGTAGAGACACTTCAGCTTAGAGAACATTCACTATTAACTACGACTGTTCCCTCAATAAACTACAATCCTCATTATTTACTTACTTATCGCTGTAACTAGTAGTGTAACTTATTACTAATGTGATTTCAGTAGTAATATTTCAGTTATCATCCATAAAACTTTTGATGCCTCAACTCCTGCTGATCTAAAGTCCAATCATTACCTTCTGAAATGTGAATCTGTACAGTAGACTTAATCACCCTGTTGGGACTTATTTTATGTGATAATTCACATCTTTCCTTACATATATAATTCTTTCTTAAACGTTTGGTGTGAAATATGAGGTGTTTATGACATGTAATGGGACACGCACCTGAATCTTCAGTCGCTCTTCGTCCGGCCGCACCACCTGATGACCCTTGTGTCCCAGAAGGCCACACTCCTCGCAGACGCACAGTTTCTCGTGGCAGCAGTACAGCTCCAGCACCTGCTGATGCAGCGGACAGAGCTGCGGGGAGCCCGAGGGCAGGGCGGGGTACAGTCCGGGCTGGGTCGAGGGCACGTCTGGACACGGAGCAGAGTCTGGGCCGTCCTGTCCACTCAGTCTCAGCTTCTCCATGGCCTCCATGAGCACGTTGCTCCTGGCCAGGACGGGCCGGGGGCTGAAGCGCTGTCTGCACTGAGGACACTCACAGCCTTTCCCCGCTGCCTGATCCCAGTGCGTCTGGATGCAGAGGAGGCAGTACGTGTGTCCGCAGGGGAGCGTCGCGGGGTCTCTCAGGATCTCCAAACATATAGGGCAAGAAAACGCCTCTGGAGCCCATGCGGATGAAGCCATGATCCTGGAGATACTGGAGGGTTAGTACAACGATGGCTTCACTAACTGAGGCACATCTCTTTTAAAGCTGAATGGGTGTGGTTATAACTAGTATTACGAGTTCTCCGGAGCTTCTAGCTGAGAAATACACACTTTTTCCACGGCCAGAATGACACAGAGGGAAAGAAATGAGAGGAAGGCTGACAAACCTGTCCAGCTGGTCAGGGACGGCCTGCTAAACCATGCTGTAATGTCATGAAAATCTTCTGATAATGTGTCACATGACTGATTAGGAACAGGGTATTCTCATTCTGTGAAACATTTCCCACACAAATAGTGATTCATCAGTGTTTAAATATTAAAAAATAAGAAAGATTAGAAGTTTGGACTGAATGTTTGATTGAATAACGGCACTGAATTTAGGTGATTGTAATGCCTCATGTGTGATAGTGATTTCTGGCTGTGTGATGTGTATCATCTACAGTATAAAACTGTTCATTTCATAACGCCTGAGCTGACATTAGTGACTATATCACTCACTTTGCAAAAAAACCAAACCAAATACTGCTAGAAGAATGCTACGGAAGAGGATTAGGGACAAGCAATAATAAAAAATAAAACCATCTTGAGATTAAAGTTGTTATATTTAGAGAAAAAACTTGTTAAAGTTCGAGAACAAAGTCAAAATAAAATGTTGAGAATAAACTCATTAAATTATGAGAAAAAAGTCCTTAAATTATGAGAACAAATTCATAATTTAAAGAAGTGAAGTGATTGAAATTCAATGGTTGAGAAAAAAGAAGAGAAAGAAAGAAATATGACACTGCTGATTCAGCTGCACTGTGTTAGAAAGTGAGTTTTTCTGTTGGGTAAAATCTGTTTTTGATGGGGTTCCTCTGGTAAAATTAGCATTGCAGGGTCTAAATATCATGTTGTTTGGGGCTGCTTCAATCATGAAAACAACCCGCGAGAGTTAAATCAGCTCAATTCCTCAGGAAAACTGCAGAACTGGAAAGACTGTGAGGGATCGTGAGACACTGGAAATGAGTCTGCTGTAGTTCAGTTTGTGCAGAGGAACATCTCATTGGCTTGAAGCTCCAGCAGCGTGAGGCAGATCATCATTACGTCACCGGTCTGAGTAAATACAGAGTGATGAAGGAGCATCAGTGATGAGTGTTCAGGTCACATCCACCTGCATCCACTGCTGTGACCTCCAGCTTCACCTCAATCACACGGCAAATCACATGCCACAATACTTGTCAGGTCTCCTGCACTCTTTGTTCAGCCGTTTCTCAACAGGACCAGTCATTATGAAGTCACAACATGTGTTAGGAGAATGAGGAAGTCATTGTTGACATTCTGATCACAGTGCATCAGCTGACCTTCTTCTGGGCTTTCCCACAAATACTGTTCAGCTGAGGCAGTAAAAGAATGAATGATCAATGCTGTCCAAAAGCTGAATGAGTCTGTGTGCAAACTCCTGCAGGAAAGATGCAGTGATGTCTCTGCTTCAGCTCATTCTCCACTGCTGAACACTGCTTCAAGAGAGGAAAACCTTATACCGTTATCTCACGAAAACAACAACACATGCAGTGGACGAGTCAGTGACAGAATCCTGTACATATTATATTGCTCTTTAGCCAGACTGCTTACATCTAATCTAAAGTTAACATTACACTGATACAAGAGCTGTTAAACAATAAAATATTATTATTAATAGACATGTTAGAAAAATCCTTAAGAAAAATAGCATTTCAGATAAAATTAATATATTAAATATGTAAGTCATCTTAAATACATTAAATTTAAATTAAATGAGCAGAAAGCTTGTGTTGTAAATATTCAGTGATGTAAATAGTTATTTTATAAGATTAGCCCGTTTTTATCAAATCTAACATTACTGATACAAGATCTGTTATGGGGTAAAAAAAAAAAAAAAACAGTATTAAAAACAAAAAAGTAAAAAATACACATGTAAAAAATAGATAATAAAGTTACTAAATATATAAAAAAATATTAAAAATGAAGAAAAAACAAACCTAACAACTGCCATGAATTATGAAAACTATATCAACAGACGTGATTTTATAGTACAGAACTATATATAACAGCAGAAATATCAGACACATGAAGCTGAAGCTGCTGAGAGACGTGTAAAGACTGATTCACTCTCTGATCATTCTCAGGAGTGTGTGGACCAGCTGCTGTCCATCTCCCTGTGATCGTTTGTTCACTGATGAAGCTTGTTGTGGAGTGTGAGCAGCTGTTTGAAGCAGATCCATCGCTCTCCTCCAGTCGAGCACACAGAGGACCGCTGTGTGTCACCAGACCCCTCTGATCAGAACCTGACAGGGCCATCACTACAGCCGAATATGGATGAGAAGATGAGAAGAAACTCCTGAACCCTGAGACATGACAGAAGCAGAACGATCCTCTCATCTCATCACAGGACAGGATCAAACACTGACTCGCTGAGTTCATCAAGGTGATGATTTAAACTGTTATTTTATCAGTCGTGTTCAGGACGCAAGCGGCAAATATGATTTCACTGTACACATGATTTACGTCAGAGAAGTGAACCTGCTGATCTCAGCGACTGAGGAGATTCGTCACATCCCTGAGTGACGTGTTTCTGTGTGGTTCAGCAAGACCTGTCCGGAGCGCTGGTCAGACGCTCTCATGCTGACCGTGAGACACCACAGGCTCTTCTGTGACGGACGAGGACAGGCTTGTGTGAGACTGAGCAGAGGAAGCAGGAGTGTCAGACATTACCTGCAGGAACTCACTAGACCTTCCAAGAGGTTCCTGAAGGTCAGGCTACTCATGTCCAGCTCAATGTGAGTAAACTCAAGTGATTCTGGGACTCAGATGTTCCTCCATACTGTGTTTGTCAGTAAGACAGGTCCCTGAGTGCTCATCTACTGTCAGAATCACCACATCATCTAGAAATATTAATGCTTTATTGACTCCTTCAGGTGAGAAGAGCAGCACCACTGAATTCACTGACAGGAGCAGAAAGCTACTGTAAATACTATAGTAGATTTATACATCCATTCAGTCTCTTTCAAGACCTTTTATAAAAGTTACCAAATAGTTGCAAAATATATATTTAAAAAAAAATTAAAATAATAAAAGAATATAAAACACTAACCAAAACATTCTTCCTAAAACTGTTTTTTTGTCTTAAATCATCTTAAATGATCTCATATTTACACTACATGTTTTAGTTTCTCTAGCACACACGAGGTTTATATTGAGTTTGATCATCTGTGACTGTCCTGCTGTGTTTACTCGTTTAACTATCACAATATCAGCAGATATTGCTCATGTGTAACCCTTTAATGCACTTACTGTACAGTCGAGAGGCAGAGTTCAGTCATTCAGGACACCAGCGATCAAAACAACGCGTTACCGAACGCGTTTGATCAGTCATGAATCATTCTGTGAATCGACTCTTTTTGATGAGTCGATCGAACCGAATCAAGATTCGACACTCAACGGAGAGACACTTTGAAATAAATAAATAAATAAATAAATACAAAGTGACAGAGACACTTTAAACGCTGTTAAAAGAATACCACAGTAAAGAATAATTATAAAATAAAAGACTATACGTTTATGAATAGGCTAAATGATTACAAAAGCTTAATATGTGAATAAAAAAATAAAACCATTTTAAAAAGCACAATAAAATAAAGAACGGACTTATTTTATCAATGACATGATAATGATAATGACTCATATCATTATGATACATTATACGATACAATATACAATATTATTTCCATCATGAAAGCTATTAAAGCATTTAAACGTTTGTTGTGAGCTGGACTGGACTCTTTTAAATAATTTACTGTGAAATGTTAAAATAATTAACTAATTCGTTTTAACACGTGTTGTGTGTGTCCAGCAGGCGGCGGAATGCGCCTGTTCAACATTCAAACACCACCGAAGAAGAAGAAGTTTCTGTCACAACATCCGGCAGACGTCATCGCGCTGATTTCGGGTTATTTTAAGGTGAGTGTTTTTATGTTTTATAATCATTTATTCGAGTGAAACAGAAGTGTGCTTATATCGCTGTGAATTATGATAATGAACGTGTTTAAATCAATATAAATGACTGACAGTGATCAGTTTCGAGAATAATGTTGTTTTGCTCCTTCATGTTCGTTTATATTCAACTAAATCATCATTATAAATCTTGTTAATCCGTGACTATACATTCATAAATCATTCTGAAGATCCCTGTCAAGCTGCCACAAGATCCCAGTTAAGATTTTGAGTCTAATGTATGCTCATAATAATGATAAATAACTTTTAAATACATCGAGGATCTGTTTCCCTCATATCAGCAGAAATGTGCTTCAGTGATTTTAAAGTTCATGAATTTGATAGTTTGTGTTGTTATCCTGTCAGATTGTGACCGGCTTTATTTTTATACAGTGTATTATGAACTATTAGACTTAACTAGTTTCACATGCATTAACAGAGCCAGATGTTTCTTTTATTCGTCCCCTTTTTAGGTTATCTCTTTAGTTTTTGCTGTGTAAATGTGTTTAAAATGTCTTAATCTTCAGCAGAAGAGAGAGGTTTATGATTACAGTCAGAGGGACACTGAATAATCAAACATAAGACAGTGACAAACTTAAAATATGGAAATAAAATTAAATAAAAATATGAAAATGTTTACAAATAGAAACACATTTTACAGCCTTCTTGTTTTTTAAACATAACATTGTATTTAGGTATTGTTTAACTTCTTAAAAACAAAGGCTTATTTCCCCCAAATTTACATTCATGAATACTACATTTAGCTAGAAGAAGCAGCAGATTAATTCAGTAATATTTATGTTAATATAATTAACTTATGTTAATATTTGTCATAGAAGAAAAAACAACAAATCAATCATTATTACAGCACAGTTGAAAGCTGGGCATGATGTAAACCTCAATAAAAGATCAGAAATCTGACCAGAAACAAGCTGAACGAGGACAACTCCTAAAGAACTGATCAAACCACAAAATATACAAAAGATTTCAATATCACTATAGCACCAACCTGTAACCTCTCTACACGCTGAATTCAGAAACACTGTCGCGTAAATGCACACCTACACCTGTGAGAACAAAATACCTGGAAATGCAAAATAAAAGACACCTACAATCACAATGAAATCTGTTTACAATATAGTACTTACTATTTAGTATTTGAGCAAGTTTCCAGATTTTACTCCCCAGCAGATCATCAACACAACCAGACGAGATCCCTCTGAAGCCATTATTGTTCTTAACAGGGAAAGAGAGAAACGGATACGAGCGACTGCAGTATCAGCAGGATCCACAGGGATAGACGTGTTTTTATCCATAACCACAGCACAATCTATAGGAGTGACTGGAACATTATATTATATTTATAAGTCCTTCAGAGTTAACAAGTTGGCTAACAAAAACAATATCATAACAAAACCAGTTCTTAAGATACAGAATGTGCTTCTTATTCCACATAAAACACCTGTTTATAGATTCAGTTCCAGGAAAGAAGCATCTGTTTGGTTTTAAAGGAATCCTGCTAATGCTGCAGTCGCAGAGCAAAGCCAGTTGAAGACCAGAGATGAAGTGAGGAGTAACACTCCAGACACATGCTGCTGTTTTTAGGGAATTGCTTAATCCAGTTGACTTTGAAGGTGTGATTTAAGAGTAGAAAAATCTAAGAAGTTCAGCCCTTTATTTACAGTTGCGTTCATAACCACAGATTTCTTCATGCAGTGGGTTTTATTTTTCCATTAAGTGTTTAATGAACCGCTGAGGAGATGCTCTGTGCCGTCCTGATAAAGACCGGTCTCTCAGTGAAGTCAATCACGCTGACTCTGACTGTGATTGGCTGCTCACTGCTGATGTCACTGTTCAGAGCCCTGAGTGGACACAGAAAGTGGATGATCGTCATCACTGGATTGGTTTTGTCACTGTAACCCAGAGTTTAAGCCATCGTCATGGTCTTCAGACAGATGAACCTGTTTTTAAAGGATTAGTTCAGTTTCTAATACAATTTCCTGATAATTTACACATGGAGGAGAGTTTATTTGAAAGTGAACTAATCCTGTAAAGCTGGTGTGTGTTTGCAGGATGTTGAGGACTCCTCACGTGAAGGCTTGTGTGGATCAGCTGAGGTTTCACAGACTGGAGCTGACGCTCAGAGACGCTCACGTGGTCTGCCGCTCTTCCAGTGTCCTGCGAGATCAGCATTGCTCCGCCTCCAGTGGGGTTCCTGGCGTTTCGAACACTTCCGAACACGTGTGTTCACGGGCCGCGAGACGGATATGCAGTAGCTCTCATCTTCTGTTAGCACACATGAGTCTCAGCAGTATTAGCTGGGCACACACACCGAAGACTTTCTCCCTGTTTTTACGCTCGTCTTTGAACGGATCTCCATCGCAGTGCCTTCTGCCCAGAAGCCCACCGGAGAACAGCCAGAGCTGTCCCGAGAGCAGGATTAAAAGACAAACGTGCACAGATAGCGCAGGCGTCTCCCGGCGGGCCGCGGGCCGATCCGCGGCGCTGACGGGTCAGACTCACACACGCGGCGCTACAGACGAGTGTTTGTCCGCAGGGAACGAGGCTCGCTGCCGGCGCTCGCTGCAGGCCAACGCTGCTCTGTACGAGCGGAGCGGGAAGAGCTGGGCGGCGGTGCTGGTGTGTCTGTGCGCCGTGAGCGGACGCCCCGCTCTCCTCTTCACGCTCAGGTCTGCCCAGCTGAAGGGGCGGCACAAAGGGGACGTCAGGTACGCCTCGTGTCCAGAGATAAAGCTCCGTTCTGATGCTCACAGGTGCATTATGTGTTTCAATTAAACTCTGCTGTGTTAGTTTTGCAGGGGGAAAGAAAGACCCGTGTGACAGATCTGTGGTGGACACGGCTCTCAGAGAAGCTGCAGAGGAGCTGGGGATCCACGTCACTGAAGATCAGGTGTGGGGCGTGATGAAGCCGCTGCGGGACATGGTGAGTTACAGGAGGTTTTGTTCTGGAGTCTGTCACGACGGTTTACACGCATCAAAATCACTTTAATTCTCTCACAATATCCACTGCAGCATCAGCTCTTCTCTCTCAGTGTCTGAAACACTTCCATCAAGGATTCGTTCTCTCTAAACCCCGCCTTTCTGTGAGCTTCCTCTGCTCTGATTGGTCAGATGGCCCAGTCTGCTGTGATTGGTCAACAGCTTACAGTGCGTGTCAGACACAAGACGCTCATTACCATATTTGAGTTTACGAACAGTAATGATGCTGCCGGTTTTCACTTGAGTTCTTCCTGACACAACTAGAGTTTGAGGGCGGGGCAAACAGACGTGAACAGCCAATGAAGACCATATGTTGACATTATGCAAATGTGTTAAAAAATCTACATTTTGAAGCGGAAGTGAGACTGAATTACTGACGACTTCGTTTCAGCAGTTCAGAATTGATTGTTTCTAGGAGACAATAACTTAATTTATCTGCCCTCTTTAACCCTTTGCAGAGCTTTTACTTTCACACAAAGCTCTGTTACACACTGCATGAGGGTAATATCTGAAAACATCATACAGGCACTTCCTAATGTATAAGGTGTTATTCTAGAAACATACTTCACTCAGCAGGAGTGCTTGGCCAAACTGTTGCTGATGTGTGATGCCTTTAAAGGGTTTGTTCACCCAAAAACTAAAATTCTGTCATTAATTCCTCCCCCTCATGTCGTTCCACACCTGTAAGACCTTCGTTCATCTTCAGAACACACATTAAGATATTTTTGATGAAATCTGTGAGGTATCTGACTCGTCCATAGACAGCAATATAATCAACACTTTCAAGGTCCAGAAAGGAACTAAAGACATCGTTAAAACAATCATGTGACTGCAGTGGATCAACCTTAATGTTATGAAGAGACGAGAATACTTTTTGTGTGCAAAAACAAAACAAGAATGACTTTATTCAGCAATCTCTTCTCTTCTGTGTCATTCTCATATGCTGTTTACGTCCAGCGCTTCCAGGTTCATCGTCTGGCTCAGTATTGGCCAAAGCTGGTCACGTGATCAGTGATGCTGATGCAGGATCCTGCCAATAATGAGGCCTAGTTCACATGTGCATGGGTATTTTTATAAGCTGTGTTTATAAAAAAATCACATCCACATGAAAATGCAAAAACACGCTATGAAGCGCTGTCACAAGCCATGTTGGCCAATCAGAAGCCTGGAAAAAAGGTTTATTACAGGTTCCAGTAGGCTAACAACATTGTCATTTTATTAAGCTTTTTATTACTATTATTATTATTATTATTATTATTATTAATTCCATAAACAAGAACAATATGAGACATATTCATTCAAAGTAAAAAAAAAAAGAAATATTGTCATAAGCAGTGACCTGTAGTGTTTCATTCTGACGCCTCTGTTCCTCGATATAACAGGAGAACTGTGCATGTGTCTGAGTACATGTAAGCCTTATTAGCACAGTTATTAGCAGCAATATTTTGGCTATGACTGTCATTGCATAAACTCTCCTCACATAGACAATGGACAACGTATGAGAATGACACAGAAGAGAAGAGATTGTTGAATAAAGTCCTTATTTTTGTTTTTGCTTTCTTTTATTGCATTCAATGTATGTAGAAAGTGTAAAACTCTGAGGCAGAGCCAGTTTACACTTTCTTCATAAGTTGAATATAGAAGGCAGTCTGGCAGAAGCTAGATAATTTACCTCATAACTTGTATAAATATGGATATTTTTTTACACAAACACATCGCTTCGCTTCAGAAGGCCTTTATTAACCCCCAGAGCCGTGTGGATTGTGTTTACGATGGATAGATGTGGATAGAGACGCTTTCTTCACTGCCATTATAAATCTCAGATGCATCAGGATATTTATTAATATTCCTCAGATTGTGTTCATCAGAAGAAAGTCATACACACCTAGGATGGCTTGAGGGTGAGTAAAGATTGGGGTCATTTTCATTTGAAAATGAACTAATCCTTTAAAGAAATAAAAAGTAAAGCCATCTGTAATACCATACTGTAGCCACTAGATGTCTGTATAGCCTTTTGACTGTGTAATCTGGAGTTGGTGAAACAAGACACTATTGCTTAGTTTTTTTTTTGTTTTGTTTTTTGAGTTCTTTATTTATAGGTATTTATGACATAGTATACAAAGAAAACCAACAAAAATTAACATAACATTCTACAATACTTCCCATTTCCCATCGCGCAGCTTAACTATAAGAACACAGCTAACAGTACAATCATCCGACATTCAACACAACAGATGTGTAGCAGCACTATGCATATGCATATAAAGTACATATATTATAAAAGGTATAGCAATAATAAAAATAATTAAAGCTGCAAGCAGCATTTACCGGGGTTCAAGCATTTAAGACCTTTAAGCAGATATGCATAAAAAGATACTTTAAAGTTTAAAAGATATTTAAGTTTTATTTAGCAAGCATGTAAACACCTAAATCATTGAAGGAAATTACCATTTTCAGCCAAAACAGGCAATTTACCATTGAAAATATATGTATTTTAAATCTTTTACCGTTATAGTGCCACCTATGGGTCGATCTCCATAAAAATTGGCATGCTTCTTTAGAGTCATATGCTGCATGTGCTCACTTAATTATGTGAAGTTCTGAGTTTTAATTTAGGAATTATAAGCTTTTGAATACATTTTGCCACGCCCATTTTATAAATGACCTTGTTATAGCAACTGAAAGGGTAAAGTTCAACTTTTTTTTTTGATAATTATTGATCTAGAGTGTACATAGAATTGTTCTACACTGGTTTCATTCCGATCGGGCAAAAAATCTAGGACTAGTTCGCAAAAGTAGGTTTTTCACATATTTGTGAATAATTAATGAACGATTTGATTGACAGCATTGGTTCTTGAGGCAAAGTTGTTCAGCATGAGGAGATCTATCAAATGATATGCATATTGTGTGGTTTTGTGACACACCACGTGATTACTGAGGCGTAAAACTCGTTAGCGCCAACTTGTGGCCGATTTCTTTCAAAATTCTTACAGACCTAGTGTCCAATCGGCGTGATTTTTTTTTATCGTGACCAAACATTGAGCCCCTACATATGTGTACCAAGTTTGGTGCAAATATGTCATTTCGTTCTCGAGTTATAGCCATTTTAGTAAAAGTGGCTCCTCCCATTACATAGATTTTTACGCCCCCTAGCGACCGTGAATCAAAATTTCAAATTTCTCTCGATAATTATTGATATGCAGACTCCAGAGAACATTTCTGCACTGGTTTGGTTCCGATCGGGCAAAAATCCTAGGACTAGTTTTTGGACAAAATTCAAAATGGCCGAAAATTTTTCCTGGCGGAAATGAAATCGGAGATATACGTTTTGTCTGGCTTGACCCAAGGATTACAATGATATAAGACACTTGATTCTAGGACAAAGGGTTGCAGCGCCACCTATTGGCCGATTTTGGTCATACTTTGTCAACCTCTCCTCGATTTTTATCATCTACTATCATCTGACAAAGTTTCAAGTCTCTAGCACTTACGGTTTGGGCTGCACGAGCAGTTTTACGGCACGGGAAAAATAATAAAAATCAGGACAATTACAATAAGGTTTCAGCACTACGTGCTTGAACCCCTAATTAAAAAATAAATAAATAAATAAATAAAGAACAACTCTATAACTGAGAGGACTCAATGACCTTATACCTGCCTCAAACTGCCCAGTTTTCCAAAGTTGTGACTGACGTGAAAGGTTTTAAAACAAAAAGTAACATATCATCAGGAAAATAAATAAATAAAAAATAAGAAGAAAAAATTATAAAATCACCTCACAAACAAATATAAAGAAAAGAATAATATAAAATCTGTAGGTGCCCATATGGTAAGGTGTCCTCTGAAAATTGCAAATCATCCAAATATACTAAGAAAGGTGACCATGTTTCAAAAAAAACTTGCTTTTAGAACCTCGGACAGTGAATTTGATTTTTTTCCAGCTGGATATAATACATTACACCTTTAACTCATCTGCTATGTGTTGGGGGCTCAGGTTTTTTCCAATGAAGAAGAATTAAGCGTCTTGCCAACAGTGTGGTAAAGGTGATTGATTACCTTATATATTCTTTCCTTAAGCACAATGTTTTCAGGACTAGTACCAAAGACAGCTAGCAGGGGGTCAGGGTCAATAGAGACACCATACATTTCACTAAAAGACTTAAAAATATCTTTCCAAAACCCCTCCGGTTTTGGGCATGACCAAAACTGTTGTGGCTGTTGAGAGTTGGCATCTGTTACATGCAGGACTAATATTAGGATAGATCCTAGCTAATGTTGAATTTGTGAAATGCAACCTATGAAGTATTTTAAATTGGATGAGGGCATGTCTGGCACAGGATGATGATGAATGTGCTTTGTCTAAAATACCACTCCACTCTATATCAGTAAAGTCTCTACCAAGGTCAAGTTACCAAGAGTTTTTAACAAAATCTGTGCTATGTGGACCACGATTGCTTAGTTTTAATAGTTTTTTTTTTTTTTAAATTGATAGTTAAATAAAGAACTTTTGATATTGCTCTTCACCTGACTTTATTTACACACGTGACCCTGAAGGAATCCAAAAGTAATCAGATTACATTACTTTCATGTTGCAGTGCTTGGATTACGTTACTGAATTCTTCTTTATGAAGTCATTTTTAACTGTAACGGGACACATATTACAGCAACCCTCCCATCTCTGTCTCCACAGTACTGAGGACATCATGACACTGCAGATTCCTCTGAGATGAACAAATGTGTACGTGTCATACACCGATCCATACAAAATCATATCAAACATTGTTTCCTTTCCCATCAAATAAATTACAAGCATTCATACAGTTAACACAGAACGCTATAGCAAAAGAAATTGACATTTCAGCGCCTCATCAACACAACCAAAGTCCCTTTCAGACAAGTCATTTCACTCGGCGGCCATCTTTCTCGGGCATGCAAGTGCAGCTCCCATCTCTTTGAATGAGGAAACATCAAATTCTCCAAAGCTGTTTCGATTAAATTTCATATTTGAAATAAACAATGAAATCTGACAACAACTGTCTTATAAATTTAGTTTCTAAACGCTCGAATCATGACAAAAAACTGCGTTCTTTAGGCTGGATCAATCTAATGCGCATGTGCAGTCCTAAATGCGTCTCTTGTGCCTCATTTCGGAGGCGCGTGTCTGACTGTTTCTATAGGAACCGGAGCTTCTAACAGCCGCTGCAGTGATGCGATGACTTTACCAGTCTGTGATTGGCTCTTATTTAGAAGGCGGGACTTATTCTGCCATATTGCGCGTTGCACTTTCTCCCATTCAAAACAATACGAGTGACACGTCTTGTGTTATTCTGTAGTCTTTGACACAACTTAAAGTCAGAATGAAATGAAAAATAAATACATGTTATGAATCTTATTGTAAATGATTCATCCATGTATATGTTTACATTCATTGTAAATGTCACAAAAATGGCTACCAAATTCAAGACACGGGGGCAGAAAATGCATCAAATTGAGTAGATAGTGGGGACACATCAGTACTGAATCGACTCTAGCAATCATTTGATCGATTGTCACGATTAAAATCAAATGTGAAAAAAAAAAAAAAAAATCATAAGTTTTTATTACAGAATAACATTTAGATCTGCTCAGGTTGTGTCAAAGATTTCTTTCTTTTCTTTTTTGTTTTTTTGTTTTGTTTTTTTGCAGTGTTGAGCATTGCTACCAATCACAGTGTGTCTGTAGAGCACATGACTGCATCATTTGGATCAGTCTCTGGAGCAGAAGCAGTCAGCTGTAGATGTATGCAGCACTCGTTCACTGACGTTCTGACTGCTCTCCTCATAAACCAGAGCAGATACTGAGAGACTCTTAGAGCAGTGCAGTCGGCTTCATTCACCACAACGATCATAACTAAAGTCATTGACTGTTGGGGAACGTTCTTTGCTCACTTCCTGCACACAATTTATTCCCAGCTTAAATAACCGTTTTGTTTTTCCTGCTGCTGCTGAAAGTGAACCAATGTGAGGTCTTGATTTACTAATAAACCAATTCATGAACAGTTCTCAGCTTGTTTCGTCTGTTTCCCCAAACACTAAAATGTTTTTAATGTATCTTTTAATGATTTTTGTCATAATCTTGCGGCTCTAAACTGTAATGTGTGTGAGATTCTGCTTTGACCCTCCTGAGGTCAGTTCTGTGTGAATAAAGGGAATAAATCAGAGAATCCTTCAACTCTTGTCATGATGATAGAGCTTTTTCATCATTTATTTATGTTTGAATTTAAAACGGCATTAATTTCATAAAACTGTGCAGTTGTTGTGTAAATCCATTGGAGCAGCACTGACAGTCTGTGTGAGTGAAGCCCATGTCAGGCGCAGCTTGTGTCCCATGACAGTGTGACTGCTATCAGCAGAAGTGTGTAAACTGGTGTCTGCAGATTCAGCTCATCACTCTGTCAGGTGTGTTTAATTGGGGTTAGAGGTGAATCTGGTAGGGCTGGTCGATATGGCCAAAAAATCATATCTCTGATTAGCGATATACGGTATATACCTCGGTATTTGCTACATTTTTTCTGGAAAAACTGTATTTATTTATTTATTTATTTATTTTAAATCTTATTTCACATCCTGTCCAATGTCCTACAATGTTCATATTGAAGGCTATGAAAACAAATGTAAATTTATGTAAACATGTAGTCTATGATATAATGCATTTTAAAGCAGATGTTAAATTCACTGAACTAAAAAATTAAAATAAATAAAAACAAAAGCACAGACTAAATTTTATATATATATATATATATATATATATATATATATATATATATATATATATATATATATATATATATATATATATATATATATATATAAAAAATATAAAATATAGTCTATTTTGATTTCCCCATCACAATAGTCACTTTACAGTTACTGCAATCACTAAAATACACTTACTTGTAGGTTTAAAATTCTTCATGGCATATTTATTAGCCCGTTTGTTAGAGCATCTGGCGGTGTAAGCCGCTTTAAACTAAACGTGTTAACTATATCTTACGAGTTCCTGCATGTCATGTTTAGGACAGATTGTGTTATGTATTTCCCCGCAGCAGCACTCAGCGTCCTCCTCTCTGTTTCAAATCGAATCAAACTAGCGTTACTGTATATCAATATAAACGCTATTGCCTCATTCTGTATCATGTATAAAAAATATATCGATATATCATACAAACTTGATACACCGCCCAGCCCTAAACTCTGGCCTATAGTATCTTATTATTCTGTTGTTTTTTTATTTTTTTATCAATTGTTTATATTGATTTATTTGACAGAAAACATACATAACATACACAAAACATATTTTAATATATCGCTAAAAAAAATCTGCCCTTGAGCTGTTTCCATACATAATTTTGCATATATTGCAAATTCATAACTTTTGCATCCCATTTGTAAAATGTACAGAGTAATGCGACAATTGAAATTCGCTGCTTATTTTCACATATAATGTTATTAAATATGCAATATAAGACGCCGCTGGTGAAGTGGATCAGCTCATCTGACATTAAGCACAGGTTTGGACACAGAGCAGATCAGTTGTCCTGTATGAACACATTTGTTTAGGGTCCATAAAAACTCTGAAATATTCAGTCTTTGCATGTTGAAACAATCTTTAACTCCTTGACCAGTCAATCCAGTCGCGGTTTGACACGGCCGAGAACACATTCAAAGCACAAGAGCTTTTCTCTCTGGTTTCAGAGTTCAACAACATCAAACCCATCAAAAACACAGAACCGCTTGTGATTTTTCCCGGAGACAGATGGATCTGTGACCTAAACCTTTTCTTTGTTAATTCCATAATATAGAATTAATATAGAAACAATTCTATATTAATAAATTGCTCTAATTATTTTCATTTACAAAATGCCCCTGAAAATCAATGGTTGTTTAGATATTCTGTTTTCAAGTACAAAATAAATGGTGTTGTTGTTTTACAGAATCAAAAATGTGTAATTATTGTTTCAGAAACATACATTAAAAACTTCCTTTATGAGTCTGTAAGCTGCTGTATCTCGAAATAAAGGCTTTAGATTACATGAAATCTCAGTCAAAAGTATTATAAATGTGATGTAACCTACAAGAATATGATGTGCGTTTTCAAATACTGACAGATGTGATTGAATATCGATCTCCGGTATGTAAATACAGTGACGGTTAAAGGATCGTGATGAAGGTCAGAAAGAAAACAAAGCTCTGAACTGCAGTAAAGATCAGTGTAATTGTTCATCTAACTGTCCGTGTTTCCTAACTTTCAGTCTGGGATGATGATCGCGCCTGTAATAGCCAATCTCGGACCGCTGGAGACTCTGTGTTTTCGACCGAATCCCAGCGAGGTACAGTTTCCTCCGAATGTCTTCAGATCTTCCTCATCACGGCAGTGCTTGTCCTCACGGCTTCTGTTTGTCTGACAGGTGGAAGAGGTTTTCACCCTGACTCTGGAGCATTTGTGTCAAGCCCAGAACAGAGGCTACACACACTTCCGCACCGGAGATCGTTTCGGGTACACGCTCCCCGTGTTTCACAGCCCCAGGTATCGGGTGTGGGGTCTGACGGCAGTGGCCTTAGATCAGGCTCTGGCGCTCATTGTGCCGCCAGAGGAAGTGCCGCAGCACAGATCCGTCAGCACAGAGGCTGCCTGCTGAACTCTGACCATTACAGACTCAGTTTAGGGGCTTATTTCAGACTCTGGGTTTAATCCAAGTATCCAAAAGATCTTCAGATGCAATACCCCTGTCCAGTTCTCTGAGTTCCTCTCGGCTGTGTTTAGGCTTTAGGGTCAATGACTGTGTGTTTGACATCATGCCTCAGTTTATACAACATACACTGAATGTATTTTTGGGATTTAGCATTATGAGTTTTGTTTTCATCATCTTAACCTCGATGGTTGTTTTAAATGTGAATCTGTTCATTTATTTAACACCAGTGCTTATAATAAAAGATGCTTTAAAGGTTCTTGTTTACTGTACTGAATGTTTTACAGCGGAGATTCTCAGTCCTGCACACGGACATTCATTTTCCAGCAGTTTAATCTACCTTTAATCAGATTTATCCTCCACTGCATGTCTGTGCTCCATACTGTCCATTTCTTCTGATCATCCTTGAGATGGTTCTACACCTTCATTTGAGTCCAGCTGTGTTTGATTATACTGACTGGACTTGATTAGGAAAGCCACACACCTGTCTATATAAGACCTTACAGCTCACAGTGCATGTCAGAGCAAATGAGAATCATGAGGTCAAAGGAACTGCCTGAAGAGCTCAGAGACAGAATTGTGGCAAGGCACAGATCTGACCAAGGTTACAAAAACATTTCTGCTGCACTTAAGGTTCCTGAGAGCACAGTGGCCTCCATAATCCTTAAATGGAAGACGTTTGGGACGACCAGAACCCTTCCTAGAGCTGGCCGTCCGGCCAAACTGAGCTATTGGGGGAGAAGAGCCTTGGTGAGAGAGGTAAAGGAGAACCCAAAGATCACTGGGCTGAGCTCCAGAGCTGCAGTCAGGAGATGGGAGAAAGTTGTAGAAAGTCAACCATCACTGCAGCTCTCCACCAGTCGGGGCTTTATGACAGAGTGGCCCGACGGAAGCCTCTCCTCAGTGCAAGACACATGAAAGCCCACATGGAGTTTACCAAGATGAGAGAAATAAGATTCTCTGGTCTGATGAGACCAAGATAGAACTTTCTGGCCTTAATTCTAAGCGGTATGTGTGGAGAAAACCAGGCACTGCTCATCACATGTCCAATACAGTCCCAACAGTGAAGCATGGTGGTGGCAGCATCATGCTGTGGGGGGGTTTTTCAGCTGCAGGGACAGGACGACTGGTTGCAATCGAGGGAAAGATGAATGCGGCCAAGTACAGGGATATCCTGGACGAAAACCTTCTCCAGAGTGCTCAGGACCTCAGACTGGGCCGAAGGTTTACCTTCCAACAAGACAATGATCCTAAGCACACGGCTAAAATAATGAAGGAGTGGCTTCACAACAACTCCGTGCCTGTTCTTGAATGGCCCAGCCAGAGCCCTGACTTAAACCCAATTGAGCATCTCTGGAGAGACCTAAAAATGGCTGTCCACCAACGTTTACCATCCAACCTGACAGAACTGGAGAGGATCTGCAAGGAGGAATGGCAGAGGATCCCCAAATCCAGGTGTGAAAAACTTGTTGCATCTTTCCCAAAAAGACTCATGGCTGTATTAGATCAAAAGGGTGCTTCTACTAAATACTGAGCAAAGGCTCTGAATACTTAGGACCATGTGATATTTCAGTTTTTCTTTTTTAATAAATCTGCAAAAATGTCAACATTTCTGTTTTTTCTGTCAATATGGGGTGCTGTGTATACATTGAGGAAAAAAATGAACTTAAATGATTTTAGCAAATGGCTGCAATATAACAGAGTGAAAAATGTAATTATTATTATTTTTTGGTGGTTTGTTTATATAAAATTGCAAAAACATTTTCATTGCCTTACTGTTTCATGTGATTTATACCTGGTTTAGATTGTCTATGTAAGTTAACCATTCCCTTCCTTAAAAATCAGACCTATAGCAGTCACTTAACGTAGTTGAGGCAGTTATACAAGTACAGTTGGAAAATTGAAGGGTATTTCCAATAATAAAATTATGTTGTAAATAGCGTGGCTTAATGAACCAACTGGAAATATATTTCATTTAAACCTTCAAATGCTTCAAAGTGTGAGAAAATGCATTTCCAAACTTAACATACATTTTTGGTAAAAGAAAGATCAGTTTTAAAAATGCTTAAATACAAACTGTTACACAACATGCCAGTGGAGGTAAACATTTATTTTTATTCAAATCAAAGTTAATCACAGGAAAATTCATTTTTCGTGCTGCACTGTTTCAGCATACTTGTTGGTCCATTGATTCTACACAAAAATCCTTGAAAAATTGTAAAATGGAAAAAAAGATTTTTTTAAATCTACTCTAAGCAATACAATGATATTTTACTGATCAAAAACATTCTTATATATATATAGCCTTTATTAGGACAGTATAGACAGGCAGGAAGTGAAGTAGTGGAGTGAGAGGGATGGGACGGTAAAGGTCCTCGAGTCGAGACTTGAAAAGTTTACATTCTATTAGAGTATCAGGTAAACAAAAAAAAGTTAAACAATTGTCAGAAACATTTTATACTTTGTGACAAGTCGTACTGTACTTGCTAACTATCATAGAGATACTTTGACAGATCAGAACATAATATTACAGAATACAATGCTGTATAAGTGGAGAAAGTGATTCTTCAATTTGCAAAAAAAAGACTATTTGTAAATTAAAACTAAGCTTTCCCAGGGTAAAAAACAAAACAAAAAAACTTTAAGTATTTCATCGAGGATCTAACTTTGGTTTCTTTCTTTTCTGAGACCAACAGAGTATTTCCACATATCGATGCACTGTGAGAGCAGAATCTCTTCAGGGAACAACTCCTCCACCTCAGGAGGAAAATCCAGATTTTTGCGCTCCATGTAGGACACAACAGTGTCTTTCAGACTGTGGGACAGACAGAAATCAATGAGTTGGAATAGATTTCTATATGTTCAACATGAACTTAACGTTGCACATCACCACAATGAAAATCAGGCATTTATGGATTCTGCTCTGCCAGTCACAAATGTCCCTGATATTCCCCAACAATTGTTTGTACATTTCTGAAATGTTTTGGTTAACTTGATTACAATGTTTTTTTGCCTCTTCGTGAAATTAATTTTCCCAGTTTCACAATTCACCCTAGTGTGATTGCTTCTTACTCTGTGTTCGACAGAGGCAGGCTGGTAGGCTACATATAAATGTGACAGTGGGGCTCCACACAACCAGTCAGAAATTACGTCAAGTAACATTTCATAAGACACAAAAATCAAGAGACACACAAATGGCTTGCAGATGCAGTTCACCAAGTGAGTCAGATGTTTCTGGTGGTATCTGCTCCCTAAATGGGGTGAGGTGGGGTGCAATGATGTAGATTCCCTGTGTTTGTCTTTTATACTGAAGTGTTTCCTGTGCTGTTTTTATAGTCGGTTTGTATCTTCTACTTGATTAGTCTGATCCCAGGTGTACGGTGTCCATTTTAGGACATTCTCACACCACAGTCATACAACGAAAGGCTTCATGCCTCAGACTAAAAGGCTTCAGGTCTCAGGAAAAACGACGTCAGGTCTCAAACAATTAGGCATCGGACAAAACAGCCTCAGACAAAAACGGCATCAGACGAAAAGGATTTAAGGAAGCGAATTGCCCCGCCTCAAAGTGACGTCACGTGCACACAGTTTTCTAAGTTGTATAAAACATACTGAATTATTTTGTAAATTTGTATTATTCGTTAGTTTTATTTGCATGTATGAAAAGTTAGTTAAATAATACATTGCTTGCATTGAAAACTATCATGAACACTTATGAAAATTAACCATGGTTTTAACATAGTAAAAGGACAGAAGGACGTGCATTTTCTTAATTAATAATTTCAATTAATTCAGATCACAAAATTGAAAATCAAAAATTATCATTTTGACTGGTCACCCAGCCAAAGACACAACTAAATATGTATATTAAAATATATATAATTTATTATTATTATTACTACATCAGTAAGTTACCCTTCATACGTGTTTTCAGAATACTTTCATAAGTTTGGTCTGATGTGTCAAACAGAACAGAAACATTCACAGTGGAAATCTGCCACATTTACATGCATCTATTCACCTGTACCCTGGTAATCATTCGTACTTTAAAAAGTCACTGGTTACGCACAAATCATGTTTAAATTTCAAAGAAAACTTGCAGCACTGGTAATATTCCCATCAGGACGTACCCCCAGTCGGGCCTGAAGGTGTCTGTGGCATTTGGGTGCTTCAGAACCAAAAGCAGAAGCTCGTGAATCTCCAGCAGGACGGCGCCGGCACTGGATTTAGTGCAGAAACTGTTGAGTGTTGTCTTGTGTTCCTCCTGTAGGGGATGTTTGTACTCCTCGCTGAAGCTCTCAAACGGGTCCTGACGGGGACACATACAGTTATCACATACAAACTCAATGAAAGCACAAATACAGTGTTTACTGTGTTGAGTGTCTCACCCTCTTCAGACTTATCATCGTCTCTGATTTAAGAGAGCTGAGCAGCTGCCACAGCGCCACACAGTGCCTCAGACAGCACCTGCTCAGTGCCTGCACACACACTTACTCAGTTACTATTGAGTGGGTTAGATTAGTGAGACTGACATGTTTATTTAGGTTTTTACACAATTATCTTTTCATTTATATAATGTCAATATAATCATTTTTAGTGCTACAGCCATCAAAGCAGTGTGATGTTATAATGCATAGGTCTTGTAAATATAGAATTTTTTTTTAAAAGTACATTAATAACACTATACTTTGTTATATTAACAACATTAAATGACAAAAAAAAAGCACAAATGCCACACGGGTGTTTTCTATGGAAGCTTGTATCCGCCATGGGATATAAAAATAATAATCATCTCACAATTCCGACCTTCTTTCAAACAATTCTGACTTTTTTCCCTCCGAATTACGAGCTATAAACACTGCTTTGCACAGATAAATAAGACGAAAGTCTGTGTCCATGACCAACCTTGAAGATGTGCGGGGCCATGTTGTCGGTCATCTTCAGCACCTCCGTCAGATAAGTGCCCAGTGGCACGTGTGGCTCTCCCCCCGTCAGGGCGAGGAAACCCAGGGCCAGCTCAGCGGTCGACAGCGCCTCACACACATCTCTGTAGGACTGCAGCTCCTTCACGAGGTTGTGTTGTGTGAGAGGATGCAGCGGCTCCTTTGGATACACAAGCACAATTATAGAAATATATCTCTGCATTACAAACATGTCTAACTCGATGTTGAGGTTACGTGAGTAACTGGTGGAGTCCTTTCGATTTCAGTTCACTAGACACTGACAGTAGCTGATACTAAAGAAAACCGTATACAGTTATGCCGTAGCCAGCATGAACCTGCCCTACCCATTAGAGTCAAACCTGAGACATGCTAAACTAACAGCGGTTGAGGTGACAAACTCCCAGTTCATCACTCAAAGCTGCAGCGTTTGCAGGCGCATCCAAATCAAGCTATACAAACGTGTTGGGAGCGATGGCATTACCAGCACCACACACAAGTTATCACACAGAGACAGCAGTATACATCATCTAGCCAATAATTTAATAATCTGCTTTAAGTATGGAGTGTGTCATGTGGCCAATTCTGTCAGTACCAAGCATACAGATTTTACTGGGTAAATATGTAGATGTGTAGAAGCAAATATAACACTAAACATATGTTTAGACACTAGATATGACCTTTCCCAATCCTGTCCACCCCTCTCTCTCCCACTTCACTTCCTAACTGTCGTATCTCAATAAAAAGGTGAAAATGCCAAAAATGAATGAAAAAAAAGAAACTTCCAGCAGAGAGAATCCCTTCTCAATATGGTGACTGGAAGAGGAATTAATAATAATATTAATAATAATAATATGTTTTATTTATTTAGCGCCTTTCAAGAACCCAAGGACGCTTTACATGTAGTTGCTAGATAACATGAATACATTTACAGTTGTAAGAAAAAGTATGTGAGCCACCTGCAGAATCTGTGAACAATTTTAACAAAATAAGAGAGATCATACAAAATGCATGTTATTTTTTATTAAGTACTGTCCTGAGTAAGATATTTTACATAAAAGACATTTATATATAGTCCACAAAAAAAACAATTATATACCCAATAAATACCCAATATGACCCCTAATGAAGGTTCGACATTGACAGATTAAACATGTATTATGCTAATACAAATAATGCTACTTACCTGTTGAACTTTACTCTTCACATCCTTAAATATGATCTCATAATTTCTGTCCTGTCTGTTCACCAATGTTGGAATACCCTAAAAAACGAAACACATATAAATAAATATAATTGTGTATTTATATCTACTCTAGTGGTTGTCAACTCCTGAATAACTCCCAAAAATTGCATTTTCAATCCTCGTGGTGCTGTGACGTACAGTAAGGGTTATGCGGGGTTTGCCCTGTAGGAAGCGGGTGATGATCTGGTGCTGGATCTTGGGCAGGTCGTACTCCATCAGTGTTTCCTGTCCGCACTCCATGCTGTACTGGCAGTTGGACAGTATGAGAGGCAGCAGATCGCGCTCACACTCATAACGGATCACGTGCAGCTCCGTCAGGTCAGCTGGGCTTACCGTGTAGCTGGAGGAGACGGGACAGAGAATGACACAGAGAAATATAAGGGCAACTGGGAAATGCGGCAAAAATGCTCCCTTTAACCCCTAGATCACAGCTCTGACAGGACGATGGTTTAGTGTTAGTGTAGGGCTGCATGACTAATTGATCAAATCGATTATTATCGATAATGAAAATAATCAACAACGAATTGGATTATCAATTAGTTGTGCTCGGAAACATCATCTAGTCACTAGCTCTACAGTAATGAATAACCCATTTCTATAGACTAAATGCAAATGGAAAATATCAGAAGTCACAGATTGAGCATGTAGCGTATGCACACGTATCAGGATAATCAATAAACTTTGGAGTTTCCAGAACGCTTTTAACCTGATGAACTTTGTTTCTTAATCACTAAATCGGCTCCGAACTGTCTACTAAAGATGAGCCCACTTGACACCTTTGTGGCCCTCCGAGTTAACACAGCAGGCCCAATTTCCTTGCTCTTAGGACATCAAAGGGGCCCCTCATGTGGACTATGGGCCAGATCCACATTCCAGCACCCACACACACTGGCACACACAAAAACACACACACACAGACACACATACAGAAACACACAAACATACACTTTTAACTGCATATATATATATATTTTAATGATATAATTTTGTCTGTAAACCATAACTTCTCTCCTATGCCTTTCTGACCTATCGAGTTTGATCTCGTTTCAAAGCTCCGGACTCGAGCTATTCATTGAGACATGTCACCAAACGGACAAATGCATTTTTCTATGTGTTTAATGATACTGTGAAGAACACACTCCTTTTGGAGATCTGATCTGGTAGTCATAAATCATTGGATTAAGTCGTGAGGCCAAACAATGGGAAAGCTTTCCCGCCAACTTTGCACCCATGTTATTGGCTACCCCACCTCAAGGAGGTGTGTCGGCTTATCTGTCATAAAAGCAAAGACGCACAATTTCTTGTGTGTTCTCCCCCGATTGTCTCACGAGCATCTCGTGCACGTTTTTCCCGGACCCCTCCGGTGACCACGCGCTGTCATCGCGCTCAGCTTCGGGACCGCCATCTTCCAGCGAACCTCACTCTCGTCCTCAGTTCAAACCTTCCCGCTGAACGGAGGAAGCCAACGAACTGCACCAGCGCTAACCTGAAATTCGACACACGCAACCAATGCAAGTATACTGCCGTTTCTCAATCTTAGATGATGAAACTGATTTCCGTGCTGGCTTAGGACTGGTTGTGAGTTTGCTACTTGCCTTCTCTCTTTCCTTCTCTACTTCTATTCTTGTACATAGGTGTGTATTTTCTTGTATATATATTTAGATGTATAACCTCTGTATTCGTAGTTTGCATATATTAAAACGTTATTCATGCTCGATTGTTCTGTTTGTTCTTTCAGCTGAAAACCCAAGTCACTTTAACGTTTTTCGATCGCTTTATGCTTTGATGTTATAATAGCAGGTTGTTTTCATGGCCAGATAACTTTGTTTATAATATTCTGTGAGGGACGTAGTTTGCTGGACAAACGAACAGTTTCTCTAAATAATTATTAAACCAGAACTAATCATATATGTAATTGATTATAATTCGTTGTAATTGATTCACGATATATGTTTAATTCCCCGTTGGGTCGATATATGAATCATAATTTATTCATAACCTTATGAATTATTATATTCATATTTCATCCATAAATTGATTAATAACCGCTACATTTCGTTACATATTATTTGGTGGAGAATGCGGGCAACGTTTTAAACTTGGTTTTCGGTAAAAGAGCAATGTAGAATAATTTTGTATGATTTAACTTACATGCGCGCTTTATTCAGTGAGAAGACGCACGGGTCCTCACTACGCACCGTTAACAAGCTGCTGTTTGTGTCTAGAAACACTGCAGGCATAGCCTTGGTTGACCGTGAAATACACTGCAGTCCATTGATATCTCAAGCTCGTATCTGTGAAGGACGACAATCTTTGCAGTAAGTTACAGTTTTGAATATTAATTTCCGCTTGAATAAACAAATTGAATCGTGTTCAGCGAGTTTAGAGGGTCGTGGCGAGATTCCTGCGATCACTCTTTCGAGGCCTCATTATATTTACCCGCTATTAAATCTGAATTTCCTGGCTTTCCTGTAGCTCAGTGGTTAGAGCATGGCACTAGCAGTGCCAAGGTCATGGGTTCGATCCCAGGGATTGCACATACTCAGATACAAATGTGTAGTATAATGCAATGTAAGTCGCTTTGGATAAAAGCGTCTGCCAAATGCATAAATGTAAATGTAATGTAAATTTCTTGTGTCGTCCAAAAATTCACAATAGCCGGTTTGCTCCTGGGTTACGTCGTTTGGACTAGCTACCCAAAACCACGTGATCCCCGTTACAAATCTAATCGGAGAGCAGTTCACCTGGTTTATCGATTGATGTGTAAAATTTGGAGCTATATCAACATTCTGATCCAATGTTGATTTGTAACCCGCGGCGAAGGAATCCCGCAAGCGTTACATATTCGCGTACATTAAAGTTTGCACCAAAGGGACTGATTCCCAGAGTTGTGTACCCGTGAGTAAAACGGTACACATATATTTATGAAAGAATCCGCTGAGGTTCTATAGTTGTAATCGTGACCGTGCAGTTAAAACAGCGTAAGGGTCAGAACCCCACAAAGCGCTCGTTTTATATCACGAATTAAAGAAAGGGGATGCAGTAACTCTGACCAGACGCCAGAGGGCAGTCTGCTCAGGTGTGCCACCCCTCCCTACTTATTGGTTGTGTGGACTCAGTGACGCCACCGCGTGGACGTTCTGAGTTAAAGCCGCTCCATACTTTGAACTGAAATTATCTCCAAGTTATCTTTTGCTTCTCTATACTGCGGGGAGTTGTAAAAGTAATTTGCTTTTGGTGGTTATGCTTTCCAATCATTGTTGGAATGTGGTTTACTGATTTAAATTTAATTTAAACACGTTTAAACTTTTAATTTAAATTGTTTCCCTTCCAACAAGGGAATTCACTTTCTGAGAGTGCGCCCCCTGGTGGACACTACCAGATAAGTCAATTCTCTTTTCCCTTGTATTCTTTTTCCTGGATTCACAGATCTACTCTATTTTATTTTATTTCAGTTTATTTATTTTATTTTTATTCTACTTTGTGTTATTTCATCCATTCCCTTTTTGTCTTTTCTCTCTTTCAAGTTATTTCTTTAGTTTTACTTTGGAAATTCATTCCCTTTTATTACTTAATGTTTTATTTTATTCACTCTTAGTTCTGGGTCCTGTGTGTTATTGGCTGGCAATAATATTCACGCACACCCAAGCCTCCCTTATTTCATACACTTATTTTGAATTTAATTAAATAACATTTAATTCAATTTTAAAATTAAGTAGTGTCAATCAGTTGGCATTTTGCTATCAACAAGCAATTCTCTTTAGGAAAAATCTGCAAATAGGGAAGGCTTTCTCTTTTCTTTTTCCCATCCTGTTATTCTATGCACTCATTTAAATTTAATTGAACAAGTTTAATTCAAATTTGAATCAAGTGCCTCTGAATTATCCTCTTTTCGCTTTTTCCCATCCTGTTATTCTACGCACTCATTTAAATTTAATTGAACAGAGTTTAATTCAAATTTGAATCAAGTGCATCTGATTTGTTTTTGTTTTATGTTATTTTTACTTTTGTTCTGCTTCTAGCTAGTTTATTTTAGACCCCTACTCTTTTATCCTACACACTTAATTAGTTAAATTCTATTTAAACAAGATTTAAATTGAGTTTTAAATTTACAATTAAGTCGTGTTTACCTGACTGTTTGTGCACTTGCAGATAAGGCCCTTTAGCGCCCTGGGGTGAGCTGACGGTTGCTCCAGTGAGTTCCAGTGAGTGGAGCTACCTGGCCTGGCGCTTCTTACACTAACCGTGTGTGAATCGTGGACATTCTGACCTCGTATCACGGGCAACACGCAAGGACATCAGCGAGTTGTGTATCAGGTACAGGGAGGCAACGAGACCCGGGGTGACAACAAGCGGCAATTTTGTTTAATTTCCCTGCTCAGGCTTCTGCACGACAGAACCGCCCGTTTGGAGTAACTGCCCGTAAAGGGGACAGACTCTGAGTTCAGGGAAAACTCAATCTTGACTGGTCACTCGGGCCGTTGGCGCAAATACCTTGCCAAAGTGCGCAATTGTGCTGGTGTTCCCTGTTTGAGAGGTTGCACCGTGGTACAAAGGGGACAGGTGGCCACGGACACCGCAGTAGAGTGTTTGATCGTCGAGGAAAGGTGGCCTGCCATTGAGTTCTTATCTGAGCACCCACGATTCACCCAGGCCTAAATTAGTGACATACAGTCACTTCACCTAATTGAAAGCCACAGAATATTACATATTCTTCAATTACTCAGGTGCGGGCCAACCCTTAGGCTCTCGATCCATACCATCCCTCTAGGTTTTATGACGCAACCGTGCACTCGCCTGACACCGTCATAAACCTGTCACGGACACACAAGAACAAGATGTAGAGATCCAGTTGCAGCATAAGTATTTATTGGGAAATCCAGAAACGTAAGTCCAAAAGCAGGCAAGGGGTCAAAATCCAGATAGTCCACAAAACAAAAGGCCAGAGAAACAAACGGTGAACGTAACAATACAACAAACCACAACCAAAGGCAGAAACAACAGAGACTAAATAGGCAGACACTAATGAACAAACACAAAACAGCTGGGTGCAATGACAATGAGATAATGAGTCCAGGAGTGAGTATGGGTATTGAAGTCCAAGGGGTGAAAATAAGAGTCCAAGATGGAGTGCCCTCTAGTGGCTGATAGGGCACTCTCACTGGTGATCATGACATTACCCCCCCTCAAAGGAGCGGCTACCAGACGCTCCACCAGAAAACAAACAAAAACACAAAAAACTCAGGAGGGAGGTGGACAGGAGGAGGATCAGGGGGAGGGATGGTGGGCCAGATCCAGGGTGCCCAACTGATAGCCAGGGCGGTGCTGGAGGCACTGACCAGGCTGGTTCCAGTGGTTCTGGAGTCCTGGCTGATTGCCAGGGTGGCGCTGGAGGAACTGACCAGGCTGGTTCCAACGGTTCAGACGGCCTGGGCAGTGGCGGCAGGGCAGAAAGCCTGGGCGGCGGCAGGGCAGAAGGCTTGGATGATGGCGGCAGGACAGAAGTTCTGGGCGGTGGCGACAGGGCTGGCCAAGGGTGCTTCGTGGCCGTATCAGGGAGAACGAGCAGCTCGGTGACGGCCTCCGTGGCCGTATCAGGGAGAGCGGAGGACTCAGGGACGGCAACGTGTTCAGGCTGGGGCTGCTCTGGGACGGCAGCGTGCTCAGGCTGGGGCTGCTCTGGGACGGCAGCGTGCTCAGGCTGGGGCTGCTCTGGGACGGCAGCGTGCTCCGGCTGGGGCTGCTCTGGGACGGCAGCGTGCTCCGGCTGGGGCTGCTCTGGGACGGCAGCGTGCTCCGGCTGGGGCTGCTCTGGGACGGCAGCGTGCTCCGGCTGCGGCTGCTCTGGGGCGGCAGCGTGCTCCGGCTGGGGCTGCTCTGGGACGGCAGCGTGCTCCGGCTGGGGCTGCTCTGGGACGGCAGCGTGCTCAGGCTGGGGCTGCTCTGGGACGGCAGCGTGCTCAGGCTGGGGCTGCTCTGGGACGGCAGCGTGCTCCGGCTGCTCTGGCGACGCCGGCAGGGCAAGGCGCTTCGTTGGCGCCGGCAGGGCAAGGCGCTTTGTTGGCGCCGGCAGGGCAAGGCGCTTCGGTGGCGCCGGCAGGGCAAGGCGCTACGGTGGCGCCGGCAGGGCAAGGCGCTTCGTTGGCGCCGGCAGGGCAAGGCGCTTCGTTGGCGCCGGCAGGGCAAGGCGCTTGGAGAACCCACAGAAAACCTCTAGAGTGGTCTCCAGGCCTTGTCGGACGGAGGAAGCCCTTTTCCTCCTTCTCCTCCGCTTATGAGGGTGAGGCGGTGGCTCACCCAACAAGGATTCACTGGCTGGAGCGGACTTACTGGCTGGAGCGGGCTCTGTAGTGGACTCACTGGCTGGAGCGGACTCACTGGCTGGAGCGGGCTCTGTAGCGGACTCACTGGCTGGAGCGGACTCACTGGCTGGAGCGGACTCACTGGCTGGAGCGGGCTCACTGGCTGGAGCGGGCTCACTGGCTGGAGCGGGCTCTGTAGTGGACTCACTGGCTGGAGCGGGCTCTGTAGCGGACTCACTGGCTGGAGCGGACTCACTGGCTGGAGCGGGCTCTGTAGCGGACTCACTGGCTGGAGCGGACTCACTGGCTGGAGCGGACTCACTGGCTGGAGCGGACTCACTGGCTGGAGCGGACTCACTGGCTGGAGCGGACTCACTGGCTGGAGCGGGCTCACTGGCTGGAGCGGGCTCACTGGCTGGAGCGGGCTCTGTAGCGGACTCACTGGCTGGAGCGGGCTCTGTAGCGGACTCACTGGCTGGAGCGGGCTCACGGGCTGGAGCGGACTCACTGGCTGGAGCGGACTCACTGGCTGGAGCGGACTCACTGGCTGGAGCGGGCTCACTGGCTGGAGCGGGCTCACTGGCTGGAGCTGACTCCAGGCCTTGAAGGATGGAAGAAGCCTTCTTCCTTCTCCTCCTCCTCCCTTTACCGGAGTGAAGCTGAGGCTCAGTGCCCCCCTCCTCTGAGGACTCTGGAATGGACTCACAGGCGGGAACGGACTCACTGACTGGTAGATTAGGTGAGGTTCTCCTACCCCGATCCTCGAGGTAGAAAACGAAACCCCAAAAATCCAGGGTCTGGAGCCCCTCCAACTCCCACTGAGACAGAGGGTTGTCGAGGCATCCATTAAAAATCCCTTTTAACGCCTCATCATTATACCGCAGTCCTCTTGAAAATGTCCAGAAAAATTGGGCAAAACACCCTACCTCACTCCCCTCCTGTCGCAGCGCCAATACTGCCCGAACCAGAGCCATCCGCTCTCCAATGGAGGCTGGGGAACTAACCCGAATACTCATGCTGCTGGATCCTTTGTGTGGTGGTTTGTTCTGTCACGGACACACAAGAACAAGATGTAGAGATCCAGTTGCAGCATAAGTATTTATTGGGAAATCCAGAAACGTAAGTCCAAAAGCAGGCAAGGGGTCAAAATCCAGATAGTCCACAAAACAAAAGGCCAGAGAAACAAACGGTGAACGTAACAATACAACAAACCACAACCAAAGGCAGAAACAACAGAGACTAAATAGGCAGACACTAATGAACAAACACAAAACAGCTGGGTGCAATGACAATGAGATAATGAGTCCAGGAGTGAGTATGGGTATTGAAGTCCAAGGGGTGAAAATAAGAGTCCAAGATGGAGTGCCCTCTAGTGGCTGATAGGGCACTCTCACTGGTGATCATGACAAAACCCAGCTGGAATAGGAAGTTTAAGTTTCACTTCTCCCCTCTAGCCCTTCTGTTTTAGTTTATTGCGATTCTATTTTTATTCCTTTCTATTTGTTTACTGCTCTATTTCTCATTTAATTGCATCCACCCTGTTCTGTTTTGCTTCTCTACTGTGTTTGTTTCTTTCAGTTCATGTAAAAGCAGAGCCTGTGAGAGCCATCACGGAAAACTGAGTAATAGATAGACGACCGAGCAGCGAGAGTCATCAAAGGACTCTTAGGGCTACCGCCTGTCAAAATCTTTATTCAAATCCGGCACTCACCCACACAAATTGACCCGCGTGGTCCTTTTGGCTATCGACAATTAAGTGTCTAGCCTACATTCCACTAACTGTCTGCACCAGTTAACTGGAACCAAACCAAAGAATTATATAATCATGCATTATTATAAGTCGTTAGCCCTGCGCGTGCTTGCATTGGTTCTGTTTGTGCTGTCTTTCTCTCGCCAACAGCAAGCTAACGTGTTCAGAGCAGCCAGCCCCAGCACCCATTGGGACGGACTCAAGACCGGGTTGGGCTCCCTGACCAGCACGATCCTGCCCAACGACGCTGTGGATACCCAGCACCTAAGCAACGAGCAGCTGGACGACAACCTGAATCGACTAATGGCCCACGATCCAATGCCGAGCTACAAAGAGTGGGCGAGAGTCATCCGAGCCATCGCCCACAACCTCAAGCTCCAGGCGGAGGACGCCCGGAGGAATCAGGCCCAGATTCATCGTCACCACGATCAGCGACTTGTCGAGACCCAGAACCAGCGTTGGACAGCGGACGAATCCAAACCCGAGCTGCAGGAGGAGCTGCAAAGACTTCAAAAAGCCCTTGCAGAGCTCCACCTGGAGGTGGAGCTTAGAAAACTGACTGGAAAACTCCAACACAGCGAAGCTCCCCTAGCCAAAGCAGAGACTACGCTGAAAGACAGACACACTAAAGCCCTGACCTGTGAAAATCATCTCAAACAGGCCCAGAAAGGAGTTATGGCTCCGAAACAACAAAGAGACTATGTGAATGAACTTGACACTGGTTACAGAGTACTGAAAAGTGGCATGGGAGGGGAAACACACATCACCGAGTTTCCCTAACCAGTCAAGAAGCCCTAATTCCAAATGGGGTTAAAAGTCCACTGCCCAAAACGTCCAACGGCCAAGAACCTTCGCCAGCAGCTGTCACATCCAACTGCCAGCACCTGCGACAGGTTCTGATCCAAAAGCTTTCTGACCCTGCATCAGATCAAGGGCTCCCTGCTGCCATGGACCTAAAACGGGGCAGACTGAATAACCCATACACTTTCTACAGCCGAATGCAAAGAGGGTACTACGGAGCACGTAACCAGCCAGCAACGGAGGAAGATTTCATCTTCAACCCTCTGCTTCTCCGAGAGCTGCACCCTGCGGTGAGTGATCATCTGGCAGCCTTGGCCTGCTCAAGCAGCATGTCTATTCAGCAGCCGCGAGACTTGGTCGACGAAGCTCAAGCCAAGCAGAGAACTGCGTCTAAAAAGACTGTAGAAATTCCAACCAGTTACCCAGACTCCGATCACTGCCCAGAAACCTGTCCTCACCTTTTTGAAAGACTGAGAAATGAAGCTGAAAGACAAAGCCAGACTCTCAAGTCACAAAGATGTGAGCTGAATGTGCAGTCTCACAGTCCAAATGAGGTCCACCTTGAACACACAGCTCCCATGCACCACACCATTGGTCGAGTGAGCCTGGTACCTCCTGTGTGCGTAGCGCAAATGGACACGTTTCTCTGTTTCACCCACAAAGACCCGCTAGACTGTTTTGAGCCCTTATTGAACGCCAGACCACTGAAAATCTGGGCTCAAGTGTGTGAACTTCTGCCTTCCCAGTCACCCAGACCACCTGAGCCAGACGGTCAGGTCACAGAGGTCGCGGGAAATCTCCCAGCTAACCGCGGGAACCCCGGCTCAGAGCACAGTTCAAGGTTGCCACCCGGCGTACTTCAACTCACCATAGACTGTAACTCTCTCTGCTCCAAGGTCACGACAGACTCACAGCTGAATGATGTAACTACAACAGACATTATTCTCACACTGTGGGCAGACAACTCAGCCTTCAGCCACACGCTGTTAAGTGCTGTCAGTGAAGGAACACCGGACCTCCCATTTGTCAACAAGCAAACACACTTTCCACTAGACTTTCGTCTGCCAACCATGATGACTGTCAAGGACATCTGCGTTTTGAACTTCAAATGGAACAACCGGCATTTTACCCATCACTTCCTGGTCCTTCCAGACCTCCTGATGCACTCTAATGCTCATACGGACAGTGCAAGTGAGTTGTTGTGGGCCCCTATGACTGTACAGCTTCCTGTTGTTCCTGTCAACACTGCCAACTTCCTGTCAGGCCAGACTATCCAACAGGTCTGCATCCTGATCAACATACAGGAACCTGTAGTACCACCTTACACCAAAGGGGGTGCTGTTTGGATCAACATACAGGAAATTGTAGTACCACCTTACACCAAAGGGAGTGCTGTTTGGCTCAACAGGCAATGTGGTCAAACCCTAAGCCACATTCTGGGCTCCTTCACACTGTCACCTGAAGGCGTGGAACTTGGACTTGCTCTAAAAGCCACACCGCTAACTGAAGTGTCACCCTACGTAGTTCACAGCTGGCTCAACGAATGCATGGTCACAGACATCAGCATTCCCAAAGCCCACCATCTAGAATGGATAATGGACCACGGCCCTATGACTTTGAACGCAAGTTAACAGTCATTAACTTAATACCAGCTGCCATGGTCCCAGAAGGAAGCTTAAGCAACACAAGTTTCACAGCATCCTTCAAGAGCATCTCCATCACTTCCATCAAACTGGTACCCACAGAACAGGTGCACAGAACGGAGCTGATGGAGGACAAACACCTTGCAGTACCCACAGTCGCTAACCAGCCTGCCTGTGAAACTCAGGAAAGCGCTGCACCTCTGACAGCCAACCTGACAGCTAACACCACAACAGAGGAGCCCTTCCCAAGGTTTGAGCCTAAAGGCCAACAGATCCAGAAAGATGCAAGTGCGCTAAAGAATGATGCAGACTGTCAAAAACTCAGAAACGTCTTGCACAAACTCAAAGTGACATTTGACAAAGACTTTTTATGCTGTGGTCTCACTAAACTTCACACAGTGCATAGTGCAACACACCCAAATGCTCCTCCCACCTTAATCAGGCAGTACGAAGGTCACATCGCCCCACATGAATCAGTACAGGAGGTTGTTCATTCAACAGAAGGAAAAGGTGTTATCTGCCCATGCAACAGCACCTATTCAGCCCCTACCTGGTCCATTGTCAAACCAGACAGCAAGTGGCGACCCACCAGCGACTTCAGGAGGCTGAACCAGCAGGTGCCACTGCCACAACGTGCCAGAAAGCACAAGTCTGCACGGAGCGGAGATTCAGCTGCCTGTCAAAACTGCTATAACAGCACACCAGCGTTGACACTTCAGATACTGGTACCCCAACAACAGCGACCAGCCTGTCACAGATACCTCAAAGAGAATGCGTGCCAAGGAATGCCCACGGCCTACGTCGATGGACGTTCCTACAACCATGAGGGCATCCCACAGGCAAATGCAGGGGTACGATGGTTAAGAAACCAACCCTGCCAACCACAGAACAGCAGGTGGGGTCCCCAGTCATGTCAATATGGTGAAGCAGCAGCTACCCTCAAAACCCTTCACGTCTCCTCAGCTCATAACATCAGGGAACTCATGTGCACAGACTCACACTTTGCCAGACCTTGTTTCACATGCCATCTTCTGGGCTGGAAACAAACTGGTTTCAAGACTGAATGCAACAAGCAGGTGAAACATCAACACATGTTCCAGACACGTGATCACCTCACCGAAGCACACGACATGATCGTTTACTGGGAAAAGGTGAAAAGATGCTTGAAGCAACCAGGGCGTGACAAAGGTGTGAACGACCAAACTAATGCCCTTGCCAAGACTGGCACACTGCATAACAAGCTATGGTCACACCCACCCCATTCACCCACCCTTAGTGTGGCAACAACAACCCGCAGCCAGCGGACTGTTCCTGCAACATTTCCCACCTTACTGCCACTGCCACTGCCACTGACAACCAAACTTTCCAACATTTCCATTCGAAATGTTTTGTACCACCACTCAGACCCCTCCAACCTCCCGTTCCCGGCATCTGGTCCCACGGCGGCCCCTAGCAACAAACGACTGCACGAGACCGACCACATGCTGCGTGTGGGAATAAACTTTCTAAAGTATGTCCCTGATGTCTTCACAGCGCCAAAGCTTGTACTGCCACAGGGCCAAAAGGGGGGTGAACTGATATACACCCACGACACACCATGTGCCAAACACCATGGCACCAGAACTACGGACGAGACATTAAAACAAGTGGCGTACCGGCCCAGCATGCAGAAAGATGTGGCAGAGCACGCCAGAGGATGTCAAGTTTGCCGTCACGTCCAGACTGCAAACGAAAAGCACCGAGCTCCACTGCAAAACCGAGGAGTCACGTTTCCACGGTCAGTCGACCAGAAAGACTGGATGGTAAAACCTCCTCTTATGCTCATGGCCATCACAGACACCATACAGGAGTCAACTCCGGTGTTCCCCACGGAACTACTGATGGCACGGCAGGTGCCACTGCCGTTGCACCTGTACCAATCAGGAGACTTGAGTCTCATCACAGCCTGCTCCCCTCATCAGCATCACAACAAGCTCCGCCTACAACTGAGAAAGCAACTCGCAACACAGAGCCAAACCCTGCAAACCACCTGCAAATCCTGGAAAGGTATTGCGGTGGTTCTCCGCACTCACACAAACGGCGAACTCAAGGAAGCAACTGTTTACAGTCCTCCAGAATGACTTTGCCCAAAATCAGCTGGTTATAGCTCTGTTGACAGACCTGCCACGAGAAATTAGCTTCCCTATGGACAGAGTGGCTATGAATAGGATTCCTCAGTATCCTACACAAACTGTGCTGGACTTTGCTACTGGCAGACCCAAAGACACGGTCAATGTCAGGTGGCGGCAACGTAACACCCATGCCCAGAAACACACCTCAGTTGCGGTAGCCTACCACAACAGCAACCCACGGCTGTGCCCGGCTCCCCACTTTAGCAGGTGTAGTTTCACCAAAGACTTTCAGTACTTCTGCCCAAACCAGCTCTTCCTCAGAAACCACACTGAAGGAATGGGCCGGTTGCAGCCCATTACCAGCAACACACGCTGCCCTGCCGAGGCCAAGCCTCGCGCCCCAGTCAGCAGAGCACAAGCCGAGATTGTGGATGATCAACTGCTCATCCACACCCCCACTCATGCTGCCACCCTAACCTACAATCAGCACAGCACCGCCACTCGTGTCAACCTGCCCAATCCAAGTAAGTGGATCCAGGTACCCCTGGGTTCCATCCTTCACCGCAGCCATCTGGCGGTGCACTGTCTCTCACGCAAAGAGGACCAGTCAGAACTGGAAATCCCATCTTCCCCCAGGGATCACCATCACACCTTAGATCCAGGAATGGAACTGAGGATTGACAAAGGGGGGTCCCAGCTAAGTGACAGTACTCCCATTGATGCAGCCTTCCAAGCACTCTCACGACTGCCTGTCCTGACCAGCTCACCTAGAGCCCGAGCTTGGACTGCTGCCAACACAATCCGTTGCCTCTCCATGGCAATCAAGTACGCACTCGCCCTGGGCCTGTCCTTCATCCTATCCCAAGGGATCAAAGGGATGCAAGAATCCATGGACAGGTGCTTATCTGCTCTCCCTCAAGGACCAGTAGGAAGCACCTGCTGCGTGACCATCCGGATCCATGTGCCATCGAACTTGGCTACCATCCAACGAAGTCCGCACAGGAACTTTGTTGGCCGAAAGGGGGAATCTGTAGCGTATGCACACGTATCAGGATAATCAATAAACTTTGGAGTTTTCAGAACGCTTTTAACCTGATGAACTTTGTTTCTTAATCACTAAATCGGCTCCGAACTGTCTACTAAAGATGAGCCCACTTGACACCTTTGTGGCCCTCCGAGTTAACACAGCAGGCCCAATTTCCTTGCTCTTAGGACATCAAAGGGGCCCCTCATGTGGACTACGGGCCAGATCCACATTCCAGCACCCACACACACTGGCACACACAAAAACACACACACACAGACACACATACAGAAACACACAAACATACACTTTTAACTGCATATATATATATATATTTTAATGATATAATTTTGTCTGTAAACCATAACTTCTCTCCTATGCCTTTCTGACCTATCGAGTTTGATCTCGTTTCAAAGCTCCGGACTCGAGCTATTCATTGAGACATGTCACCAAACGGACAAATGCATTTTTCTATGTGTTTAATGATACTGTGAAGAACACACTCCTTTTGGAGATCTGATCTGGTAGTCATAAATCATTGGATTAAGTCGTGAGGCCAAACAATGGGAAAGCTTTCCCGCCAACTTTGCACCCATGTTATTGGCTACCCCACCTCAAGGAGGTGTGTCGGCTTATCTGTCATAAAAGCAAAGACGCACAATTTCTTGTGTGTTCTCTCCTGATTGTCTCACGAGCATCTCGTGCACGTTTTTCCCGGACCCCTCCGGTGACCACGCACTGTCATCGCGCTCAGCTTCGGGATCGCCATCTTCCAGCGAACCTCACTCTCGTCCTCAGTTCAAACCTTCCCGCTGAACGGAGGAAGCCAACGAACTGCACCAGCGCTAACCTGAAATTCGACACACGCAACCAATGCAAGTATACTGCCGTTTCTCAATCTTAGATGATGAAACTGATTTCCGTGCTGGCTTAGGACTGGTTGTGAGTTTGCTACTTGCCTTCTCTCTTTCCTTCTCTACTTATTCTTGTACATAGGTGTGTATTTTCTTGTATATATATTTAGATGTATAACCTCTGTATTCGTAGTTTGCATATATTAAAACGTTATTCATGCTCGATTGTTCTGTTTGTTCTTTCAGCTGAAAACCCAAGTCACTTTAACGTTTTTCGATCGTTTTATTCTGTGATGTTATAATAACAGGTTGTTTTCATGGCCAGATAACTTTGTTTATAATATTCTGTGAGGGACGTAGTTTGCTGGACAAACGAACAGTTTCTCGAAATAATTATTAAACCAGAACTAATCATATATGTAATTGATTATAATTCGTTGTAATTGATTCACGATATATGTTTAATTCCCCGTTGGGTCGATATATGAATCATAATTTATTCATAACCTTATGAATTATTATATTCATATTTCATCCATAAATTGATTAATAACCGCTACATTTCGTTACAAGCAGCTGGAGGAAATGTTCATGATGCAAGCTGTCCGAAACACGAGAGTGCTTTATATTTATAAGCGCTTCAAACAAAGGCATAAGTGTTTTTTAAGTCTCTCCCAGTCACGCTCTGACAGATGTGATGGTGCAACGGATCACAAAACTCACCGTTTGGATCATATTATGGTTTTCAAGTCACCGGATTAAAAAAAAACACTAAATAAATAAAAAAGAATAAAAGTAAATAAATAAAATACAAATGATTGGGTGGGTGGGGGTGTTGCACATGTAACTTTGAATTATTTAATTTATTTAAAGAACACTTTAAGTACTTTGACACTACAGCAAATACTCTCAACTAATAAAGTTCAAACATTGTTAAAGACACGTTAACAGACAGTAAAAATAAGAGTATACAAATTAAAACATAGATAAACACTATAGAACACTTACAAATAAAGTTAGGTCTAACGGTAGTATTCAGATCCAGAAATGTAATAATACAGGCTAAATATAATTGTTATTACACTAGTGTTCAATGTATAAATGAAATACTGAATAATCATTGTTAAAGCTGTGTTTTGTTGTTTGACAAATAATGAGATTGTAGTTATTTTTAGGCTGCTGTCACTAAATGCACAGAACAAACATGATGAAACATGTCCGATTTCTGTGTACGAGAATACTTGTCGAGATGGCGTATTTTGAGATTATTTTGTATGTGTCCGTTCAAGTGCAAGGAGTCACAAAACCGGGCTTGATTATGTTTAAAGGTGTCTCTGTGTGCACGTGTGCTTTGAGTATGTGCACAGAAAACAAATCGCGATTGTGAATCGAGATCTCTTTTGCCTCTTCTTACATTTGAAAGGTTTAAAAAATGCTTGAGTGTTTTAAAATGACAAGTACAATTTTCAAATAATAAAACTTTCACTATATAATGATTAAAAGCAACTTTAAAATGGCAATCCGTTGTTTTTAGGTTTGAATGTAATGTTTTAACCCTTTTTTACTTATAACGCACAGCATAGTCTACATAGATACATTCACTATAAATATATTTTTTGCAAGGCTTTACATTACACATTGTTTGGAGGACACCACTGGGCAGGATATGGAATAACATTGTTTAAAATAATAAATTACAATTTATTTTTAATTATTTCTTTTTAGATTTTTTCATCCAATTAAAGCCACAATATGTAAATTTTCACCCTTATTCAAAACAAAGGCGTAGCTTGACACATTGATTTGGTGGAATCATGGGAGGTGTTGTCTTCACATCTACAGCTGGTGGAAAAAAATCAGGACGGGCAGAAATCATGTTCAGGATGAGATTATTACCATTACTGTAGTATGAAGAAGAGCAGGGCGAGTGATGTTGGAGCTAAACATTGTTCTAATGGTTTTTGGATATTTTAATTAAAAATTCCTACAAATTGTGTCCTACTAATTAATCAGTTATCAAAATAATCATTAGTTGCAGCCCTAGTTTGAGTGTCTGTGTGGGTCACTACTGTAGGTAGATGCTTACTGGTCCAAATCAAAAGAGCCCATTAAGTCATCTAGCTATTGCTCAGAAGCTTCTTTAAATGCATATCTATGGGTGTTTTTTTCCTCATCCACCATCATTGGGCTTTTTTCTTCATCAAGCCTCATGATTTGAAACATCGCTCATATCCACGGTGTAGGATGAGTCAACAATTAATCCTAGGGTTAAGGTTTTGTTCAACGCAATAACCCAACATGGCCAATGATCACTATATCAAATGACATGGGACATCTACTTACCCAGACTCCTCTCCGGTGTGTTTTTCCACAGTGTACACAAGGTCATTATGAAGGGTGATGAGGTAACTGACGAGGGCAGTGGAGCAGAGGCCCAGACCCTGTCTCTGTGGCAGCAGCACCTGCAGGTCAGTCTTCAGACCCAGATCTTCTTGAGTATATTCAGCCGGCAGCTTTATCTCTCCTGACAGAAAACATCATGTATGAAAACAATACACATTACCTGTCTGCTCAAGCATTGATTTAACAGTCTCTTAAATCATGGTTAGTTCAGTAGGAGCTGGTTTACCTGTGGTAGCCAGAGACACCCTGAGCTGGTTCCATGTTGACAAGAAGATCTTTATGTACCTTTCATACCAAGCTAGTGAAGCTGTCGATTGAAAACATGGCACTTTTACTGTTTGTAGTGAACATAATATTTATTTACAGAGAAATGGCATTTGCTTGCATAATTACTGAACACTTTTGCACTGAAATGGGCAAATTAACTATAAACAAGCATAAACAACAATTTTACAATTTAACAACAGTTCATTTATCAATCAATCAATCATGAACATCCTCACACTGAGCCTAAGACAGGGATGGACAACTCTGGCCACCGAGGTTCATTTTCCTACAGAGATGAGCTCCAAGCCTGATCAAACTCTGTCTGTATCTTTATAGTAATCCTGAAGACACTGATGCATTTGTTCTGGTGTGTTTGATTAGGGTTCAGTTGAAACTCTTGAAACAAATAGACTTGATTGAAATGCAATAGGCATCATAAAAGCCTCTCCCCTTTTGTTCAAACTAAGTCACCGGCCCCAAAGATCATAAAACCAGTTCTCTTCAAAGGCCTTAACAGAGACGGTGTCTGGAGCTCTCTGCAAGCTTCAGAGACAGATGGTGATTCCTTCTCCATATCCCACCTCAATAGACAGTGCCGGACAAAGTTGTCCACTCCTACCCTAAGACAACATTTAGCCATGGAAAATGATGTTTCATTCTCTGATATAGCCGTACCTTCTTTATGGCTATCCAGGAACTCTCCAATGGTTTTGAAGTTAAGGTCTGTCATGTTCTGGAACTTCTTTACCAAATCCCTCTGGAGAACCAAGATGTCAGGAAGGAACCGCACCAGCCGTAGCTCTGCATCCTGAAATAAACAGTTGGTTAACATGACACTAGTCCCCCAGAGCTCTGCACATAACATGCAGAAAAATAAAGTTAATCCATGCATTAAGAAATTGTTGAATGTCTCTTTGTAGCCTTCCAGCCTACTTAAAATGTGAGAACTTGCTATTAATTTGCTCTTTTGATTTGAAAAATGAAGAAACAAAAAAATAGGCTAAAATGTAGCCACAAATTAACTACAGCGGAATCAAAACGCAGGGATGTAATGTTCCAATGAAGCGTCCTCATGTTTCAACTAAACAGGATGATGATAAACATGCATGAGTTGTTTTTCCCTGCATGTCAGAATGTTGCTCTGTAAATACTAAACATTTTCAACACAGGCCTACATAAAGTCCCGGGACAGTTAAACTTATTTTGTCAAGATGAAGACAAGATGATGCTGATGGCAACTCCGGGATGAACTGCAAAGAACTTAACAATCCTGGATCACGTCAAATCATCAACGATGAAATCCTGCTCATTTCAAGTAATTCACTCATATTTTTCACACTATATAAATGGTGCTTCTCTTATATTATAGCAAATTTGAAAACACTTATTATGAGTTAGTCGTATACACTGTAAAGCCAAGCTTCTAAGGCCATGCACCCTAGCTCGAGCTAGATGCTTCTGTTATGACTGTGTTTTTGCCTGGAGACCAGCTCTATCTCCGCGCCCCTCTGGTAAAAAGCTGTGAGGCAAGTACATGCCACAGCGATTCTCACGTGGCCTGAGGGCAAGATGGTCTGGGAATGTGAGGCTCGAGTAAAAGTGAGCATGTTTAACAGCCCTCGTGAAATCACAGATGATGCTGCCGCCTTTAAACCCAGTGCTCTTTGAAACATTCGCTGTGGAGGCAACCCAAACAGGACAGCACCCTACAAGCTCCTCTTCATGAAACATGCCGAGTCAAGAACAAGGCTGATGCGCACACTTTCTTCAGGCTGCTTCTTCTATAAACAGGATGAAGTTGATGAATTAATGCTCGAATACCATTGACCGCTTAATTTCACTGGCATGATTCAATATGGGCTTCATATTTTTGTGGAGAATGTTGTTTTTCCCATAATGTTAGCTATCGATAGAATATTGAGGGAACTGAAAGTTTCAATCTTGCACCTAATCTGATGACTTTACACAACTTCAGAGAGGTTTTTTTTTAATCCAACTATATTAACTTGAACCTGTTTAATCTGTACTTTTTTTTTAGGAAAATTTGTTTTTGGGCATGAGTATTATAAAGTCACTTTTGTCACTATTTTTGTGTTTCCTCTACACCAGTTTACCTTTATTTTGATTTTTTCCCCCATACACATTTATTATTGTGGAATAATCACTTCAGATCTTACCCTCTGAAGGAACCTCCAGAGTACAGGTAAAGTGTCTCGGCCATTGTTCTGCTCCACAATGTGGGCAAGACTCAACATCGAGACCTTCCTCCTGCAGCTCCAGATGGATGAATTATGGATAAGGGAGTTCTGGGGTAAACAGTGCAGGAAAAGCTCTGGTTTCCCAAACGTCAACTTCATCACTGGATTAGAAGACACTCGCTCATCTTTCCTGATGAATGCACTCACTTCATTTAGCTGATTGTCCAGATCCTGAGAGAAAGATCACAGTAGAGTTGAGCTTTAATCCAGAGGTTTCTCAACTTTTAGACAGCAGATGTGGTCTATTTGCTTGAAGTACAGTTCTCTGATGGCAGCTAATGGTCACATGGCATGCAAGTAAACAGTATATTGATCATTTTAACTTCAAATCCACAAGCTTTTATTTTGGTGGAATATTGGTGAATGTATATATTCTATATTCTGTTCACATAATAGTTGGAAATTATGCAAATGTGAGTATAAATAAAGTGAACATGCATTTTGTGCACACTGTGTTCCTAATTATGTCACACTCACAGTGCTTGCAGAGATGGAGTTTGTGAGAACACATTATTATAAGCTGCACACATGTAAATGAACACACTGCTACTCTTCACTCAGAATCAGTGCAACTACATGTGCTTCTTTTTATCCTATCACAGTTTGATAGGATAAATTGAGTTTTATTTTAATTGTGCAGCCCCAGTTATTTATTTGAATGTGCAGTTTACATATTCCAGGGCCCAGTTTTATGGCTACACTGATTAAAATAAAAGTAATTTTACAGGTAATGGTGCAATTTTAAATTTCTACTATTAAATTAACACGGAATTGCAGATTTTAAAAGGAAATTTTCTGTATTTTTACAGAATGTGTAATTTTATATAAAATGTTAATTAATATTTCATTATTTATATACAAATTTTTTTTCTGTAAAAATAGAAAAAAGGAAAAAACTACATAAATCTGCAGACATTAAACATGTTTTTTCTTACCATTTAAGATTTTTGATTAAATGGTTTTTTCTTACCATTTAAGAAATTTGTTCAGCTCTTTTTCTTGATTTATCGAAGGCTTTTGACACAGTTGATCACGACATCCTTCTAAAAAGACTTTCCATTGTTGGTTTCTCAGATAATGCTATCAAATGGTTTGCAAACTACCTTTCAGCGAGAACACAGTGTGTGTTTTTAAAGGGTTGTACTTCATCTGTTCTGTCAGTCACTAAAGGTGTCCCTCAGGGGTCTGTTTTGGGACCCATTTTATTTTCTTTGTATATAAATAATATTTGTGATAACATTCCCAATGCTATGTACCATCTTTATGCAGACGACACTGCTATTTATTGCTGTGCTTCATCAGCTTCACAAGCTCTTCATTATTTACAGTCAGCATTTGATATTGTTCAGTCTCGACTATGTCAACTTAAACTAGTTTTAAATATAGATAAAACTAAACTAATGATTTTTTTCAAATTCTAAAGCTCTATCAAGTAATCTTCCTGATATAATATCTTCACAGGGAGCAAAAATAGAATGTGTTGCGAGCTATAAGTACCTGGGTATTTTACTTGATAATCAATTAACCTTTAAGCCACACATTGATAAATTACTTTTAAAACTTAAGCTTAAATTGGGTTTTTATTTCAGAAACAAAACTTTATTTTCTTTTAGTGCAAGGAAATATTTGGTATCTGCAACCTTTTTACCATTATTGGATTATGGAGATCTGCTTTACATGACTGCCCCAGTACATTATTTAAAAAAACTTGATACTGTTTATCATAGTGCTTTACGTTTTATTACTGGTTATGGCTATCAAGCACATCATTGCACTTTATATGACAAGGCTGAGTTGCCATCTCTGTGTACTAGAAGAACTTTCAATTGTTACTGTTTTATTTATAAGTCTATCTGTGGTCTAGCTCCATCTTACTTGTCTCTTAGCTTTTCAAACACAAATGTTTGTTACAATCTTCGTTCAAACAATTTGTTATATCTTAAAGTTCCTCGAGTTCGAACAGAGCTAGGTAAAAAAGGTTTTAAATATAATGCTTCCACTGTTTGGAATACCTTACAAAATGTCTTAAAGCTGACTGTGCTTCCATCACTAAATGAGTTTAAGTTACTTTTAACAGATTATGTGTTTTATCCTTTGGTAAATTGCTGTTGTGATCCTTGATTCTTTTTTGTTTTGTTTTTTTGTGTCTTGATGTGTATTTGTATGTCTATGTTATTGCTGCTGCTTTCTTGGCCAGGTCACTCTTGTAAAAGAGATTTTAATCTCAATGAGTTTTTTTAACCTGGTTAAATAAAGAAATGAATGAATGAATGAATCATGTGTTGGTTAAAGTGAGTTTTTATAAGGTTAAATAATAGTATTTGTACATGCACTGTAAAAAATGATTTGGTCCCACTTTATATTAAGTGGCCTTAACTACTATGTACTTACATCAAAAAATAAGTACAATGTACTTGTTGGGTTCATATTGAATTGCAAAACACTTTTGCTGCTATTGAGGAGGATAGAGGTTAGGTTAGGGAAAGCTTTGGTGGTATGGGTAGGTTTAAGGGTAGGGGTAAGGGTTAAGGGATGGGTCAACAGTGTAATTATAAATGTAATTACAGAAATTAATTACAGATGTAATTACATGCAGGTGTTTTTAAAATATAAGTACAATGTAAAAACATGTATGTACACAATAAGTGCATTGTATCAAATGATTAATATAAATGTAAGTACATAGTAGTTAAGGCCACTTAATATAAAGTGGGACCATTTATTTTAATGGTTATATTTGTTAACTAACGATACTGCCGCACTCCGCATAACTTGATTCTGCTGCGGTAGAGCTTCACTTAATCCCACATTTATTTTACAGTGCAGTAATATATTAATATTTGTACTATTATTAAGATAGATATTATATGACAACTCAACAAAGATTGAGTCAAATTTAAAGTCCAGGTACAACAACAGACTGATTCATTTAAATTTGATATTGTCTATCCATTTTAGACATAATGAAAAATTAAAAAATGGAAAATCAAGCAGGATACACTAAATATTGATGATACATAATATACTAAAAGCATGCTGTTTACCTTCAGCTGATGGGTAATGACATCATTATTCATGGCATTTTCCCATCCGTTTCTTGCATCTTTAGTGGAAAGTGTTTGATCATAAGGAACAGGCCCTGTATCAAAATGTTACATTTGTTGAATTTCTGTGGCAGGAGATCAATATGGCCAGTGGCAAATGTAAGGTGAGTTGTGTGAGCTCTTACACTGGCGGGTCTGATGGGGCTCCAGTAGACTGTGGATGATCAAATGGATGGTACTGTCTGTCTCATCCACCCCTTTGCCCAAAGCTCTGCTCAGCTGCTCCATGTCCTTCAAAAGATGGGCCACAAGGAACGGCCCAGGATCCGGCACAGCAGGCTTGATGATCTGCAGGACACTCTAAACAGAAACATGCAAGATTATGGGATGAAGATAGTTAAAGGTGTTCACACTAAATTACCCATCTATTAGTGTTGTAGTCAAGATCACCTAATCTGAGACCAAGACTAGACCAGGACTTTGAGGGGTTGGGTAGCACTTTACAATGAGGGTCCATGAATAATAATGTACTAATACCTGAATTAATACTTAATTCAGCATGAACTAATGACTAATGAAAGCATGAACTAATCATGAACCAATGAAGGGCTAAATTGTTACCTTTATAAATCAATTTTTAAACCTAATTATACATGCATAATCTTTTATGTCAATTTCATAAATTTAATGAAATTCAGTTATAATAATAATAATAAGACACAATAGGACTATGGCCAATCAAATTAAATAAGTCTCAACAAAATGAATCTTTGCAATAGAGGAAACAGAAGCTGCATCTGAAGAGGCATTTAGATCATTTACACAGACAGTTTAATTCAGCTCTGAGGTGACAAATGAACGGCCTGCAGTTATAAATGCATGAACAATCTTTAGATATTTTAAACAAAATGTTGAATACTGATATTTGAAATTATTTAAAATGTGAAAAGATACAAAGTTGCCACTAGGTGGCAGCAAGTCACCATTAATGAGTGAGTCATTGAAATTCAAATGGCTGATTCATTCATTTTAAATCTGAGATAGACATTTAACTTTCCTTAACTTTACATCGCAGCTGTGCTGCAGTACTGGGGTTTCCCTCAATACGTCATACTGTAAAGTGTTCATGTAGGTTTCAGGTATGATGCACACCTTTTAGATTCTTGATATTGAATAAATTAAACAGTCAAGTTATATGTAAATATCGTTATATATTTCACTTAGCCTAATGTATGCTCATACACAAAATATACCATAATTTAAAGCTCTATAGTATTTGAAGAGAATGAATTACAGTCTGTAGGGTGTTCATGTTGGTGTGATGCCAACTTTATGCCAGTATTTCACTGGGAAACGCTTAGTGTCAAACTTTGCACGTTTCGTCCATATTCTGAGTCCACCTGCTTGTCTGTAGCCTATATAGTATAGTACAGGTGCGAGTTCGGTGGTGTTTATATCACTGTATTTAGTCTATAAATATGAGTTAAGCGTTCTGTATGTCCCGACGGCAGGGGACCTGGAGCATGACATATTGAGGGAAACCCCAGTACTGCAGCACAGCACTGTGATATAAAGTTAAGGAAAGTTAACGTTTGAACTGTACATCAGCATTGGGGAATAACGTTATAATCTCGTTCACTGTAGAGAAAGCTTTAGCCTAAACAGGGAAAGTAACAGTAAAGACACTGAATTAAACATAAATGCAGCTTTTGTGTCTTTATCAGCTTTTCTGCATTTATACTGTCCCTGATAATCATCACACATTCACTTACCGCTTGCTCCATTAATGTAAATCTGTTTTAATTAAAGAACAGAATGAATGGCTCTAACTGTTGCTGAACCACTGAATTTGTGAACGCAAAATAAAATGGACCAAAAATTTTCTGCTGAATATTATAGGTTTTATTTTTAAACAGAATGAATATTTTGGAAGTGAAATCTGAAAGGTGAATATGGATTATTGAATTTAACAATGAAAATGTGTATGAAATGTTTTGAATTGAAATATTCACAGCTTAAATATACAACCATTGAATTTCAGCTCATAAAAATGCAAGCCCTAAAAATACAATGCATTAAAATACAAGCACGGTTAATGCAATGCATATTTTTTTCTTCAAGTAGTGCAATTCAAGATGCTTTTTTAAAAAAAAACAAAGAAAAACACAAAAAAAAACATATGGTATTATTTTACTTCCATAGCTCTATTATTACTCAGTCTATATAGAGGTCTATGTTCAGCTGAATATTTTGGTGGCTCTGCCCCACGAGCCGTGGCGGTTGGAAAGTAATGCTACTTTAACCCGAGTATATTTGTTCAGCACTCTTTCCACCCCTGTATATCACAAAACCATAAAAAGGCAGAAAGAATGTAATACCTGTGGGTTTTTCCCAGCTCCCAGCAGCATGGCCATGTGTGTGAACAGTCTGAGAAGAGCGAAGGGGGCAGGTGACATATTCTTCGTGTCCTGCATATCGGGATGATCACGGCGTTGTGCATCACCCAGAATGTGTCCTGATTCAGTGTCCTCTCTTCTGCAAAGTTGATTAAATGATGTTTTAACAATTAGACCAAAAAATGATCTACAACAGATTTTTTAGAGGCATAAAAAAAAGTTATGTTAGTGTTGTAATTAATTTCAGTAACACTTCACAATAATGCTCTATACATTAACATCAATGCAATAATTAACAAGATATAATATTAATACTTTACAACAACATTTTATTTATTAACATTTTTTAACATTAACAAAGGTTAATAAATGCTGTAAGAATACATTGCTCATTGTTAGTTCATATCAGTTAATGAATTGTTAACAAATGAGACTTTTGTAAAGTGTTACCAATATTTCTACATTTATTAATCTTGGTTCATTTTGATTTCTACATACACTGCCTGGCCATTGTAAATAAAGATCTCAGCCAAAAATGATCACCTCTTGACAGAAATAAATGTTGTGATGGTGCATAATGTTGTCGAAACGAAAGCACAATGTTATCAAGCTAAAGGCAGTCCAATGAAATATTAGACTGTGCAACTTTTCTTTTTTCTGTTTTTTCTTTTTCTGTTTGGACAGGCAGTCGTATGACAAGTAAAAAGCTATGCACAAAGAATTGTTGCCAAACATTACATTCCAGAAACACATTAATCACTGCCAAAAAAACAAAAGAAATAAAAATTTGCTTATTTAAATCCAGATGGCAACAAATTTGCATTAAAGTATCATTAATGCACAGCAATTAACAAAAGTAGTATATAAATAAACTAACCCTAACCTATATCGAAGGATTAGTTCACTTTCAAATAAAAATTTCCTGATAATTTACTCTCCTCCATGTCATCCAAGATGTTTGTCTTTCTTTCTTCAGTCGAAAAGAAATTAAAGGTGCCATCAAACGTTTTTTCACAAGATGTAATATAAGTCTAAGGTGTCCGCTGAATGTGTCTGTGAAATTTCAGCTAAAAATACCCCATAGATTTTTTTTTTTTTTTTTTTTAACTGCCTATTTTGGGGCATCATTAAATATGCACTGATTCAGGGGCTGCTGGCCCTTTAAATCTCGTGCTCCCTGCCCCCGGAGCTCTCGACTATAATACAGTGCATAAACAAAGTTCACACAGCTAATATAACCCTCAAAATGGATCTTTACAAAGTGTTCGTCATGCATACTGCACGCATACATCGCTTCATGTGAGTACAGTATTTATTTGGATGTTTACATTGATTCTGAATGAGTTTGATAGTGCTCCGTGGCTAAAGCTAACATTACACACTGTTGGAGAGATTTATAAAGAATGAAGTTGTGTTTATGAATTATACAGACTGCAAGTGTTTAATAATGAAAATAGCGACGACTCTCGTCTCCGTGAATACAGTAAGAAACGATGGTAACTTTAACCACATTTAACAGTACATTAGCAACATGCTAACGAAACATTTAGAAAGACAATTTACAAATATCACTAAAAATATCATGTTATCATGGATCATGTCAGTTATTATTGCTCCATCTGCCATTTTTCACTGTTGTTCTTGCTTGCTTACCTAGTCTGATGATTCAGCTGTGCACAGATCCAGACGTTAATACTGGCTGCCCTTGTGTAATGCCTTAAACATGAGCTGGCATATGCAAATATTGGGGGCGTACATATTAATGATCCCGACTGTTACGTAACAGTCGGTGTTATGTTGAGATTCGCCTGTTCTTCTGAGGTCTTTTAAACAAATGAGATTTATATAAGAAGGAGGAAACAATGGAGTTTGAGACTCACTGTATGTCATTTCCATGAACTGAACTCTTGTTATTCAACTATGCCGAGGTGAATTCAATTTTCAATTCTAGGGCACCTTTAAGGTTTTTGATGAAAACATTTCAGGATTACATTTACATTTTTTTTTAGAAAATGTCTGATGGTTTCTCTAGATAAGACTCTTATTCCTCGTCTGGGATCATGTAGAGCTCTTTGAAGCTGCACTGAAACTGACATTTGGACCTTCAAATGTCCACTATATGGAGAAAAATCCTGGAATGATTTCATCAAAAACTGAAGAAAGACATGAATCACCTTGGATGACATGGAGGTGAGTAAATTATTGGGATTTTTTTTTTTTTTTTTTTTTAAGAAAAAAATTCTGTCCATTACTAGCTCATAAAAACTAATGCATTAACTAAAGTTAACGAATTGAACCTTATTGTAGGTTTGTCTACAAAACTAATCTCAGCATTTAAGTAGAATCCTTTGGATTATTATTTTTTTTTTTTTTAAGATCATGAGAAACAAGTTGTTGTGTGTTCAAACTTTTCAATGGTTGCATATTGGTTGAACAGACAGGTGCCAGGTGATAAACTATATTTACCAAACTAAACACAATAAAACAGGAACAACAAGCATTCACTGCACGAGTAACTCACTGTGTCTCCATGGCTTGGAAGCCGCGAACAGGTATGTGGTTGGTACCACCTATTACTGCTTTACACTCTATACATCTGCTGGTCTGCGTGGGTCGGCCACACTGGATAGATGCATGAAGAGAATGAATGTTTATTATTTAAGGGGAAAAAACTATTTGATCAAATCAAATTAAATCTAATACTGTGACTTTAAGATACTGAATGTAATTAAAGGATTAGTTCACCTTAAAATGAAAATTAGCACAAGCTTTAGTCACCCTCAAGCCTATATGACTTTCTTCATTTTGATGAATCTCAATCTGAGAAATATTAATAAATATCCTGATGCATCCAAGCTTTATAATGGCAGTGAGCAGGATCAATGAGTATGATCAGAAGAAAGTGTCTCCATCCACATCCATCCATCATAAACGTACTCCACACGACTCCAGGGGTTAATAAAGGCCTTCTGAAGTGAAATGATGCATTTGTGTAAGAAAAATATATCCATATTTAAAAAGTTATGAAGTAAAATATTCAAGTTACGGAAAAAGCTTAACTGACACAAGGACAGTTTACACTTTCTTTGTAAGTTGAATATGGAAGGCGGTCTGGTGGAAACTTAATATTTGACATCATAACTTGTTAAATATGTTTTTTATTTTACACAAATGCATTGTTTCGCTTCAGAAGGCCTTTATTAACCCCCCAGAGCCGTGTGGAGCACGTTTATGATGGATGTTGGTTCATCAGAAAAAAGAAAGTCATATACACTAGGATGGCTTGAGGGTGACTATATCAAAAAGTGAACTAATCCTTTAATGCTGTGATAACAAGCCAAATCATAGGAATTAAGTCATATGACCCTACATCACCAACTGTACAGGGATGACCATTAGGACAGTCTGTGAAGAACAAAAAACACCAGAGATTAAGAAATGTTTTTAAAAGAAAGGAAGAGTGTTCAAATGCAGAACCCTGTGTCAGTTCCAAGGACCTTTCAAAATTCCAAAGCAATTCTATTGGCTGAAAGAAATTGTGGGGGATTTAATTTGTCACCTGATTAGAAATCCTACAAGTCTATACAACAAATAATCCTACAAATCCTTCCAGTCTGTGAAAATTCTATAGCAGCAACGATACACAGAATTGACTCACAATACCACCGAAAGCGCTTTTTGGTCATGGCCATGGCCTGCTGGGCAACAGCCCACACACCATCCGGCATAGTTGGGATGAATGAAGCCTGTGAGGAGAACATGGCAGAAATATCACACTCAAACACCTTCTAGTCTCCATGCGACTCCTTGATATCATACTGTGAAGGGTTCATACCGTCATGTTGTTTGGGGACAGTGTCAGCTGCTGCAGTGGCTGCAGTAAAGGCAAATTTCCACATAGCAGGACTGCAGCCATGTGAACTGTGACCTCCACCAGACGAAACTCTTTGTCTGAGGTCTGTGGCTGTACACGCAGAGCATGCAGATGATTATTCACCAGTGCTTCAGCAAACGCTTTCACTTCCTCATTGACGAAGATTTCTGCACTTCTGATAAAAACTTGAAGGCCACTACATTGCTATGGAAAACAAAGGCATGGATATCAGGCATAGGGATATATATTTATAAATATACAGATGCTCATCACACCTCTCCTCATAATATTGCACTGGTTGCTCACATCAATTTAAAGTGCCTCTATATGGTATTTGAAAGGTTAATAAATGTTGTTTTGATTCTCCTACAACAGGTTTACATTCATCCAAGGTCAAAATACACTTTCATTTTCTCATATTACACGCTGTACATCACCACATTGTTCAATGATTCTCAAACGACTCGATGGGTGAATCAGTCTCTCTAAATCCCTCATGTCCGAGAGCCTGCTCTGCTCTGATTGGGACTGATTTCACCGAACTGAAATTGCATCACTTCGCATCAGTATCTTTAATGTGTTGTATCGTTGGCTATGCATTGGTTATAGAGATGCACATCCCTAAAATATATATATATATATATATATATATATATATATATATATATATATATATATATATATATATATAAGCATCTGTTAAATGTAAATGTGAGCACCACATGGTATAACATACTTCACCACATTTTACTCTGCTACCCATTCTTCAGGTGGTTAGGAATAATAGTATTTACTCTGCTTTCTCTTTATTACCTCAACATGATTCTAATCACCATTCATCTGTGCAATAAATGCCTGTTGGACTGGGCAGAAAGTTTGAGTTTCTAAAAGTTACAGTATGAGTTCATAGTACATGAACCCATTTTAATTTATTCAGACATTCTCTATTTGACATGGGCCCTTTAATCATGACTATTTCATTAAGTTCTCCGCCGACTCCTTCCATCACCAGCATCTGCAAGATAAAATCAGGACAGTATTATCTTCTCTTCATCTCTCATCTCCCCATAATCTGCTTACAATCACCCAGTGCTCTGCTTAACATTAATAAAACTTACCTGGATTGTTATTATCTCTGCCTCCGTGTCTCTGTTGTAACAGAAGACCGGACCTTACCAACTTCACAGCATGAGCACCAACGATCCGTTTCAAGAGCTCGTGGATGCACTGCGCCGAGCACTCACACCACAGCCATCCTCACCATCACCATCCACCGCTGCAGCTTCCTCACCCTCAGTCACCGCTTCTTCTCCAGCATTCACCGCCAGTCCCTTACTCAGGATCGGCGGAGGAATGCAGCGGATTCCTTCTACAATGCGAACTGGTCCTGGAGATGCAGCCGCAACTCTACACTACCGACACAGCAAAAATAGCGTTCATCATTTCGCAACTGCAAGGTAAAGCCCTACAATGGGCAGACTCCCTGTGGACTCAGAAAGGCCCTGTCGTCCAGTCATATTCGGCGTTCGTCTCTCACTTCCGCGAGGTCTTCGGGAAACCTCTGAAGGATTCTTCTACTGGTGAGAAACTCTATAATCTAAAGCAAAGGAATCTCTCTGTAAATGATTATGCCTTGCAGTTCCGAACGCTAGCCGCCACCAGCGGATGGAATGAACAAGCCCTCATCACCTCTTTCCGTCAAGGATTGGAACCCAATGTGCGGCTGCATCTCGCTGCATACGAGGACTCAATGGGACTTGAACGCTTCATCCAACTCGCCATCCGCGTGGGTTCTCGTATGCAGTCGTGTCTCCTCGAGCACCAGGGCCAGTCGCCTGCCACCAACCTCCTCCGCCGGTCTGAACCCGTCAGCTCCCCAGAACCAGCCACCGAGCCAATGCAAATTGACCATTCACGTTTAACTTCCAATGAAAGACAAAGAAGACTAACTTTGAACTTATGTTTATATTGTGGATCTCCGGGGCACGTTCTCTCCACATGCCCAACCCGTCCTCCTCGGCCCGTGGTGAGTGCTATTTTCCCCTCCATTCAGAAAATGAAACCACTCACAACTATTGTAATCCTTACTGCTGCAAATACCTCTGTTCCAGTGGTGGCGCTCCTCGACTCAGGGTCAGCAGGAAATTTCATCTCAGGCGCCCTCTGTCGACAACTCAAGCTCAAGATCTCCCCGTCTCCGGTTAACTATCAAATCCACTCCATCACGGGCAAACCCCTAAGCCGTAAGAACATCCGTCATTGTGTGGGACCACTTCAACTCTGCGTGGGTATCCTGCATTCTGAAAAGATACATCTGCTGGTTCTGGAGGAATCCACCGCTGACGTGGTTCTGGAGCGCCCGTGGCTCGAACAACACAATCCCACCATCTCTTGGCGCACGGGCGAAGTCCTGAAGTGGGGCGACCACTGCTTTCCAGATTGCTTCCCAGCGCTTCCTGTTCCAAGGTCTCCACTCTCCGAATCTCTCTCCATGAACGCAGCCTCTATTGAAAGCCCCGTCGAGAAACGCTCCGTGGATGTTCCCCCGGACTACGCCCCCTTCAGTGACGTCTTCTGCCCGCAACGCGCCTCCAAGCTTCCTCCACACCGGCCATGGGACTGCGCCATCGATCTGCTACCGGGTGAACCAGTGCCCAGGGGACGCATCTACCCCCTGTCTATACCGGAGGAGAAGGCCATGGAGGAATACATCAAAGAGGCCCTCAACCAAGGTTACATCCGCCCGTCTACTTCCCCTGCTGCTTCAAGCTTCTTTTTTGTGGCTAAGAAGGATGGAGGCTTGAGGCCCTGCATTGATTACCGTGCCCTCAATAAAATCACAGTCAAATTCCGCTACCCGCTTCCCCTCGTCCCAGCGGCCCTGGAACATCTCCGTGGTGCCACTGTGTTCACTAAGCTGGACCTCCGCAGCGCGTACAACCTCATCCGGATACGCGAGGGGGACGAGTGGAAGACCGCCTTTGTCACGCCCACCGGACACTACGAGTATCTCGTCATGCCGTATGGCCTGGTCAACGCCCCCTCCGTATTCCAGGACTTCATCCACGAAGTGCTCCGGGAGTTTCTCCACAAGTTCGTTCTGGTGTATATTGATGACATCCTCATCTACTCCCGGAGCTTGGCCGAACATCGCCACCACGTTGCGGAGGTCCTCCAACGCTTACGGCAATTCCACCTCTTCCTCAAAGCTGAAAAGTGCTCCTTTCACCAGCCCTCTGTCCAATTCCTGGGGTACGTAATAGATCACAGTGGCATCCGGATGGACGAGGGGAAGGTCTCCGCCATTCAGTCCTGGCCCACTCCATCTTCAATCAAAGAACTCCAACGCTTCCTAGGTTTCTCCAACTTCTACCGCCGGTTTATCAAGAACTACAGCACCATCGTCAGTCCATTAACCAACCTACTCCGTAATCAGCCCAAGTCTCTGTCCTGGTCCCAACAAGCCACCAACGCCTTCGAGACCCTTAAAAGAGCCTTCACCACCGCTCCCCTCCTCGTCCACCCCAATCCAGAGCTCCCATTCGTCGTGGAAGTGGACGCCTCCACCACCGGAGTGGGAGCGGTCCTATCTCAGCAGCAGGGGACACCAAGTAGACTCCATCCATGCGCCTTCTTCTCCCGCAAGCTCAACCCGGCGGAGGTCAATTACGACATCGGTGACCGCGAACTCCTGGCCGTCAAGCTTGCCCTCGAGGAGTGGAGGCATTGGTTGGAGGGGGCTACTCATCCATTCCAAGTTCTCACAGATCATAAAAACCTTGAATATCTGAAGGCTGCCAAAAGACTAAACCCACGCCAAGCTCGCTGGGCCATGTTTTTCTCAAGGTTCAATTTCTCTATCTCCTACCGCCCTGGGTCAAAAAATACCAAAGCCGACGCCCTGTCTCGCCTCCATTCCCCTGATGAAAAGCCTGAAGATCCTGAAACAATCCTGCCGGAGTCCATCTTCGTGAACCCCATCCAGTGGTCCGAAGAAACCATTCCCTCCTCCAATGCCTCCACACGCACTCCGCCGGGTTGCCCCCAAGGCTTGCAATACGTCACCCGGGCACATCGCACTCCACTCCTGCACAATACCCACTCTTCACTTGGCACTGGTCACCCGGGGGTCAATGAGATCCTCTCGTTGCTCAAACAACGCTTCTGGTGGCCCAACATGGCCAACGATGTCAGAAGGTACGTGCAGGGCTGCAGGGAGTGCGCCATCTCCAAGAGCCCACGCCATCTTCCCACCGGCAAGCTCCTACCTCTGCCCGTTCCTGAGAGACCCTGGTCACACCTGGGAGTGGACTTCGTCACAGATCTCCCTGAGTCTGACGGTAACACCTGCATCCTGGTGGTGGTAGACCGCTTCTCAAAGTCCTGCCGCCTGATACCCCTGGAGGGTCTACCTACCGCCATGGCAACTGCTAAGTTGATGTTTAATCATGTTTTTCGTCATTATGGAATACCTGAAGATATAGTCTCCGACAGAGGACCCCAATTCGTCTCCCACGTCTGGAAAGCCTTCTTCTCGCTCCTGGGTGTGACCGTCAGCCTGTCATCGGGATACCATCCTCAGTCGAACGGGCAGACGGAACGCAAGATCCAGGAGATAGGCCACTTCCTGCGTACCTTCTGTCACGGCCACCAGAACTCCTGGAACCAGTACCTGGGTTGGGCCGAGTACGCACAGAACTCCCTCCGCCAAGCCACAACTGGACTGACACCCTTCCAGTGCGTACTCGGCTACCAACCCCCACTGTTCCCCTGGGATGGGGAACCTTCCAACGTCCCCGCAGTCGACTACTGGTTCCGGGAGAGCGAGAGGGTTTGGGACTCAGCTCATCACCAACTGCAGAGAGCCCTGCGCAGACGCAAGACGACAGCCGACCTTCGGCGCTCCGAAGCTCCAGTATACCAACCGGGGCAGAAGGTCTGGCTGTCCACCAGGGACATCAGGATGCGTCTGCCCTGCAAGAAGCTGAGTCCCCGCTTCATTGGCCCGTTCACCATCATCCGGCAGATCAACCCCGTCACCTACCGTCTTCAACTCCCAGCACAGTACAGTAGAATCCATCCCACATTCCACGTATCACTGCTTAAGCCTCACCACCCTTCTGTTGTTCCCTCCACAGAACCTGACGTGGCAGCCGTCGAGCCCCCCCTTCCACTCATCCTGGAGGACGGCACAGCTTACGTGGTTCACGAGATCCTGGATTCCCGGCGCCGTGGTGGTCAGCTAGAATACCTCATCGACTGGGAGGGCTATGGCCCCGAAGAACGCTCATGGGTTCCCAAGAATGATATCCTTGATCCTATCCTATTACAGAACTTCCATACCAATCACCCTGACAGACCTGCCCCACGCCCGAGAGGAAGACCACCACGACGTCGGGGTCCGCGGCCCTCAGGAGCGGGCCGTGGGAGGGGGGGTACTGTCACAGACACGTCAGGTTCCACCTCACTCCCTTACCCACGCACTCAATCACCAGCTTACTGATCACCGCCACCTGTGACTCATCAGCACTGCAATCACCACCAGCATAAAGACACCACACTCACACACACTCACTGTCCGGTCTCGTTTGCACTACCTCAAACGTATGCTTACCTTAAGGACTCCCAACGCCATATCTACCTGCTCCAGACGTTTCCTCCAGCTCCCTCGTCTCCTACTCCTCGTGTGTACTTACCTGCTTGTGTGTGTGAGTGTCTCCGCCGACTCCTTCCATCACCAGCATCTGCAAGATAAAATCAGGACAGTATTATCTTCTCTTCATCTCTCATCTCCCCATAATCTGCTTACCATCACCCAGTGCTCTGCTTAACATTAATAAAACTTACCTGGATTGTCATTATCTCTGCCTCCGTGTCTCTGTTGTAACAAGAACATACTGCTCTTTCAAATTAGAAGCACTACTTTTGAATTGTAAAGCAATAAGTGCCTTGTTGTGTAGCATATGTTTGTGTTTTTACCTCAGGTTTAGGGTGGAAGGTGGAGTTTTCATTTCTGTACAGGGAGGTGACTTCTCTGAACAAAGCCATTAGCACGTAAACAGCTTTCTTCATGGGTGTGCAGTTGCAGTCCTTCAAACAAAGATTTTTTGCAAAATCAGCACTGATAAAATAGTTTATTAGAGTGAGGAAAAGAAATGCCAAACATTTGATTATTTGAAAACAGACACAATAGAGTCATTGCATGTCAGATCAACCAAATTTCAGAAACTTCCCTGGCTCAAATTCTGGATTTTGTTATTTCTCTCTTTCTTTTTATTTTTTTTTTTAAAGAAAGACAAAGAGATATAGTGATGAAAGCCAACATATTAAATGGCATGAAAGAATATTTACTGCCTGTTCTTATGTCTTAGAAAAATCTCTTAAAAAACAGAATCTAAACTTATATTAAGGTATAATATTTAACCCTTGTGCGGTGTTGAAAACCCTTTCACACTCGTGGTGTTCCAGGTCAAAAATGACAGGCGTGCAAAAAATGGCTCGATCACAGGCCTTATTTATCTGAGCTTACATACCTCCGTTTTTTAGTGGATAATTTTGTAAATTGTGTCAAAAAAAATTGCACTGTTTATCACACTAGTGTGCTTTAATGTTTAAGCAGGAAATTTGTTTTGAAATGGTTTTATTTAGTTTATTTATTACAAAATATCAAAGTCACACTTGTGGTGTTCCCGGTCAAAAATGACCGGCCTGCAGAAAAATAACTTATAAATCACTTGTTACACTACTTTATTACCAAACATTGGATTCAGTCTTTTTGTCAACTTGTTTTCTTTAAATTTGGACAGGTTTTGTATCTATTTTTTGAAACTGATTGATCTTTGAAACCGATCTGAGCCTCACTGATTTGAGGAAAAAGTTCATCTCTGTGTAAAAGAAAGTCTGTAATACTCAGAATGGTTTGCTTGTGCACATGAACGTGTGTGTGTATGTGCACGGATGCATGAGTATGCATGTATCCACACATGCGCCAAAAAGACTGAATCCAGTATTTGGTGATAAAATAGTGTAATAAGTGATTTATAAGCTATTTTTGTAGGCCAGTCAATTTTGACCAGGAAAACCACAAGTGTGACTTTATGCCTTTTTGTAATAAATAAAAGCCAAAACACAAAGCCACACATTTCCTGCTTAAACATTAAAGCACACTAGTGTGATAAACAATGCAATTTCTGTCATATTTTTTGTAAAATTTAAAAAAAAAAAAAAAAAAAAAAAAAAAAATCACAAAAAAACACTTTTTTCACTCAAAAACTGAGGTTAATCTGATCCAAACAGAAACACAAAACCTGTCCTAAATGAAAGAAAACAAGTTAAGAAATATACTGAATCCAATATTTGGTGATAATATAGCATATTGGGTGTCACAGTTCCAGTCATTCCCGGACTTCATTTCCCATAATCCTCCCTGGTCATCACCTGCACTCACTTCATCAATCAGTAATCACCACACCCAGCTGCAGCACATTATCTGGACTATTTAAGCTAGTCACATCCTCACACACATGGCGAGGTCTTGTATACTCTAGTTACATTTCTGAGCGTTTATCCTTGTGTCTGTCTGGCCGTTACTGTTCCTGTCTGTTCCCCGTGTATGATTCTCTGCTGCCTGCCCTTTGGACTACTTGTTCTGTTTTGGATTTACGATTGTTATCTGCCAGCCCTGACCCATTGCCTGTTTCTCGACTACGATTCTGCCTGATCTCTGCCATACCTGTTTGCTGTTGTTCAACCAAAGCCAGAAAGAATAGATCTGTTCCAAAACCTAGAGAACACTCTCGCTTCTGTCTAATGTGGCATCAAAACCCAACTAGAACTTCACAAGTAAAGGATTTCTTTGTTAATGGTCACTGCCACACAGATGCATTCTGGTATGGCCTAGGCAGCTCATTATGTTTTGGAACACAGTGTGTGTGTGTGTGTGTGTGTGTGTGACTGAGTGAGTGTGTGTGTGAGTGTTGTAAATGAGTAAATTAATACCTCAATGGCTTTCTGTATTCTGTTCATGTTGCAATCTAGCATGGCTTCGGCTACTGCATCTCTAATAGTTTTGTAGTCCGGTCCACATGCTAGATAGTGGTCAATCTGGCTGCTATCTTGATTCTGAGAGAAAAAAAAAATGAAAACAGCTAAAACACAAATAATATGTCAGCATTATGAAGTTATTTCAACTAAAACCCACCGACTCAAGAATCTCCTGAGGAAACAGCCATCTGAACTCTTTCTGTGGCAGTAGTTTCTGGACATATTCAATCCCATGAAGACTGCATATCTTTCTGATGAGGTAAACCCTGTACCAGTCATTTCTGCTCTGACAGCACAAATCAACCACTCTTTTCAAAAATTCTGTGATAACAGATGAATGATCATCCTGTGCACCTAAACAAAGAGAAACATTATCTATATTAAATAAAATTAAATTAAAATGATACACTTATTTCTCACTTTTGGTTAACACAAAGTGCTCTAGCCTTTCATGGCAAGAGATAAACATTTGTTGCACTTGGTTGAGTCCCATGAAATCTTTTCCAGATCATACAGTATGCCACTGAAAACTGATGAGAAATGCAGTTAATTTTCAATAAAGTTAATTCACAATACAAAATATCTTAATAGTCATAAAATACGTTTCATCACTTTATGCACAATATACAGTATTTCTTTCTTTCTTTCTTTCTTTCTTTTTTCCTGTTGTTTTTTGGGTGAAATGTAATGACAGTTTTCGTGAAATAAACCCTCTGATTCTTCTAATGGTACTTTCAGCTCTGCTCATCAATTCATTTATTTTAGTGATCAAAACATTTCAAGAATTTCAAGAAATGATAAATCATGTGATAGATTAAATCATATTAGCAGTGTTGGGGAGTAGTTAACTACATATAGCGGCGCTACTAGTTTAACATTTTTCAGTAGCTTGTATGTAGTTCAGCTACATTTAAAACAGAGTAGCTTTTCCAGTAGTTAACTACATTTTCCAGCAAGTAGCGGTGTAGCACGACCAAAAGCTACAAGCTACATTCCGTTTTGTGTTGCATTCTGACGAGCTCATTCATGAAGCAGCACAGCGTCTTCAGATCACGAACTAAAATCACTGCCATCTATTGTTATATCACGCATCTTGCGGCTTTATCAGTTCATCAGCAGTTCATCGAGAAGAGATCGTCTGGTGATTATGTAAAGGACAGGAGTGGGTTCACACTGCATGAATCGATTAATTTATAAACAAATGATTAAAACGCTGTCTGTGTCAAAGACTTCAAGCACATACAGGTGAATAATAGCCTTTTAAAATGGATTGTCCTGCTTTATTGCAGTCGATATCAAATGTATGCAAACTATTTTATTACAGTGGTGACCCGCCATAATCTGTCCTGCCAGTTTTATAATGAACATAAGATCACTAACGCAGTGTTTTGAGTCACTGTATTGGCAAAGCATCCGTCAACTTAACTGAAAACAAAACCGCGATATAGTTTAGTGCGCTTATCACATGGCAAAGGCTGATCTAATAAAACCGGTTGGTCGGGTATAAGAATGTTCAATCACACAAAAAGCGCATGATTCGCGTCTCAAATTTTCATCACTGCATGTGCTGTGAGTTTAACATGCTTTTTTTTTTTGTGTATCCAATTTAAGTTCCGGTTCGGTTTAACTGCAGGTCCGGTTCCAGAATCAAATAATTGAGGGTGCCTCTGAAATCAGTGAGGCTGCTATAGTAAAGTGCAGATGTAATGTGTTAACAACAGCTCCACCAAAATAAGAATAGCATTAGTGAGACATTTAAGATTTTAAGTCATTTTACAAATAATTTTAAATAGAATTTCAAAAATATTGATACAAAAATTCTAATATTTTTGTAGTCTGCACTTACATTGCTTATTATTATTGCATATTTTTGTCCCGTGTTATGGTTATGATAGAAATTTTGAGCATGAATCCTAGTGCATTTATATGTAGATATCTCTTCTGAAACTGAAGAGTGCAATTGGTGGTCGGTCCTCTCATAGCATGAAAAACAAAACTTATATTATATACTTAAACTTAAAATTCTGAATGTATTATATATAAAGTGTGCAAAGAGAGTCAGTGTGAGATATAGGCTACATTTGAGTATTGTATCTTTTGATATAGTTTTCAAAATAAAACAGTACGCTTTGAAATCATAATTGTAGTGCATTGCTTTGTTTTAAACCCCAGACATCTTACTTAAACATTCTTCAGTTATAGTTATTTGTAATAAGCTATGTAATTAAAAAAAATAATAATAATTAAAAGTAGTTTCAATGTAGCTAGCTACTTTTTGATAGTAACTTGTAGTGTAGCTAACTACTTTTTCAAAAGGGTAGCTTGACTGTAGTTTAACTACTTTAATTTATGAGTAGCTTGTAGCTCGTCAAACTACAGTTTCAGAGTAGCTTCCCCAACACTGCATATTAGGCACCCAGAGAGTGAAACTGAGGACTAAAGACTTTACCAGTATTAGTTACTCTGTTGACTAGCAGGTCAGCAGCCATATCTAGGCATAGTCGAACTCTGGCCACCTGCTGCAGGTGCTCTATAGATGCAGTTTGTGCAGACACAGAATCAAGAAACTCCAGCAGAAAGCATGTCTCCTGCTGCAAACAGGCCTGCTTCTCCACCACAGAGTGCCATTGTGCCCGATCATACATGGAGTCCTGCATACACAGGAGGAACTTAATGTACTTTTAACCAAACCTTAAACATATAAAATAACGTGTACTAAAAACCTAATTCTTAAGACATTAAAATTGAAAATTAAGAGAAAATTAAAACATTTTATTAATCATTAATTGTTGTTCACATAGTCTAAAAATATTTTGATTTAACTATTGCTCAAAATACGTTTTTTAGACAAATATTATATAAAATTCATTTTTATGAATTTCCCTAACAAATTTAAAATTGTAATTAACTTAGGTCACATATGTAACCCTCATTCCCTGAGGGAGGGAACAGAGACATCACATTAGTGACCAACAAATTGGGGATCCTGCCAGAGAGACCAATCTACTTCGAATATAAACTATACAAGCCAATGCACACTGGCATGCAATATTTGCATCTGACTGCCACGCTTTGCCACGTCAGTGACCCGGCATCCTCTGCTTGGAGACGGCCTTTCCCTTTTGCTAGCCTCCATAACAGACAAAGAGCTGCTCTGAGGCCCTGAAGCTTTGTGTTCAGTCCATGTACAGTCGCAGAGTGCGGACAGGACAGAGCAAAGCTAGGGCTAGGTCTGCCTTCTCCAGGGTTAGCCCTTGCAGGTTCACCACTTGGTTCCTGAAGGGACTGTTAGGAACCTTGAGTACATAGCCAGGCCGGGGTCTAAGAATTACACTGGAGTCAGCCGGCCCATCTCTAGGTAAGATTCATCGACCGAAAACCTGCAGGTCCCCTACCCTCTTGGAGTTGGAGGCCAATACAACCATAGACAGTATTCATAGACAGAAACTTTAGATTTACTGAGTGCAAAGGCTCGAATGTGACTCTCTGAAGTGCTCTGAGCACCAGAGCCAAGTGTCAAGAGGGTTAGGTGGGAGGCAGAGTAGAATTCCACTTTCTGGCCCTCCTAAGGGACCTGACAACCAGGTTGATCTGCCCTACGGACATGCCTCCTATGCAGTCGTGATATGCAGAAATTGCAGCAGCATATACTTTGAGGGTGGAGGGAGACAGCCTTCAATCCAACCCATGCTGCAGAAAGAAAAGCACGGCTCTGATCGAGCACTACTGGGGGTCTTCTTGGTGAGCAGAACACCAATCACTGAACAGGTTCCATTTCAAGGAGTAAGTGTAGACGGTGTTCACACTGAAGTGATGACGTCCGCTACCTCCTAGGGTAGGTCACTTAGAACCTCAGTGTCCCATCCAAGGACCAGACATGCATCCATGCCGTGTGTTCCCTTGGTCAGGGAGTAAAACAACTGGAGTGAGGGTTTCTGGAGAGGCAAACAGATCTACCTGAGCAGCTCCAAAAAGTCTCCAAATCAGCCATGAGCATTGCCAGCCTTCACTGAGGTAAACTGGATGCCCTTGAACTTGGGAGGATGCCAGGCAAACTGAATTGCATAGCCGAGACTGTTGGTCCGAAGGAGCCAGAGAGACAGGCTGGGGAGCACTAGCCAGGCTCTCAGAGACCGAGTAAGTGGGACCAAGGGAACCACAGATGTACCTGCAGTGGGGCAGAAAGGTGAAACACAAGGACCCGGCCAGGGGGCACTTTGGTGGCCTGCAGTGGCATCTGAGTGTGCAGTGCAACACTTACCTGGTTCCACTGTTGGGCAGAGGGTGCGTGAGAAGACTTGGTCATGGTCTCGAAATGCCCACTGCTACCCACTGGCAACAGAAGAGGAGGATGTGAGTGGTGAGGTTTTTTCGCTACCCACTGCTCTCTGTGCCCTCTTGGGACCCAGAGACAGAGGAAACTGCTCTTTCTTTGAAAATGTGGGTACTGCTGGCCATACAGCAGTGGAACATAAACAGAATGAAACAAAAGATTCTCCACCCAGCCCTCATCTCTTGAAGAACAGCTCCCTCCATCCCTGGGTTGCCCGTGTCCTTGGCTGCCCCACAAACTGGTGTCTGCTTCTGGCAGTAATAGGTGCCGTCCACTACCTAGTAAACTCCTCATGCACTTCTAGGAAGAATAGGACCAGGGCGGGATGCTGAGAACCAGCGTGAGCCACCATCAGAAACCAATCATCCAACCTTGAGGGCTCTGGACACGATGGAGGATTCCACTTGAGCTCATCCTCCGATGCAGCAATCGACACATCTGTTCTTCAAGGAGAGGTACTGAAGATACGGCTGGTACACATCGAATAGATGGTCCAGCACATTCCTTAGGCAGATCTACTGGCTGCACAGTGCAAGAGAGGTGAGGGGCACACCAACACTGAAGAGGCTTCTTCCCTGTATAACTTGGCTCTATTAGAAAACACTCTTTTAGATCATAAGAGCAGACAAACAAACCTTTGGCTCCGAAGCATATGTGTTATCCATATGCGTTGCACCTGCTGCCTATACCCACGCAGCAAGGTGTGGCAGACAGATGCAAATATTGCATGGCAATGTGCATTGGCTCACTTAGTTTACAGTCAAAAATAGATTGGTCACTCTGGCAAGATTCCCAATTCATCTGTCACAGAAGTGACCGTAAACCATCATCAAAAATCATAATCATAATCTTCTAAAACTATACTGTAAAATATGGCAAGCAAACTGAAGTGGTCAAAGCAGTGATATACACACCTCCAAACAGTTTATGTACAAGGAATAAAGCTCAGTTTTATTAGTCTCCTCAATGATGTTGCTTTGCTCAACTTCTGTCAGATTCTGCTGAAGATAATTCTTAACATCATCAAAGCTGAAAGAAGAACAGAGACAAATACTTATATATATATATATATATATATATATAAAATGTTTAAGAAGACTGTGGTGTGAGCCGTTAGAAGCCCTCCACTCACCTGTACTTGAGCAGGAGCTTCAGCACCACTGAATGCACCACTGGATTTCTCTCCACAGAGTCATTGAAGGGAGAAAGAGTATTAGTCAAGGACCTCCGGTCTTGCCCTGAGAGGATGAGGAACAACATTCTGGTCATTCAATCATTTTAATCATAATCTAGAACTCCAAACATATGTTTTACAGACAGACATACCTCTGATCTGAGGGAGCGAGCAGATCTCTACCTTTAGCAGGGACAACAGGTGGAGGATGATGTCTCTGCTGGGAGGAGTGTTGTCCCTGAAGCACACTGTGGACACCAGATCAATGAAGAAAGCATTGCATCGCTTTCTGAGCAATGCATTTTCACTGATGAGACCCCTAATGACGGAAAAAATAATCTTTTAGACTGATGGATGGATGGATGGACAGATGGATGGATGGAGAGACAGACAAACCAAACAATAAACAATTAGCAGATTTACTGTATTGCCCAACCCCCTGGATTAAAGGGTTAGTTCACCCAAAAATTAAAATAATGTCATTAATTACTCTCCCTCATGTCGTTCCACACCCGTAAGACCTTCATTGATCTAGTACCTTTCTGGACCTTGAAAGTGGTAATGTCATTGTTTTCAGGATAAAAATGCAGGATAAAAAAAAAAAAAAAAAAATCTTAATTTGTGTTCTGAAGATGAATGAAGGTCTTACGGGTGTGGAACAGCATGAGGGAGAGTAATTAATGACAGAAATTTCATTTTTGGGTGAACTAACCCTTTAAGGTAAGTATAGATAATAACAAATCATACCTTAAAATCTTCTGAGATGCTTCATCTTTGCAGGATTTGAGTACGGTGATCACTGCATCAAAGGGCTGCTTCTTTTTGAGGTCTGAGTCCTGCTCTAGGGCCTTTAGTAAAGAGATGAATACTGATTAGCAGAAATTAAATTGATTAGCTATTTTCAAGGAAGGACTGAAAGCTGACTCACTTGTGCTAGGTGTCGAGTGTAGTCAAGAACCAGTGGTCTCAGCTCCAAATGCACATCCTCAACACCCAGCAGCATGTGCTCCACAAACAAGGCCAGACAGTAAATGCGACGCCAACCATGTCTAAATGAATGAAAATGTATTTAAATGACCTGCTTTTGAACTGTAAATAATTATATCAATGCAATGCAACCTAAAGCAGTGGTTCTCAACCAAGGAACTGGGGCCCACCACTGAAGTGTGGTGTATTATAAAAGTTGTGAAATAATTGCTTAATAATAGCTGTACATTGCTGCTACAAAGATTTTGTACAACAGCAATATAACCAACGACTCATGTGATCTGATCAGTGGTCTAACAGTACCTGCCAAAGTCAAAATGACTGAGATGACCAATCAAATTAAAGGCATTGGGCATTACTGTTATTGTTTACAGAAGCTGAGTGTAAATTCCATCACGGTGATCTAGTCAAAAAGTGAGATGCAAGATGTATCTAACCTAATCATTTAATACTTGATTGTCTTAACTGTGTTACTATAGATATGTTAAAGGGGACATATCATGAAAATCTGAATTCCTCTGTTTAAGTGCTACAGTTTAAAAGTGCTATAACCACTGCATCTACCAACACAGAAAATGTGAAAAAGGACAACCCAGTAACTCTGTTTTGTTCTCTACAAGCATGTGAAAAAACGAGCCGCTCAGATTTCGCTCCCCTTGTGACGTAGGAAGAGGATCTTATTATAATATTAACGTCCCTTAATCTGCACGCTTCCACCCACTGAGCTGCCATTTTGATTTCACAAGCGACAACGGTGAACAAGAACCTTGTGTGTTTAACAGTTAAACAGTTTAAACACAACAAAAACTGTAAAAGAGAAGTCTTGACGCCTGACAGCCATCTGTCTGTGTGTGTTTGCACTCAGAAAACAATCCATTAGAAGTTTAAACTGGTATAGCTTTAAAACACGTGGAAATAATAAACTTTAATGATGAAAGAAAAACTATGCTATCCATGAGAGTGATCGCGATACAGATGATAATCAAAACCAAGCAGATGTCTTGTTAGTATTTGGCAGAGAATCTGATTGAGGCAGGAACTGTGATGTAGAGAGGGGGCGGGGCACAGCAGCTCATTTGCATTTAAAGGCACATGCACAAAAACAGCCTGTTCTTGACTGTAGTCAGAAATGGGTATTTACAACATGGATTTATAAATGATCTGTGAGGTATTTTAAGCTGAATCTTCACAGACACATTCTGGGCACACTAACACTCAAATTACATCTTGTAAAAATGGACATAATATGGGACCTTTAAATGCCTGAAAGCAATATGGAGGGTTAAGATTAAGAATTAATGTGGGCATATTGTTGCTGAATTTATGAACTCGGTTATTATACTTTCCTGATAGCCCTCTTGAGTAAATTCACTTATCATCCTCAAGTCCTACTAGAACATGGTAAAATGTGTGGCTTTGACAAGTGTGTTTATAGGTTGTGGTTAGGACAGTAAAGTAACCTATTAAAATAAAAATTGTTGTAGACAGTGGTGGGCTGTTACATGTAAATAACATTCCTCAACACTGATGACAGGACTATATCTTTTGGAGCATATAACTCACTGGATGCTGGTGGCCAACTGTTTGCTCCTTCCTCCATAATGGCGTTGACTCTCCTCACAGCAGACCAGCTCAATCGGCACCTGTAGCTTTTTTACCCATCTAAGCCATGCCAGACTCTGATCTCCATCCAGAGACCGGGGCTCCAGCCATTCAATACAGGCCACCGCCGCATACAGATCTAGCATCTGAGAAACAGAACGGTGGTCAGAGGGAAGTAAACAAAGGACAACATGCACACAAACATTGCAAGAAAATATGCAAACAGAAGAAAGTTGCAAGCACTTACCAGTTCTGTACCCTCTCTGGCAAATCTGTTATCTAGGAGCATCTGAGCTATCTCAGGCTGTATGATGATCATCCTGTGGAGGTTCTGTATTCGGTTCTTGAAATGATGGTAAGCAGCATGAACCAACGGCAGAGAAATAACTTCTTCTTCCTGACCACCTCGGAGCTCATTTACACCACAGGTAAGGGCTTCATGTAAGAGCTAAAAGGTAAAAACAGATACACAACAATATCAACAGATGATATCAGCAGATGATGTATAGAAATCTTTGAAAAAGTCCGACTCTCACCTCAAGATCCACCTCCAGTGTTACATTCAAGGTCATGGAGATGAAATCCTGGAGATACCTGTGGAAAAACTCCTTCTGCATCTCTTGGGTTGCTTCAGAGATGTACATGCCCAAGGGGATCTCCCGAAAGAACTCTTCAAATTGCTCTAGCGTGTGTCCTGTTGAAAAAATGCATTGACATTTATTGTTCACTTTTTTTCCTAGGAAGGAAGGAAGGAAGGAAGAAAGGAAAGAAAGAAAGAAAGAAAGAAAGAAAGAAAGAAAGAAAGAAAGAAAGAAAGAAAGAAAGAAAGAAAGAAAGAAAGAAAGAAAGCTCATTTCCATACAGGGACAGTTTAGTATCACTCACGTTCAACTACCTACCATAAAATCTAATTTAACACAATGCTCTGGTATGGTATCAGTAGACTTTATAGTTAGTATAGTATATAGCATTAGTATAGTTGGTATCAGTAAGACTTTATCGTGGTTACAGTACTTGTCCTTTTAGGAGCTTGACATTTCTTGTCATTTTATGGAATACAGCTCCTATTGGAAAAAAAGTAAACACATTCTCATGATTATGAGAAATAATTTTGGGAAATATTATTGTAGTTTTATATTTGTTCCAGTTTGAATATATTTTTTTAAAGCTGAATTTTCACTCCAGTCTTCAGAGTCACATGATCCTTCAGAAATCATTCTAATATGATGATTTGATGCTCAAGAAACATTTCTGATTATTATCAATGTTGAAAACTGTTGTGATGCATCTAATTTTAATGGAAAATGTGATCCACTACATTTAAGTCTACCATTTAAGTCATTTAAGTCTGGGGTAATATTTTAAAAAAATTAAATCAATACTTTTATTTAACAAGGACACATTAACTTGATTTAAATGACAGTAAAGACATTTATAATTATTACAAATGATTTTTATTTCTATTATAATAAATGCTGTTATTTTTAAATTTCTATCCACCAAATGGTCCTGAAAAATTTGAATATCACAAAATATTAAGCACAATTAATAACTTATAATAATTACTTATAATAATGAAGCACTAAATCATCATATCAGAATGATTTCTGAAGGATCATGTGACACTGAAGACTGGAGTAATGATGCTGAAAATTCAGCTTTGATCACAGGAATAAATTACACTTTACTATATATTCACATAGAAAACAGCTGATTTACATTGGAATAATATTTCATAATATTGTTTTAATGTAGCATATTTTTTGATCAAATAAACTCAACCTTCTTACTCGAAAAAAAACTTTTGACCACTAATGTTTAAATAAAATAATGCATGTCAACTAATTATCACATTATATATATATTTTTTTTATTTTAATACATGACAAGTCGTCAGATTTACCATGTTCTAATGTAAGTTTGAGAACGATGTTTTGAGATTTGTGAATAATTTTCTTAGGCAAGTGAAATTACTGAAGCATTTGTTCTTATCTCATAACTAATATGCTGAAAATGTTTTTGTCTCTTGGTAACCTATATTGTGTGACGCATAACGTAAATGGCTTTAAAATCTGTGAAATTCGAAAAATGTCCAGTAGTAGTAGTTTGCATGGAAACATTTTTTTAAAAAAATTATTGAAGACAGTTAGCAAATGTTGCTGTATTGTCTCGTTATGTTCAGCTGTTTACATCTTACCTCAGCTTGCACTGCATTCTTCAAGCGCCAAGTCGTGAACAATAAGGATTTATATGCTTCCTTCGATTTGTTTGGCTATTTCTGACATTTTGACATTGAAAAGCGCTTTTGATCCACTGCATTGAGTCAGAGCACGCTAAATTAATTCGAATTTACATTATACAACACCCTTCGCCCAAACGTCTAGTCCACCACTGGAACTTACCACTATGACCTAAGCATGATTGATCAAAAAAGAAAAGAAAAAAAGAAAAGAAATAAAAGAAAAAATATATAAATATACCTTCTCTCTGCAAAGCATGTTCCCAGATTTCCTCTAGATAATCTTTAATTCTCCAGCTAAAAGGCATTTTGCAAGCCGCATTGCTGTGAACTGCAATGTAGTTCTGAACCAAGATTGTCTTTTTCTCTGAGCTGTTAAAAGACAGGATTTTTTAGTTTCAATGTCATTGCTTTTAAAGTCAGAAATTTACAATAGACATGCACATTTAACATGTATACTTTGCTTTCCATATTGTGAGACAATTTACCTTGAGTCTGTGTTAATGTTATCATTTGGGTAGCTAGCTATAAACAGGTTAACTAACTTGAATTCTATTTTTAACAGTAGTTGACCTGAAAGAAAAAAACAAAAAAAAAAACAACTGTCTAGTACTGCTGGGAATGCAATGCATATTTTCATTGTGAACTGTTGTCAGACACACTGTGGAACAAAATAAAATGTAGCTATAGGAGCATTAGAGTCTTTTGGGCCCAGACACTCAAACTCAATAACTCAATATAACAACTCAAATAATAACATACTTGTTCTCCAATCTTGTGTAAGGAACATTCAGTAACTGGATATCTCCAAAAATGTCCAACCACAGTTTCTTCAAGGATTCATTACAGTTTGTATCCAGCAAAAGGTCTAGATTACAGTCACGGTCAATAATTGAAACAATTTGCGCCAACATAGGAGTTACTACAGCTTGAACTCGTCTCCACAGGGCATGACTGAAATACAGAAATGAATAATATTTTAAGAAGAGTTATCTTAAATATAAGGAACAGAGTTTCTCAAAGAGCTTCAATTCAAGGGCTTTATGCAGTTTATCTCCTCTTTCACCTACCTAAAAGTCCCAGCCTCTTGTAATGCATCAATATTTAGTGCTTCCTTGATGACCCAGCTCCTGGGTAAAATCGTGTTATCATCATGAGCCGTCAGTAGAGAATGAAGTCTCTTCTTTAAAGTTTTCATAAATTCATCTGGTAACATAAATATGTACATTTCAGTGAGCATATAAAAAATGAAAGGCAAATGAAAGCAATAAAAAATTACAACAGAAACAGTGATAAGTCTCACCATGTAGAGTCTCATTGTCAGCCAAGAGCATCAGAAGAATCTCTACTCTCTTGGTGCTGCGTGCACCTGCCTCTGTCTGATCTGTCAGCATGCCAACTGCACTCTGAACACAGCTACGAACCAGCACTTTGCTGTCTAAAACATTCTCCAAGCCCTGAAGAACACAAGAAACATAACTAAAGTTTGAAGCTTACTAAACTCAACAGGGTGAAAATAGTATCACAAATATGCAGAAAATGTATTGCTGTTGTTGAGATTGTGACCCACAGTATTGTCTTCTAGTTCCATCTTCTCTTCTTCTGTACATATGTCTTCATCCTCTTTAGGTGAAAGCAATAAAAATTGTTAGAAAATACCAATCACTCCTTTAAAGATGAGTCTTAATATTAAAAACAACAACAACAACAACAACAACAACAACAACAACAACATCACCTTCAGGCTCATCTGCTCCCTCTGCTTTATCTGTAAACAACTCACTGATGGTCAGGCACTGCAAGGCTTTTATATCAGGTACAATATCTTTCGATATTCTCAGGTCATCAATATGCACTGACTTCCAAAGGCCTTTTAAAAATGATATTTAATGAGATTTTGTGTAAAACAAACATAATGTTGGTCAGTGATGCAAAAGAAAAAAAAAAACTTACCACCATGAAATCCAACATAAGAAGTCCCACCTTCCATTCTGGATAGTTTAGTGATAAAGTACACAAAAATCTTTCCATTGCACTCTTTCCTGAATTTGTTGATTTCATTGAGAGAAGAATACCTGGGAAATATATCAAATGATGTTTTTTGATTGCATTTACTGAACACGTAAAGTGTGCCACTAACCACATTTAACTCACTTTGCAGATCCAATGATATTTAAACTTTGTGAGCCTTCATCAAAGTTGGTCTGGATGATAAGTATCTTGTCTCCAGTGGTGTTTTCCAAATAGTTCCTGAACACAGAAATTTTAATTTAAATATGATTAAATTTACTTTTTTGTTGTTGTTGTGATATGATATGATGTGGTGTTGTAAGTACAATACTTGATTTTCTTGAGGAATGAGTTTTCCGTGTCAAACTGCTGTAGAGAGAGGAGTTGTACGTTTTGAGCTATGCTCTGTAGCTCTTCAGTTTCTGCTGCAGTCAGAAGCCTTGAGAATGTAGTTACCTACAAGATCAGGAAAAGACAGAAAGAAACTTTATGCACTAAACTTGCACAGATACAAAAGTTATGAATTGTTCTAGAGTAATAAAGCATTTTAAATACATTAGGCTTACCTCTGTGAAAAAGGCATGGTTAGACCCTGCTTGCTGTGTTTGAGAAAGGATGAAGTCAGCAAATGAGCCATGCTTCTGGTCTTGAAAGTACACCCTTGACAAGTGCTCACTTTCTACTTTAGGGAGCGAAGTGCAGTCTAGCCTAACCACTGCATCTGGCGTAGCACAATTCAAAAGGATCAGTTTAGCCTCATCTAAGATCCCTTTTGTAGGGTCTGTTTTGAGCTGCTCTGTAACTTGCAGGACAACAGAGGCACAAGTGTCTGAGTTATAGCCAATGAAAGCATCAGCTGCAAGGTATCTGCGTACTTGAGGAGCAATTGCCTGATTTTCTTTAATAGCAATGAACCGTTCAATCCACTGTTCAAGCTCCTCAACAAGGACTTTTTGCTCACGCTTTAGTACGGTATTGATGTCAAGACAATGTTTCTCCAACCTGTTGATCAGTGGAATGGGAAACTGCTTGTACACAATGTCCTTCTCCTCAATGACAATGAGCCTGAAATCTCGGTGCACTCTGCATTTGACTCTGTGGGTTCCGAGCCCCAAATCCACGTATTTCTGACCTCCAAGCCAGACGTAATATTGGTTGAGAGCATCATACAAACTTTCGTACAAGTTCTGCAAGTTCAGAAGCACAACGGTTTGACCGGTTTCCATACAAACCTTGACACGATTAATGTTGCGACATATCTGAGTATACTCCTGGTCTTTTGGAAAGCTCGAACCAAAGATAATCTCTGGTTGGCACTGGTTTGAAAAAAACATTTGCTGAAGAATTCGAAGGGCTGCGTAGTTTTTGGTCAGAACCAGCAGGTATCTGCATTCCTCATTTTGACCAATAGCTGTGATGTTTTCTCTTACAAGCTCAATGGCACTGATATTCTCAAGACTGTGTTTGATGTTTAGTTTATTGGTGAAAACTGTGACAGCATCCACATTATCTTTGCCGCTGAAGTTCCTCAGCACAGCCTTCACAATCTGTTCTGCACTAGGCTTCTGATTAGAAGCTTTGGCTACAGAAAACATCATTTTTATCAAGCTGTAATAGTCTCGCAGACCAAAGAAACCTTTTCCTTGTCCATTACAGATGTTCAGGTAAGCCTGGGAAAATGGCCTAAAGTTATGTCTCACCATTTCAAGGATCATGGCATCCGAGGAACATATTCCTTCGGCACTCTGAATCAATTCCTTTTCATCAGGATCACCACGGGAAACGGTTATCCCTCTATTCATCTTGGCTGGATCCAAAGCCCAGTTTGAAATACCGATGAATCCCACCTTCTTGTGGGGTCCTGTCTGGTCATCTATGCATCCCTCTTCCAGCAAAGGATGTAAAGTTTTCAGGGGCATTTTCTGGGAATCTTCAGCCAAGCCTATCTCATCTAGCACAACCACTGAGACATACTCTTTTAGATTCTTGCCTTCCTGAAAACGGGCACACTGCTTGAATGTGTTGATGATCCCATTTGGTGTAGAATGAGGACTGCACTGGAAGGAAACCAGGTGAATTTGCTTTAGCTTTTTAAACAAATCTGAATGAGCTGCTTGGCCTTGCATTCCATCTGCAACTAGAGTTTTAGACAAGGACTTAGAGCTTCCGGGTTTTCCAACCAAAAAGAGCGGTATACGTAGTTCAATGCAAATCACCATCATAAAGACATTTTCCTTTAAAGCATTGTTTCGGGCAATGGATTCACCCACACGAACTCCATTCAGAAAAACATCCTGAATAACTGAGATCTCCTCCATCACTTTCATTTGGCTGTATTGTGGGAGGAACCTGCAAATTTCTATTCTGTAGTTCTCTTTGTCCTCCAAGCAGGCATGGTAACACACACCAACAGCCATAATTATTGACCAGAGAACTGGGTTTCTTTGATCAGTGTCCCCCTGATGTTGCTCATTTCTCTGTGTTCTCTGAATACTCTCAAAGTGGCCAATCTCTAAGAGTAACATTGAGTGGTTTTTGTAGAACCAGCCAAAAACCTGCATGCAGCGCTCTACATCCCTCAGACTCACAAAACTACATTCATCCTGTCTTGTTCGCATATACTTCTGTGAGGCTGACAGAACATCTGTGATGGTTGTGATGTAGTTTGAATCAATAGAATGGGTTTCAACTACCCTTTCAACTATCTGTTTGATGTACATTTTCTCAGTATGGTCATTTAGCTGTCCAAAGTCCCAAACTAGTGGAATCATGCTAGGTGGTAAAGCATGCACTCTGTACACAAGCTGGCGAAGTGGAATGGATCCAAGTTTTTCGTCCGTTTCCTCAGCACGAACTCTGTATCCCAAACCAGCTGACTCCAATCTCTTGATCATTACGTCTGTGTGTTTTCTGTATGGATTGCAAGCGGCAATGATTTGCAAGCCAGTGTCACTTGTCAAATGCTGTCCCTCAGCAGTGTTGTCACAGAGGACTTCCTTAATGCTGCTAATGGCCTCTGTTGTGTTTGCTTCATCAAAAAACAACACAGAGTCAAAGCCATAATCCTTCTTGTTTTTCGATGCCATGCTCTCTGCTTCTCTCACTTTTGTGTAAATAATGTTTGAACTTGTCCCTCCATGAACCTTTACTAATTTCATGTTTTCGGTGGCAACTCCACCTCTGTGCATCTCACAAAGGAATTTTATTAGCCTTGTCTTCCCACATCCTGTCTCACCCATGATTATAACAGGAATTCCACAGCGGAAGCGCATGTGAATTGCAAGCATTTTCAACATGTTGTCTGTGGTGAGCTCATATGTTTCATCTGGGTCAGTAGGAGACTGTATTCCCAACACCCTGGAAAGTTTCTCAATTTTGTCCCATCTTGGAAGCTGGTCAAAATCAATATTGAAAGGAACTCTTTGTAGTTTAAGGCCGTCATAGAGCTGTCTGGTCATGATGTTCTGCTTGATCACTCTTTTTGTTGATGGATCTACAGCATCAATCCCATTCTTTGCATTTGGCTGAAGATGAAAGCCAATGAATGTCATGGACACATGGTCATCATTGAAAAAAATGTATGGATGTGGTTCTGACTCCCACCGTTTTCTTATCCTAAAGGGAGCCAGATGCTCTTCACTGGCAGAAGGAATGTCATTTTGCAATCTCCCTGGACTTTGGTCAGAGATGCTAAGCGAAGGAGTGGCAAAATCCTTTGCCATGAGAATCATGAAATCAACAACAAATTTTTTAAATCCGAACAAAATGTCACCTACGAAAGCAACATCACAGAAAACCGAGTCCTCACAATCTTTAAGTTGTAAGTTCAGGAACCAAGCAAAATTCCGCAACTCTGCCCAAGAGGGGTTGATGATGCCACAGTAGATAAACAACATCTGCAGGCATTCAACATGAGTTCCTTCAGTTCCTTGGTACTTAAAGGAATCTAAATTGTCACCATTGTGGAAACGACGTAGGTACTGGTATGTTCGTTGGTAGGCCTCACTTCGGAACTCTTGGTCATCCATGAGGGGATCGTCTCCTTTAAACGATGGATCTTGCTGGATTTTCATTTCTAACTCAAGGATTTCTTTGGGTGGACGACAGTAAACACTTGGAAACACATCCAAGAAAGAAGATGGAACTTTTGCACCCTGCCATAAAAAGACAAATTAAACCATGAGGCATTTGTCTGATTCATGAAAAAAAAAAAAAAAAAAATTCTACATGACTTAATGAAATAACTTATATAAATGTTCTTACAACTCTTCTGTCATTTTGGGATGTCCGTCCATCAGGTCTTAGAATCTCAAATACATACAAGTGCTTATTACTGCTTTTCCACATGTTTCCTTCTGAGTCCATGAGGTATCCAAGGATCAATAGCCTGAACAGAAATTCATGAAGTCCCTTCTTCACCTGTAAGTAACAATACGTTTTACAACACGTATATATATATATGTGTGTGTGTGTGTGTGTGCGCACATGTGTTCATCAAATTAATAAAAAAGTAAAAACAGGTAGATACCATAGTGGTTATGTCAAAATGATAGACTGAAAGCTCATTTTTTTTGGAGCTGTTGTGCATGGACTGAAGGATGACATTTTCATCAACTCTTGGCTCAATTAACCTGATGCTCTTCAGCTGCGAAGGGTTCTTGGTGATCGTCTTCAATTTCTCATATATTCGTTTAATGTAAAGTGATTTTCCTAGAATGCAACACACAGATGTAACACATCTTCTCACATTTTTTGCCAAATATTTTTATTAACACATCAAAATGAGCACAAAAAGTCTCTTTTTATTTGGCCAACTAATAAAAATATTGATTTTAAATTCTATCCATTACTTGATTTTATACTCACCTACTCCTGACCTTTCTGAATATACAGCTCCCACACACTGTCTGTCTTTGAACACAGCAGCAGCACTGGATACGTCAGCTGGGACTGTAAAATGCCCAACAAGGTATCGTTGAATGCTGATGATTGGTTCTTGAGGAAGCAAGTGCAATCTAAATTGACTAAAGGCTGAGGGAAGGTATGCATGTTCTCTATTAGAGCTGCAGACCAACACCAGTCTGTAATCCTTTCTGCTCTGTGCCTTTTGTTGCTGAAAAAATTGCTCCACTTTGTAGCTAACTTCATAGGTCAGTTGGTCCACATAAAGCATTGTGTATATCTTCTTTCCCCCATTGCCAGCAGAGAGACACCGCCTGAGGAAAAGCTCCACTTCTTCATATTGAGTGGAAGCACTACAGAGGAGTACTTCATCGTAGGTTGGTAGAGGCTCCTTTTCACTCTTCATGTAAATTGAAATACAAGTTATTAGAATTTCTTCTGAAGGGCAGATGACTAGATTTGGATTTCCAGTAAGCATTCCCTTTGGCAATTCTCTCTGAATATTCCTTGTTTTCCCATCCTGTGAGGAATCTCCTTCATATTCACTGTTGGCCAAAATTTCCAGAAGATATCCAAGATTTCTGACATCAAGGAAGTGTGGCAGGAAACTGTTCATGTGTCGCATGTAAGAATTCCAAATCACATCTAGCTTTTCTGACCCATTAACATGCCTCAACTGACTTGCCAAGTTATCAAATGATAGGCATGGCTCCCCAGTATTCAAATCATGCTCATCCATGCTGGGAACTTTCACAAAGGTTTGAAAGTCTAAGTCACCATTTTGCTCATGATTCATTTTGCTCATTTTATGCCAAGCTTGTCTCAAATCTGAAAGTGAGCAATTAGGTTTGATAAAAGAGAGCATAATGAGAACTTCATCTTTAATATCAGTCACATTATTCTGGGTGAGCTGACTGCACAGGTAGACCACCTGTTCTGCAGTGAAATAGTTTAAGTAATAATGCTGAGATCTCTGCTTGTCCATAAAAGCCTTCCAGAAGTGAAGGCAGCTCTCCATTTTCTTACAGACTTCTGGCAACTGTTCTGTGACTTCACCTTCCACTATGACACTAACATCATTTCCTAAATGGAGGTGCATAATGATGCATGCTTCATTACTGTTACACTTGACCTTTGCCTCCCATTCTCTGAACAACGGGTTGCCAGCAACAGACAAATCAATATATGCAGAGGCCAACCTCTGCACACTGGCAAAGACCTGAAAACAGGAAAGAAGTTCATTACAGTAGCCATGGTGAAATTTATAATAAAAAAAGGCTAAAAGGTGGAAAGTCACCTCTGCAAATCGATTGACTTCACGCTGACCCTGATCTCCTTTGCCGGACATTAGCATTAATTTATTCTGAAGGTCCCTGAGGTCTTCAAGAGAATAAGTATGTGCCTCACAGCCCTCATCATGCTCTTCTGTAATATGTAACTTCAGAACACCTTCCAAGCATAACTGAAAAAGCAATATTCAAGGGCTGAGATTTTCCAAGTATTATGTACTTATTAAAAATAAGCATTGTGCTAATGTAGCATGTCACTGCTCCTCAAGGAAACTCTGCTGAAAAGTTCAGCTAAAGCAAACTTAAGGCTGTGTGTTCATCACCTGAACCTAAATAGTAATGACAAACCTTCTTTTGATTTTGTGCACTAATAACGTACACTCCGTTCATGTTGATAGCTGATGCCAGAGACAGAGAAGACATTTCCACTGACCCATGACTGTCCTTGACTGTCTTTAACCATTCTATGTGTCTTGCAGAGTCACACTGAAACAAAGAAAATGTTGATGAACAAGGATGTGACACATCACTCTTTCTTTTTCTGGTTGTTAAAGCTAGTAGATTCTTTCACCAATTTCTTTGGGAGGTTGGGGTCATTGTCAAGTGCCTTCCACAGTTTCTTCAGCATCCTTTTAAAAAGATTGAAGTCGGCATCTGGCTTCAAATCATAGAGCATTGAGGAGTAGCCAAGAACTGCATCATGAAAACAGGCCACACGGTCCACTTCCAAATCATTCTCTCCAGCAGAGATCGAAGCCAAATCCACAAAGACTTTTAACTCATTGATGTCTGAAGTTATGAAGAGGAATAACATTTGATTATAAAAGAGCATAGAAATGTATGAAATCACATCTAATTACTAGTACATACTATCCAATTACTTTATTTACCTGTAAGAGCATTTGTAACCCACAGAACAAAATTCTTTTTGAGGCCAAGCTCCTGAAGGCACAGTCTCCGGGATTCTGTGATATCCACAAGCACAATTTTTGCCTGCACCAATTCATCGTCAATGCTAACAAGACGCTCCTTTTTAAAATGCTCATGTCTCTGAAGTAAAGAAAGCATTGTGGGTTTACCATATTGCTTATTTCTTTTTGATAAAAAAAAAAAATGCACTTATGGTGGCAACAATTTGATGACTTACAGTAACAAGTAACTTCTCCAAGACTTGAAAGTCTCCTGTTAGGCAAAGTGTCTCTTTGACCATCGTGACCACCTCAGCTGACTGTATTGCCAGATGAAGCTCATGGTACTGCTCAATCTGATGGATTCTTGTCTGGACCCAACCTTGATCATCACTACGATCTAGTTTGCATATGATTGCGAATTCTGCTGCCAGTTTTTTATATTTTCCCTTGTAGGCTCTGAATGTTTCATCAATTTTTTCAAAAGTAATGCTGCCATCTTTAAGCCCGGTGTATATGTCTTTGTAGGCATTGTAGCAAGGTTTAAATATGTCACTGTGCAGCTTTCCGAGTGCGATAACCATCTCGCCTGCTGGAGGAATTGCTTTATTAGCTTTAGCAAACTTTGCAGCCTCATTCATCCAACACACTTTGAAGATGTAGCTGTCTTTGAAGGGGTTTAGGACCTCTGCCATAGATCGAACATCATCTTCAAGCTCAAAGTAGTTGAGTACTCTTGACTTTGTGGAGGGAGTTTGATTTAATAAATGAACATCCACAAACTTGTCCAGGTTCATCTCATCAATGTCAATATGGCGTTTGTTTTCCAACCATTCAAAATCAACTGTAAATGGAACACATTTTAAATTAAATCTCAGTTTAAAAGCAATATGTTATTGCCATGTGTTAAAAAGAAAGCTTATACCCCTCCCATGTTCCTGTAGACTGCGACACATTGTAATGAGGGCATCTACCAGTGATATCTCATGATAAATAGCATTCATCTCCTTCTGTCTACAGTCAAGAAGCCTTTCCATGGCTTTGGTGTCCGTGTATTGTGTATCCATTTCACAAAAACAGTCTGGAAAAAACAACAATGTCATAACCCCTCACATTATAGTTTGTAAAGCGTCAAATATCATGTAATGTGTTTTACCTAAATTAAGCAGCTCAAAGAAAGAGCTACTCTTTTGCAGGATGTGATTGAGTAGCTTTATCTTTATTTTCCCCGTAACAAACTGATTTAAAATGTCTTTGAATAATGAGATTGCCATGTCAAATTTCTTTCTGGCATCTTCAGAAAGCTGATTGATCAGATTTTCATCAGCACCTACAGAAAAAATTAAATACATTTAAACATTACATATATTCAAACATTATATATAAATATATCCATCACTGTTTCTGTCTCAGATGGTGAGATTTAACATAGGATTGCTATGCACTATGCAGAATCTATGTAATACCATAAAGCTCAAAGATATTCTTAGCTGCCGTCCAGTTCAGTAGATGTTTGAGAACAACTTCTTCATCCTCCACATAGGTTCCTTTGCTGTCTCTTGGCCAGGCATGTATGATGATGGTAGACACAAGCAATTTAAATTTCCAGTTTATGCAGAGTTTATTCAATCTCTCAAAAAGTAGCCTTTCAGTTTTAGCCTGTTAAAAAAAAGTTTTGTACAGTTAGTGCCTGTTTTTATATTTTTTCATCTTAAAGGATTAGTCCACTTTTAAATAAACTTTTCCTGATAATTTACTCACCCCCATGTCATCCAAGATGTCCATGTCTTTCTTTCTTCAGTCGAAAAGAAATTAAAGTTTTTGATGAAAACATTCCAGGATTTTTCACTGGACACCAAACAGTTGAAGGTCAAAATTAGTTTCACTGCAGCTTCAAATTGTTCAACATGATCCCAGATGAGAAATAAGGGTCTTATCTAGTGAAACCATTGCTCATTTTCTGAAAAAAAAAAAAAAGAAAATTATACAAGTTTTAATCATAAATGCTCATCTTCAACAAGCTCTCTAAGTGTATTACTGCCCTCCACAGGTTAAAGTTTGAACTAATTGTTATATACTATTGAACTAGCATATTGCATATAAAAATTAGTTCAAACTTTGACCTGTGGAGGGCAGTATTACGTTTAGCAGTGTCTACACTGCTGGAATTCAAATAGAGGAGAAGATGAAGAGAGCAAGTTCAAGATGAGCATTTAAGGTTAAAACGCTGGTTTCATTAGATAAGACCCTTATTTCTCATCTGGGATCGTGTTGAACAATTTGAAGCTGCACTGAAACTAATTTTGACCTTCAACCATTTGGTGCCCATTGAAGTCCACTATAAGGAGAAAAAAACCTGGAATGTTTTCATCAAAAACTTTAATTTTTTTGCGATTGAAGAAAGAAAGACATGGACATCTTGGATGACATGGGGGTGAGTAAATTATCAGGAAAAGTTTATTTAAAAGTGGACTAATCCTTTAATTAAAAGGAAAAGAATATGGCAAAAGTATTGAGAAATCCATGAAGACCATGAACAGGAAAGAGCTTCTGATGGGTGGAGGAGATAGCACTGCTGCAGCCGTGAAACCAAGGTTAGACAGAGAAACAAAGGTTCTGCAGGAGCGGAGGAGATAACACAGTTTAAGTGGCCAAGCAAAGATAGCAATTTGCATTTAGAACATTTTATACTGTCCAGTAAGGTGGACGTGACCAGAAATATCCTTTTGATTTTTCCTTGTGCAGTGAAGCCTGGAAATTAACTGTATCCAAGTTAATGCCCAGAATTCAATGGACGTGGCAGGACCCGTGGTTTTATCCTGGTCAATTAGAATCCCAAGCTCATTGGAAATCATACTGTGTTGGGAGATTGATCATTTCTGTAAATATTCTTATTTTCTCTGTTTTTAGGGGCCAAGCACCGAAGGTGCTTAGGCACCTATTGTTATTGTTGGCGTCCCGTACGCTTATTATTATTCTTCTTCTTCTTCCGCTCTTGAAGTCTATGGCAGCCCATAGAACCGCTTGCGGGAAAGTTGTGAAATTTGGCACACAGTTAGAGGACAGAATGACCTTTGTCCATAGCAAATTTGGAGTCTCTAACTCAATCCCTCTAGCGCCACCAGCTGTCCAAATTTGCACTTATGTTTATGCTAATAACTTTTGAACCATAAGGGCTAGAAACAAAATTCTTTTTTCCTATGATTCCTTGGGTCAAGACGAATCGATTGCATCATATGACGTCATTTTCCGTCATGAAAATTTTTCCGCCATTTTGAATTTTCTGAAAAACCTACTTTTTCGAACTCCTCCTAGGCCGTTAGTCCGATTTTCATGAAAATTAAACCAGATCATCTTCAGACCATGGTGACAAAAAGTTATGGAATTCAAGTCGATTGCTCAAACCGTTTTCGAAAAACACACGAACGAATTGTACGTAGCGCTTGCGAAAATAGAAGTAAGGCTGTATCTCTGCAACACTTTATCATATTCAGACCAAACTTGATACATGTCTTCACAAGCATGACCTGAGGCACCATGCAGTGTTTCGGCTCAGCGCCACCTACTGGTGCGGAGATATGAAAAATGGATATTTTTGCTTATAACTTCTGATGGGTTTGTCCAAAAATCATAAATTTGGTCTTGTTGGATTCGGGGTATCATGCCGAGTCAAATGATATCCAATTTTCCCATATCGGACATTTTGGCCGTCGGCTATTTTGAATTTCGTGCTAAAATGCTGTATTTTACGAACGCATTAGCGTATCGTTACGAAACTCGGTATGGGTCCCCAGCACAATACCCTGAAGGAGCCTGAGAAGTTTCAGCACTGCGCCACCTTGTGGTCAAAAGTTATAACAAAATTTACAGAAATGCTAATAACTTTTGAGTATATTAACCGATTGTAATGAAACTGTTTTCAGTAGATTCCATGGGTCATGCTGAGAACATAGATATCAAACTTTCCATAGTCAGCTGAACTTCCTGTCCGCTGTATTGTTTTTCTTTAAAAACCTACTTTTTCGAACTCCTCCTAGACCGTTGCTCCGATTTTCACCAAAATTGAACCGTATCATCTTCAGACCATGCTGACAAAAAGTTATGGATTTCAAGTCGATAAGTCAAACCGTTTTCGCATACCAGAGCAACGAATTTGAGGCATGATGCAAAAATGACTCTTGAAGCTGTATCTCTGCTATGCTTTATCATATTCAGACCAAACTTGGTATGTGTCATCACAAGCATGACCTGAGGCATCATACAATGTTTCAGCACAGCGCCACCTACTGGAGTGGAGATATGAAAAATGGCTGTTTTTGCTTATAACTTCTGATGGGTTTGACCAAAATTCATAAATTTGGTATGGTTCATCAGGACAATGCCCTGAAGGAGCCTGAGAGGTTTCGGACCAGCACCACCTTGTGGTCAAAAGTTATAACAAAATTTACAAAAATGCTAATAACTTTTGTCTATATTAACCAATTGTAATGAAACTGGTCTCAGTAGATTCCTTGGGTCATGCTGAGAACAAAGATATCAAATTTGCCATAGTCAGCTGAAATTCCTGTCCGCCATATTGTTTTACTTTAAAAACCTACTTTTTCGAACTCCTCCTAGACCGTTGCTCCAATTTTCACCAAAATTGAACCGTATCATCTTCAGACCATGCCGACAAAAAGTTATGGATTTCAAGTTGATAAGTCAAACCGTTTTCGTATACCAGAGCAAAACATTTGAGATATGATGCAAAAATGACTCTTGAAGCTGTATCTCTGCAATGCTTTATCATATTCAGACCAAACTTGGTACGTGTCATCACAAGCATGACCTGAGGCATCATACAGTGTTTCGGCGCAGCGCCACCTACTGGAGTGGAGATATGAATAATGGCTATTTTTGCTTATAACTTCTGATGGGTTTGACCAAAATTCATAAATTTGGTATGGGTCATCAGGACAATGCCCTGAAGGAGCCTGAGAAGTTTCGGACCAGCGCCACCTTGTGGTCAAAAGTTATAACAAAATTGACAAAAATGCTAATAACTTTTTTTTCTAATTGCTCACTGCTGCTGTTGGTCTGATGCTCCCAGCCATGTTGGCTGGCTTCTTCTGCCGTTTTTGTGCTTGGCCCCGTAATTGCTGCTTGCAGCTATATTTTTATAATTGGTTTTCTCAAAGTGAAAACTTGGGCTTACATAATGAGAAGCCTAAACGCTTTATAACCTGCATATATTCACCTCTGACACTTTAATTTGATACTGTAATCATTGTTTGATGTTGGATGCTCATCAAACAGCAAAGTAGTCTGTTTTAGATCGTTTTTTCTTTTATCTGTGGCTAGTTTGAGTGACCCACTCACATTAATTTCAGTTCAAAAGAGGTTTGCTTATCGTAAAAGATAAAGAGCTTTGCATAATAAAAATGTACACCTTGAATTGACTCAATTGAGTTAAATAATCAAATAAAGGATCGCTAAGCAATTACTCAAATTAAAATTCCATACTTTTCCAAACTGTGGAGGAACCCACAGTTTATTTTCATACATTACTTACAGATTTCTGTTCATTCTAAATCAGATACAGATGAAGTGTAACAGTAAGATTACATTTATTTGAATGCATTAGGGAGAACAATTGTTTGTATGAATTTGTCCTACCAGTCTGTGCTGCATCTCATTAACAATAGTGAAGCTGAGTTTAAATAACTTCAAAACAGAAACACATATACACTATATAACTTTCAGTTCCTAATCAACTTGTTGATAAATCGCAGGACAGCACTGACAATAAGTTATTAATGATTATGTGTGCGAAAGTGCGTGCGATCTGCACGTGCGTTTAAGCTATATAGGAAGCAGCGCATTAGTTTAGAAAGGCAAATCACTTGTACGATAACAGTTTAAAACATGTATTCCCCCGATAGAAATTGATTATCCAGATAGCATAAACTATATGCTCATGATTTAATGCAGTGGTTCTCAAACTTATTAGAGTTGAGGACCCCCTGAAGCATTTAACATCTTGCTGCTCTCTTCCACTCAGACTGCAGTCACACCTTTTCCATTAAAGGTCCTATGACATGCTACTCTTTGGATGCTTTTATATAGGCTAAGTGGTCCCTAGTACTGTATCTGAAGTCCCTTTCCTGAAATTCAGCCTTGGTGCAGAATTTCAGCCACTACAAGCCAGTCCCACAATGAGCTTTACTCAGGACGTGCCATTTCCATGTCTGTAGCTTTAAATGCTAATGAGGAGGCGGGGCAAGGTGGAGGGTGGGTGTGGCCTTAACCAGCTTGCAGCCACGGTACCATGCGCTAATGTTGACAGTGGATGTATTGCAATGGCTCGAAGATGCGCAGCAATCAATTTGACCCAGAATCTGATCTGGATGGAGAAGCACCGGATTGAAGAAGTTGCTACTCAGGATATGGTACTTTAATTGGTTTGTTTATGTATGCAGTTATTATCATGTAGCTAATGCTAGCCTACATTGTTGGCTTTTCATGTTGCTCTGATTTGCTATTGTGTATGTAATATTAATATTATATATATATACACACAAACTCGATTCCAAAAAAGTTGGGACACTGTACAAATTGTGAATAAAAACAGAATGCAATAAAAACAAATAAAATAAAAAAAATAAAAACAGGCTCGCACATTTTCTCATGGGCGGGCAAAGCAGAGTAACCTTTCCCCTTATGACGACATGGGGAAGATTCCAGATCGTCTGAGCTTTCATTTTCTCAAAGGCGAAGCAAAACACCCAGGGCTCGGTTTACACCCATCGCCTTTTCTAGCCGCTGGGGGACCATATGCAGGCTAGGGGAACTCATATTAATGTTAAAAAACCTCATAAAGTGAAATGTTCATGCCATAGGGCCTTTAAGGTACAATAGTTGCCCCCTTAAATTGGTTTTCCAGTGTATTTTTGTACCTTTATAAATAAATAAAATAAAAGTATTATTTTATTTAAAATAAAATGTTTTAATTAAAAAAAGGCTCAATAGAGAAATATGTAATGATGGTAAAAAAAAACCAAAGTGATACTTTTAAATATTAAATTAAATCCCCAGTAGTTGTCGGTAAGGCACTGTCTTAATGAGTGAGTCGTGGAGTGACTCACATGGAGTCATTTATTCATTCATTCAGTTACGAAGCAAGTGGCTGCATTTATGAATGGGTCATTGAATCATTTACTCTTTTGATTCATTCAGAGTCACAGATTCATTCACGAAACACCACTACGTGTGGCAGTTCTTCAAATGGAGAAGCACCAAAATGCAATCTCCTCCTCATCGGAAAGGGATAAAGGTACACTCCTTGTTCTTTTTCTCAGGAGAGCAAACCTTCACTTCAAGGTACCTTCGTCTGCGTGTTCCAGATTGTTAAGGACCTTCTGCACCTACACCAGGGCCTCATCTGCGTGTTCCAGATTTTAGGACCCTTTGGTGCTCCAGGAGATCAGCATCCCACAGAGCTTCGTGTTCAAGACTGTTGAAACAGATTCTGGCTCCTCTCCCCACTGCATTGTCACCCAGCACAACCAGTGGAAGACGTCACCGTCATCGGACTCGACCAAGTGGAACGTAAATATCACTTAACCAAACCTCTTTCCAGAGACCTTGGCATTGTTGTATTTTATCAGCATATAATTTCCTAATTTCCATTAGATGTAATATAGCTGATGTTAGTTAATAACAAATACTCTCTCGTTTATTTATGTGATCCAAAAATCACAATGTCAGCGGTGACGTGAGTACCAATCCCTACTTTACTTTGCATCCTCGGATGGGCAAAAGTAAAAATCACTACACTAGAAACTAAATTCTGCTGGTACAAAGAGGAGAAATAATTCTTAAACTAGACTAAGGTTTTGGACCTAATCTCATTTTATTAAATGTTCTAATGTACAGTATGAGTCTATGATGCTATATGACTCATGTAGTCAGAGGGAACAAATTGAAGGACCTTTACCTGGCATATTGCAGTAACAGCCTGGAGAGCACACTTCTCCACGCTACCCACCAATAAAGGATGGGAGGCATTAAGTTCCTCAATCTTTGAGCAATAAACCTGGATTTGGTCCAGACGATCTTCCTAATAAGAGAGAAAAAAAAAATACATTTGTATTTATACAAATATAGAAAACATTGAAATTGAAACATTGACATTGAAATATGTGAATGAGTCCAGGTCACTGTTAAATGTTAGACTCAAGTCACATTTTGAACTAGTCTGTTCTAACAATTCCAGATCCTTCAAAAAATTAAGACTTGATTCTCTCCCATCCATAATAATCAATCCTATATACTAAATAGGCAGATTGAAAAATGTTTATATGTAGTTGTGTACTGTCTTTCTTTAAAATTATTATTATTTTTTTTACTTTTATTTTTATTTATTTTAATTACAAAGATAACAATGAAAAAAACAAAAAGCAATATTAACAGAGAGGGAGGAAAGAAAATATACATATATGAACAGCAAATGTATGTTTCACAACTGTATACTTCTACATACATATCCGTGCTTATTCCTAGATATCAATGATCATATACATGCATGCCCATATACATATAAATACATACACCCATATACACATATATATATATATATATATATATATATAAATAAATACATATATACACGTACTCCCCCCCCCAAAAAAAAAAAAAAAACGCCAAACAGGTGAGGTTAACCATTCCTATAACAATTACTGTTTACTTAGCTGAGGATATCTTTACGTTCTTTATATTTCAACCACTTTTCCCAGTCAAACTTGAAAGCACTTTTTTTCATCTTTAAAATATATGCAATTTCTTCCATAACCCGGATTTCTTCAATAATTCCAAACCATTGTTTACAATTCAAAGTAGCATCTTTAAGCCAATTCCTAGTTATAGTTTTTTTACAAGCCACAAGGAGAATCTTACATAAGTATCTATCACTTTTAGCTACAATGCCTTTAATATTTCCCATAAGTAAAAACAAAGAGGTTCTAGGAATTTTATATCCAAACACTTCAGTCATAACCACCTGCACATCATCCCAAAAAGACTGAATTTTCTCACAACTCCAAAAAATGCGTGTATGATCCGCTTCTAACTGTCCGCACTGTCTCCAGCCTGGAGACTTGCTTGCTTTTAATCTTAGGTGTTATGAAGAAGCGGATAAGGCACTTCCAGCAGAACTCTCTCCATATTTGTGAACTGGTAGTAGTTTGGTGTATTAACCACATCTCATACCATTCCGTTTCTGGTATTTCAGTTTTTAATTCTTTATCCCATTTAAATTTTATATATAATGTGGAGGAGGGACTGCAACTCATCAACACCTCATACAGAGAAGAAATTATTCTTGGTAATACATGGTCATAGGCATCAATCATCATTTTAATAAGGGAATGAATGTCATTTACTCCAATTCTCCTTTTTTTATTGTAGTAATCCCTTAACTGTAAAAATCTAAATAAGTCCTTATTTCTTAGTCCAAAGTTTTCCTTTAAATCCTGGAAGCTTCTAATTTCACCATCTGCAATTACACAGAATAATGCTGTTATTCCCTTCTCCTTCCACTGATGAAATATTGGATCTTTCTTTCCTGGTTTAAATTCCTCATCATAAGTAATCCACCTAAGTATTCCAATTTCTTTCTCCAACTTGAGATGTTTAACAATAGAATGCCAAACCTTCAATGAGAATGTCATTATTGGGTCCAGTTTGTCTTCACTATAGCTATGAAATTCACTCTCCCCTATCAATGACTGAACTTGAATATCTTTTATATTTGTTTCTATGTCTTTTCATTTAGCTATGTAGCTGGAAGTGCACCAATAAAAGATGTGACGTAACTGTGCTGCACAGAAATAATTTTTTAGATTTGGAAGAGCCATACCACCTTTTTCTTTAGGTAATTGGAGTGTTGAGTAACGCACTCGAGGTCTTTTACCCCCCCATATGTACCTGGATATTACTTTGTCCCATTCAAAGAATTGCTTTGGTGGGATTTCCACTGGGAGGGACTGAAACAAATAAAGTAAGCGCGGTAGGATATTCATTTTTATTCCTCTTATCCTATCACTAAAGCTAGTGGGGTATGTGGACCACCTCTCGATATCACTCTTTATATTATTAGTAATTGGATCATAAAAATGCCCTATATAATTTAGTTAAATCTTTAGTTATATTTACACCTAGGTATTTTAGGCATTTTGCATCCCAATTAATTTCAAAGCTTTGTTTGAGTTCCATGTTTGGTTTACAATTAAGCATAAGTATTTGGGTTTTTGTTACGTTCAATTTATATCCGGCATATTCATTAAATTGCTCTAATACTTGCATAAGATTTGTGAAATGTTTTTTGGGTTCAGCTAAATAAATCATAACGTCATCTGCAAAAAGACTAATTTTGTGTTCCATACCGTTAATTTCAACCCCTGGAATCAACGAGTGCTGTCTGATTAATTGAGCCAATGGTTCAATGTAAATGGCGAAAAGAGAGGGACTAAGACAGCAACCCTGTCTAGTTCCTCTTTCCAGGAGGAAACTTTCTGATAGAGACCCATTTATTCTTACTCTAGCTGTTGGATTTTGATATAATGACTTGATACACTGGACAGATTTGTTATTAAATCCCAACTTTTCTAGTGATAGGTAAAGGAAATCCCAGCTAACTCTGTCGAAAGCCTTCTCGGCGTCAAGACTGATTAGAGCGACAGGTAGTTTATTTCTATGAGTCCTATCTATTATATGAAGAGTTCTTCTCATATTATCATATGTTTGTCGACCTTTAACAAAACCAGTTTGGTCCTCATCTATCAGGTCTGATAAAAATAGTTGTATTCTAGATGCTAAAATGGAACTATAGATTTTATAGTCTGTGTTAAGGAGTGATATGGGTCTATAATTTTGACAGTGTTCCCTATCTTTTTTCTCCTTAGGAATTACAGAAATTATAGCCTCTTTCCATGATGGAGGAGTTTTTCCTTCTTTTATGACCCAATTGAAGGTGTCCCTTAATAATGGCATCAGTTCTTTACAGAAGGTTCTACACCACTCTGAAGGGAATCCATCACTCCCTGGTGATTTACCTGATTTAAATTTATGCATAACTTGTTGTAATTCTTCAGTGGTTATTTCTGCAGTTAGACTTTTATTTTGTAAATTACCAATAGATGGCATATCTAATGTATTAAGGAACTCTTATACTTTTATTCTATTTATATCAGAGGTCTGTTTGTATAGCTCTTCATAGTAATTCTTAAAAATATTTCCTATATCTTTTGGATCATGTTTAATTTGATTTGTTTTAGGATCACGTATTTTAGTGATTAAATTATCAGTTTGTTGCTTTCGCATTCGCCTTGCTAATAATTTAAGCGCTCTTGGTCCTGATTCATAGTAAGTTTGTTTAAGAAATCTAGCCTTTTTCTCCATTTCTAACTGTAATAAGTTGTTCATTTCCTTTCTTATTTCTCCCATTTGAGACATCACCTCTTTATTTGCATTATGTTTATGTTTATGCTCCAGTTGCTTTAGTTCTGAAATAAGTTTTTCATAATGAGCTTTCTTTTCTTTTTTAAAAGTGCTTGTAATTGCTATTAATTTTCCTCGAATCACTGCCTTAAGTGCATCCCATAGTATAGAGGGGTCCACCTCACCATTGTTATTTGTCCAAATATCTTTTTATTTCTATTTGAATTTGCTCAACTATAGATTCATTGTTTAATATTCCTAGATTTAATCTCCACAGCGTGTTTCTTTTCTCCCCACCCAGTGAAATCTTCACATAAATAGTGTTATGGTCTGATACGTCAGCAACCCCAATTCGACAATTCTGTATCCGGTGTCTATTTTCTTCTTGTAAGAGAAAATAATCTATTCTAGAATAAACAGAATGTGTGGCAGAGTAGTGACTATAATCTTTTTCTAATGGGTGTAGTTCCCTCCAGACATCTATTAGGCCCATTTCTGTACATATGTGATTCATGAGTTTGGTTATATGATTTTTGTTTCCTTTTATGGCTTGTTGTGTCCAAGTCATGGTTTAGCACTATGTTTAGGTCCCCTCCACATATACAAACCCCCTCCATTTCCTTTGCCACAATATCAAATAATGCTTTGTAATACTGTTTATTGCTTTCCAGTGGGGCATAAACATTTACCAAGGTTACGACATTACTATTAATTGTTCCTTTAACAATAACATATCTTCCTTCCTTATCCTTTACTTCTTTATGACACTCAAAATTAACACCTTTTGGAATTAAGATAATGACCCCCCTCTTACGACTGGTTGAACATGAACTATAAAAAATATTTTTAAAACCAAGTTTAAGTTTTTCATGTTCCTCATTTGATAAGTGAGTTTCTTGCAAGAAGAAAATATGCTTTTTTTCCTTTTTCAGCTTAGCTATCACTTTAGCCCTTTTGACTGGGTTCCCCAATCCATTTGCATTCAAAGACATTATCTCAATGTCTCTCTCTTGCATACAACACTCACTACAGTAATCCTCATATAATGATAACCCCACTGGCTAACATTTGAACAAGTATAAACAACTAAACAACTTTTACATAAACCAGAACATATTAAATGAACTAAAATGGTGTCAACTGACCTCCAGATGGAAATGTTCACCCAGAACTTAGGGTTTTGAGTCACTGTCTTCATTGAGAGGGAAAGCCTCTGCTGAACGGAGGGCCCCCTTCTAGATATGAGATGCAGCCTATTATAGGTTATTGCACTCATACTATATATATTATTTCCTTCAATGTCCAAGTCTCCTGTAAGTCAATACATATACATTTTTTTCTTCTCCCAGGCTCTTTTCAGGACTTTCTCCTTTGTATTATATTGTAAAAAATTTACCACGATTGCCCTCGGGGGTTGATCTGCTTTGGGCTTCGGTGCCAGAGCTCTGTGATGTCTCGGTCGCCATCTTCTGCTTTTTCTTGCATGCTGTCCGTTTCTTTTCGTTTAGAGCCTTTATCTTGCTTTTCGGGGTTTCTTTTAGCTTTAGATTTAGTCCCTCCGCTCATTTCTCAACACACGTAAGTGTTAAATAAGTAAATATCAAGTTTAGCGGAGTTTTAAAACTGACTTAAGGGAGCTAGCAGTTTAACCTGCCATCATGCTTCGCTGTCCAACCGGCTTCTTTAAAATTATTTAAAGGGGTGGTTCAATGCGATTTCACTTTTTTAACTTTAGTTAGTGTGTAATGTTGCTGCAAAGTTACAGCGCTGAAAGTTCAATGCAAACGGAGATATTGTCTTTTAAAGTTATCGTAGTTTAATGCCTACAAAAATGACCGATTGGACTACAACGCGCCTCTACGGTGACCGGGAGGGGACATCGGTTTACTTAGTTTTGTCGTGCTACAACATATAAACTCGTGGGAAGGTGATGATAACTCGTGGCCACGAGATCAGCTTGTTGAGGTAACAACATCCTTATGTCATGGCCACGCGATGTGAAGTCGTGGCCTCGAGATCATAGAGGGAACGATATATTTTTCTCATGGCCACGAGTTACATGTGTAAACAACCTGCGCAAACATAGCAACCAGAAATCATCAGAAACGGATAAGACCAATAATATTTATTTTCAATTTAGAAAAAGAACGGAATTAAGAAATTATTATATTAACATAGTGCACATTATATTGTATTGCACGCGATGTTTAAAACATAAATGTTTAAACATTGTTCATTTTAATCCCATCCAACAGTCTTTTTAAATCCATTCACTTATCGTTTATTTTTTATTTAATATGTTTATATTATTATTAGTTACATTTGTACATTTATTTGCTTTATTTTACCCTTCATTTCCCATATTTCTTTATCTAATTAATATTCTGTACTTTATGTTACTTAAAGTTTGTATTCTGTAGGTTAAATACTGTAAATGCCCTATCATGCCAATAAAGTTTTGACTTTATGACTGTTTCTGGATGAGCGTCTGTTTTTACTTGTAGCCCCTCGTGGCTGTGACATCATTCGAATTAATTCAGAGAGAGTTTAAGTTAAAAAAAATGTGTTACTATTTTAGAATATTTTGTTTATTATTTGTATATAATAAACTTTATTTATGATTTTATTTTATTTCTGTAGGCGCACAGGAATTTTACAGGAAGTTCATTTACGGGAATTAAACACACCAGTAAAGCTTTAATCAGAACACTGGGGCAGCAGTAACAGTTACAAGTGACAGCATATCTAAACACTTTGACACAAATACAAACAAAAATACTTAACATTCACAAACATCCATTAAAAGCCGTGCTTGCAGATGTTCTGCTTGAGCCTCTTCATCATTACTGCTATGCGAGTCTGATTCGGGCTTAAATTGATACGGCAATGTTGATGCCATTATTTACATTTCCACTAACTTTGACTGGACTTTGAAGTTTGACCTAAGCACACGTGACGTTTGCCCATAATGGTAAGGGCCAAGGTGTTTCCGGACAACGCATTTCGGACAGCGAATCATAATACACAGGGTCAACTAACCAATCTGAGCCCATTGTGTATTTCTGAGGGAGGGGCTTCATAGAACTAGGAACCTAACCCTTATAGGGGCTTTGACCCCAAACGACGTTTGCTAAAATAAAAAAATAAAAAAAAAAGTTATTTTTGTCCAAATGACATGAAACTTTGACAAAAAGTAGCTTTTATTGTCATAATTGTGATTTCATAATATTTAGATTTGAATCAAACTGAAAATACTTGTGAAAAGATGTCTTTCAGTCAGTCAAATAACACATAAAGTGATCATTTTTTTACTTTTAAAACTCCATTTTCCTAAAGATGGGCAAAAATCTCACACTAAACCATGTCAAATTATCCATGTTATCCCCATGAATGAAAGTTACAAATGTGGGTCTTTTATAAAGTGAATTTTACATAAAAAGCTGTTTTTGTATAAAACCTACTCAACAAAATATTTATTTATATAAATTTAAAAGATATGATAAATCCTCCAAAAACTGCACAAATGTTGAGTAAAAACATTAATAAACAGAGTAAAATTAATGTAAAACACCAAAGACCCTGAGTGACCACACAAGGGTTAAAAGAGCGTTTTTAGGAGAAGGGAAACAGCGGTGTAGATTAAAGGTAAAATATATGAAAAATATGGCGTTTTTTTTTTAAACTAAGCATTGAGACATATTAAACTGTGCCTCATAAACACAATCAAGCCTAGAAAAAAAACAGTGAACCACCCCTTTAAAAATAATTGAACTTTCTTAAATAAGATGCTAGAAAACCAAAGAATGTGCAGAACCTGAAAGAATTGTTTTAGCAACAGTGGGCAGCTTTTTAACTCTTTCCTCGCCATTTACAGAATTTTCCTGCTTTCTGTGTTTTCACTTTTATATGGTAGGAGGTGCTATCGCATATCTTCTAGATGGATTTTCCTGTCACGCGGCCACCTGCTCCCGCAGGATTCTGTCCTGCTCCCACAATTTTTTTTTTTATCTTGTCCAGCTCCCGCCCACAACATTCATGTTTTGTCCCACTCATGCCTGCAAAATCCCACAAAAAATAGCCTATATAGATTTTTGTCAGTACATCCATGAAATTTACATTAAATATTAAGTTATGTGTTGCCAGCACAACCCAGCATAAACGATCTCATTAAATATTTGTTTTTAAAGCCTCAACATTCACAAACAAGTTAGATTTAACAGAAAAGCAACCTGCTGTGTGCACGATTTGGAATGACAGAAGGCGCTCCCTTTATAATGTCTAAAAAGCTGACCTCTCAGTTAATCAGCTCTTATAACACAATGAATATGAACAATCAATCTTTCATAATGTCTACACTTCTAACCGCCCACACCCATCAAATATTGTCACTCTGTTGCGTTGGTTCTCTGTACTGAAGTCCGGATTAAAACATAGGCAAAGAAGCTGTCACGAATCCTATCAGTTCCCGGACTACATTTCCCATCATCCTCCCTGCCAGTCACATGCTCACACTCCACTCCAATCACCAGTTGCCACATACACCTGTTGCACATTATCTGACTATAAAGGACTCTCACACATACCACCTCACCGCGAAGTCTTGATTACTCTTGTATCATTTCCGAGCATTATTATTCCTGTCTGCCTGTCTGTTGCCGTTACTTGCAAATGGATCTCTGCCTGAGCCCCGCTACGTTACAGAAGCAGCAGAAACAAGCGACTATATTTATTTTCTATGCATTATTTTGCAGTGGTCAGTCCTACTATCTCATCACATTCAACTCAGACTGCAAGCTCAAAACTCTATAGCTAAAATAAATAAATAAATAAATAAAATAAAATAAAAAATGAAACAAATCCTGCTGTGACATTGTTTCACTGTCTGGGTGTTTTAGTATCATTGTATAATGTTGACTGAATTGGAAATCATGAAAAGCGATCATTATTATTTTGGAAAAAAGTACAAATAAAATAGTGGATTGACTCCCAACCCTACTAGACACACACTCTAGAATTTCTTTAATGAATACCTGTTGATATTTTCCCTCAAAGTCCCCGGTAAAGGTCTCTCTCCATTCTTTAGTGAAGTCCTTACTCATGAAATCTATGGCAATGATATTATTCCACATCTGTGAAGCAGAACAAACAAAATTATATTTAATAACCTGTATATAGTTGAAATCTACCATTGGGTAATTTGTTTGAACATACTTGCTCTGCTTACCTCAATCTCTGCAGTGAAGCTGAGAGCTGATCGAAAGCCTTTGTTCAATAGTTTGGCTCTGAAAGCTTCTCCAATCCATGCTCGGACAGTTTGCTTGGCATCACTGAGTAACGCATAAGTCTTCTCAGAAAAAGAGTCTGTTTGTTGTGTAGTCTTAGGGTTGAACAAATGTCAGGCATATTGAGTCAGTCTTCTGAACATCTATTAGCTTAAATCAGTTATTTAAGACAAAGATAATTTGATTTCAACATGAAATACCTGGGCACATTTTGATACAGAAGCCACAACGTTCACGCAAGCAAGAGGGATATCAGTTTTCCTGACTTCTTTGCACATCTTCTTTAGAAGTTTGCAAGCTGCTTGTATGCACTGAATGCCATAATCCTCATTCAGACAGCTACAACAGTAATGAAAGCCAGTTAATGAGTGCACATTGATAGGGTTATTGGATTTTTCATCTAGAGAATTATAGATTTCATCTACATATTATATTATATTATATTATATATATTATATATATATATATATATATATATATATATATATATATATATATATATATATATATATAGCCCCAAAAGAGCTGTAGACCCTCTTGTTTTTGTAATTCTTCTTAGGGTATGCTGATTAGGGTATGTATTATATATAGGCAATTAAAGGCTCATTATTATGATTTTCAATTTCTCATTAACCTATGTGGTGTGGTGGTAATTTTCTTACTGTGGTGTTCTACCACTTGAAAGAATGTAGAGGAAACACTGTAGCATTCGTGGTTCATGTTTGGCTAATAGCTGCTGTTCTACACTATTGTGTTTTTCCACTGGCAGCCACTCAAAAGAAGATGTGCTCAAATTTTGGCAAGCAACAATAAACAATTTCATTATATTGTATTAGATGTTTCACTAGTGATATAGAGTGATTGGTAACTTGACATTTGCACCTCAAAAACTATTATTCACACAACAGGCAATATTACATTATTTAAATATAGAAAGAATTTCAGAGACAAATTAATTAAATATTCATAGAGCTGCACAATTCTGGATAAATTGAGAATCTTCTTAAAAAAATGGAGATTGCAATTCTTCCATGATCAATCTAACAAAATAACATGTAGATTTTTGAATACACAAGGAGTCTGACAACAGCTGGTGTACGGAGATCTGATATTGAAGTGCAGTAAATGCCTCAACCTGTGTGAATTCCTGTTTATGGACAGCGTTTCACAAGGATTACATACATATTTTTTGTCTTTGAGGATTTAACAGGAACTGTGGATTATACTTTTTTTTGTGATTTTGCAAGACCTTCATTGTTTGGATTTCGGTCTGTCTCACCAACTTCTTCCAGATAAGAATTGTCTATTGTTCACATGTGTTTATACAGGTATATAAACACATGTGGTCATATAATTAGAATATCGTGAAAAAGTTAATTTTTTTATTGTAAATTATTTTTAAAAATGAAACTTTCATATATTCTAGAGGACAGTTTGTTGTAAAGTAAAACATTTCAATTTATTTATTTATTTTTTTTAAATTTTGATGATTAGAGTGTATAGCTCACGCAAGTCCAAAATCCAGTATCTCAAAATATTAGAATATTTCCTAAGATCAATCAAAAAATGGATTTTCAAAACAGAAAAGTTCAAGTTCTTTAAAGTATGTTCATTTGTGCACTCAATACTTGGTCGGCAGCACATATTACAGCAAATGACTTGCTCTAGCACAAATTACAGCATCAGTGAAGTGTGGCATGAAGTGATCAGCCTGTGGCACTGCTGAGGCACTATTGAGCCTTCAGATCATCTGTATATTGTTGGATCGACTGTTTCTCATCTTTCTCTTGAAAATATCCCATAGATTCAGGTCAGGCATGTTGGCTGGCCAATAAAACACAGTAATATCATGGTCAGCAAAACACTTGGAAGTGGTTTTTGCACTGTGGGCAGGTGCTAAAGTCCTGCTGGAAAAGGAAATCAGCATATCGATAAAGCTTGTCAGCAGATGGAAGCATAAAGTGCTCCAAAATCTCCTGGAAGATGCTGCATTGACTTTGCACTTGATAAAACACAATGGACCAACACCAGCAGACGTCACGGCCCCCCAAATCATTACTGACTTCAGAAACTTCCCTCTAGACTTCAAGCAGCTTGGATTCTGTGCCTCTCCAGTCTTCCTTCAGACTCTGGGACCATGATGTCAACATGAAATGCAAAATTTACTTTTATCTGAAAAGAGGACTTTCGACCACTGTTCACGGTCCAGTTCTTTTTCTCCTTAGCCCAGGTAAGATGCTTCTGATGTTGTTTCTGTTTCAGAAGTGGCTTGGTAGTCCTTTTCCTGAAGATGTCTGAGTGTGGTGACTCTTGATGCGCTGACTCCGGCTTCATTTGACTCATTGTGAAGCTCTCCCAAGTGTTTGAATCGGCTTTACTTGACAGTATTCTCAAGCTTGTGGTCATCCCTGTTGCTTGTGCACCTTTGCCTACCCAATTTCTTCCTTCTAGTCAACTTTGCATTTAATATGCTTTGATACATCACTCTGTAAACAGCCACCACATTCAGTAATGACCATCTGTGACTTACTCTCTTTGTGGAGGGTGTCAATGATTGTCTCCTGGACCATTGTCAAGTCAGCAGTCTTCCCCATTAGTGTGGTTTCAAAGAACAAGAGATACCCAGAATTTATACTGTAGGGATGGCCATTTAATGAAACTCAAATGTAAATATTCTAATATTTTGAGATACTGGATTTTGGACTTTCATTAGCTGTACGCTCTAATCAACAAATTAAAAAAAAAAAAAAAAAAACTTTTGAAATGTTTTACTTTACATGTAGGGAATCTAGTATAAATGAAAGTTTCATTTTTTAAAATAATTTACAATAAAAAAATGAACTTTTTCACGATATTCTAATTATATGACCAGCACCTGTATTTGGTGGTATTTATTGCACCTCTATTTTGTGAGACATTCAACTATTAATTCTCATTCATTCTCATGAATTCTCAAACTGAGACAGACTAAATTCAGAAGAACTGTCGCCGTGTCTCCAGGAAACTTGAAGAAACCGACCCGCAAAGCTACAGTATTGTGAAGAGTATTAGGTATTTGTGTAAAAATGCTGTAAAGTGAGGATGCTTTCAAAAATGCTATCAAATAGATTTTATTTATCAGTTAATTTCTATTAACTAAATCAAATCAATATTTGGTGTGACCACTCTTTGTGTTTGTCCAGGTACACTTGCGTATCGCTTTTCAGGAAGATTTCTTCAAGCGCCTTGGAGACACAGCCACAGTTCTTCTGTTGTCTTGTTTTCAGAAAAAATAGTCAAAATGAAGTGAGTTTTTCCTTCAAACAAGCAAAATAATCTTACTTCAGTCCAAAAACAAGATTATTTTGCTTAAACCATTGGCCGATTATTTTGCTTGTTTTAAGGAAAAACTCACTTCATTTTGACTATTTTTTTCTGAAAACAAGAAAATTTTTACTTGTCTAGAAAATGCTTCTTGATTTAAGAATTTTTAGATATTTGGACTGGAAACAAGACAAATATAAGTAAGAAAAGCATTTTTTTGCAGAGTGTATATTAATTAGAGCAATTTTTAAAATAATTTGAACAGAGTCAATGTTTGATTCATAAAGATTTGTTTTGTTATTGGATGAATCAGCATTTGTGAATGAATCTCTTGAATGAATGGTTCAAAGACAAATACTGTTTTTTATAGTTAGTTGTCGCCACCACCTGGCATAATGAGATAATAATTCAATACATACAAGTGTCAAAAATCTTTCAAGAGGTATTTTGATTGCTTCCATAGACATCAGTGTTCATACCCACACTATAAACATTAATCCCAGTACTTCTGTGATTTGTATGTTTGTGAGTTGTATGATTGCATGGGTGTTTGAATGGAGATCGTAATCTTTTAATAATTAATAGTGCAGCTCTTATTTTATTTTTAGTTTAATTTTAATTTTAGAACTTTACCTGTATCTTTGTTCGATCAAGTGAATCTGAATGTGTTCCAGAATCTTCAAAATGCTCTGCGACAACATAATAACAATCAAATATACATGATTTAGACTGCTGTATTTTTCTCACTCCATGATCATTTAATTTGATCTTGTTTATGCATATATGGTTATTTTTTTGTCATAACTTGATACTCACTGTTGAAGTCCTGTTTGATATTTCTTTGGGGCATTTCATGATGAAAATCTGCAGGATGTCCAGGAGCTCTGCATGGATGATGGAGTTGCAATCGATTAACTCGTCTACAGTCATCAAGTACATCCAAGACCGCGCCAGCAGTCTGTCTACGTCCAACAAATATCTGTGTGCCTTCATGAGATCCAGCATCACCCTAAAATAGAGGGATTTAACAATAAAAAAAAAAAATCTGAAAAACTAAGGACTCGCCATGGTACTTTCAACTGAAGCCCAAGTGGGTTCAAATGTTTAATGGTATCTACCAGGAAATTTAAAATGAAAATCTGGAAAACTATTTAATACCTAGATTTAATACCTTTTATCGTTTATCACATGTGGTGATTTCAGTCCCTGCAGGCCAACCCAGCTCTGCTCTGATTGTGTGCTGACTTGATTATACACTGGCTGAAATGGCTTTGAAGTGCCTTTGAGAAGATGCAGCAGTGGAATGACGATGATCCAAGTGGACATGTGCTCTGCTCTTACCCTTTTGATCAGTGTGTCCACCATGTCAGACAAGCTGAAGAGGGAATCAAAATGAAAAAGCTGGACTCAAGTCTGTTCTCTGCTCATTAAACCAATGTTCTGTGTTAATATAAGGTCTGTCGAGTGCACCTGTGACATACTGTGGAAACATTTATAATAACATTAAGTAATTTATAAATTATTAGTTGATGAACGAATAATTTTCAAAACATGACTATACCGTCATAATTGATTAATAAGTGGTATGCTAATTTACAAATGTGTTGTAAGTTATCTTAAAAATGTGTAAATCATGAAATAAATCAAACAGATCATTAGTAGATGGTTTATAAATTATTAGTTGATACATGATGTATCACTTATAAATCATTGAAGCATTTATGTCAAAATTGTTTTAGCATCATTATCTCAATAAACAATTGTTAATCGTGAACAAATGTTGAACAAACCTTTAGTAAATGATCAGTATATGATTTGATGTAGTTGTAAGCTCGTCAGTGTTCAAAAGCACCATTTTTATGAAGAATATTTGTTTTGAAGTTGATAAACATTTATAAATGCCTTACAGTCAGGAGATTCCAGTGGATTATGTTAAATGCTTTCACTCTTCAGCTCAGACTTGTGTTCTGTGTGTGGGATCTAGTGATACAATGAGTGAGGTATGTTTGATTGTTTTCCATGTATTTCGATGGTGTGATATTGTTGATTAACTTGAACAATGTCAAATGTGTAGTTAATGTAATGAATGTTTTGTTTTTATTATGAATGCCATGATGCTGTGATGATATTGTTATGATGCATGGAGAGAATTTGCAACAAAGAATTGAGACTACGAATACTTCAGCAATGAAGTTCATTGCATCTGAGAAAAATAAATCGAAGGCACCCGTCAAAAACTCTCTGCCTCTTTTCTTCAACGCCGAAAGGGCTGTTACAGTAAAACTCGCTGCTACACATGATATTTTCATTGTGTCGCTGTTGTTTTTACATGGATTTTTTTCAAAAATTTAAAACAGCCTGTTTAATGTCATGTTTAATGTCAATGAATGATACAAACACAGTAGTTTATACTTTTGAGGATATCCATATGGGTTTCATGGACGTCACTGTATTTTATCGCCACCAGGGATGGGCAGTATTTCAGATACATGCATTTAAAATACGTATTTGAAATACAAAATACTATTTTGTATTTTGTATTTTAAAGCCTTTGGAAAAAAACAAATGTAATTTGTATTTAAATACATTTAAGATGAGTATTTTTGTATTTTCAAAATACTCAAAATACTTTGAGACAGTCAACCTCTTTATCAGGGTGTTGTTTTCATGCATCAACTAGTTCAGACCAGGTTCAGACCAGACACGCCCCCCAATCCAAACCGAACAGTATTTATATCATTTTTTACCTCTAATACACGACTATGTCCAACTCCGTTCAGCATCGGTTAGTGATGTCTGATCGCGCTCTGACAACGGAAGTGATGTCTCGCGCATATACTTTAATGAGTGTCAGACATCACTGCCGCTGTCAGAGCGCGATCAGACATCACAAACCGATCGTTTCGTGTCTTAGGACATTAATGTGTCGTCACGAGCCGCAGGGTTTAATTTGGATTTGTCTAAGCAAGCTTTTTTTACTCTTTTAGCCGAAGTCCCCATCTACTCCCATTATTTGGCTGACAGACAGCAGCGGTTGGAGTTAAAAATCCTCATTTGTGTTTTACTGAAGAAAAAAGTCACCTACATCTTGGATGCGCTGGGGGCAAGCAGATAAACATCAAAATTTCATTTTTGGGTGAACTATCCCGTTAACGTTACTGCATGTTAAGCCGAGTTCAGACTGCACGATTTTAGCCCCGATTTTGGCTCGCCGACAGGTTTTGAGAAATCGCAGACAAATGCCCGAAATCACAGGCAAATCGCTGCTCGTTCACGTGAGTTCGGGGAGGAGTTATAGACCACAATATCAGCAAGCATAGCTTCGTACACATAAACATGACAATGTTTAGATAGGACTTTCCGCTTTCTCTTTAGCTTTGTGCAGTTGAAGCCTTGTTTATACTTTCGCAATTCGCATGGCTCTACGCCATGAACCTGTTACCTGCTTACTGCGCGCGCTCCTCAGTAAACCTATTACCGTGCGTTCACATCGCCGCCGGCGAGAGCGTCAACAGTCGCCTTGGCCGCCCTGCCAACAACGCAGTACTGTTCGTTCAAACCGCCGCCGACGGGAGGGTCAAAGTAAATGACAAGTCGCGTCAACCAATCGGAAGCCTCTCAAGCGAGGACCTCTACATTCCAGTTGGTTGCCTCCGAACAGCGTCATAGCTCATTACCATAAAGTTAACCTGATTTCAACTCTCCTCGACGCTCTCACCGTCCAAGACGCGCCGCGCTGCTCTCGCCGGAGCTCGCCGCCGGCTCTCATTGAAAATGAATGACTAGCGTCACTTTGCCGCTCTCGCCGCCGGCGGTGTGAACACACAGTTTTAGGCTTTTATGCTTGACGTGCTTTCCATTGTATAATTCTGTGAAAAACGACAGAGGGCGACTCTGAGTAATTGTTCTCCAAACCACCAAGAAGCAGCAATGAGAGGAAGTAGTTTGCCGAATAATTTGTCAAACACCTCTTATACTATGTCAAACACTCGTCTCGTGAGAAGTTTGTGAATAAATGGATTTCTTCACATGTAAACTGATTAGGTTGTAGGTCATTTTGACGACACATGTGAAAAAGTTTTTTAGTACACTTCTTAAACCCTACCCAAATAATCAAGTTAAACCCAGTAAACTTGAAATTGTGACTTGAGACATTAGAACAAAACATATTAATATGATAACATATGTATAACACTAAATTGAACAATACTGTGTTATATATGTTTTTTAATTCATTATTTTATTTCAATTAACGATTGTATTAAACACCGACCATTACTTTATTAATTATTTCTGCTATGCAGGCTCATTTTGTAAATGTAATCATTTTAAATTTTACAAACATGGTGCTTTATGAAAATGTAACTGGACACATTTCCAAATTGTGATTGTGTTTACCCATCTATGCAAATGTTTGTTTATATAGAGACGAAATAATTAGGTTAATCATTGTCTGTCTCCATCAGTTTAGTGTAGTGATTGTGTGCATTTGTGATGACAATGATGAAAGATACACTACACTTTTAGTTTTATTGTTCACCAAAAAAAGTGCCAAATGATTTCTAATTAAAAATTTTTTTATTTTAGATAAACTTTATATTTTCTAATTATGTATATGGAAACAAATAAACTTTACATTAACTAAATATAAAAGTTACTATACTACTTGCGTAAAAAAAAGCATCAAAAGAGTTTGAAATTCAGTTTTTGCTGTGGTATCAAAACTGATATTGATAATTGTGAAACCATGCCATATATTGTCATATCACCCATCCCTATTCTTTGCTATATAGCAGAAAAGGTTCCCACAGTTTTACAGTTTTATTTAATAGTGTTCACCATAAGTAATAGACTACATTGTAACCTTGTCAGAAGTAAGTATATAAATGGCTGCTATTTTGCACTACATAAGTTTATTGGTAATTACCAGCAAGGAAGCAAGCACTTAAGAAAGAGAGAGAGAGAGAGAATGACAGAGAGTGCAGAAATGAGGTAAGGAATTAAAAGTCAGTAGGCCTATGTAGTTTCTTAATTCACTGTGACTATTTATAATTAGCTAACAAATTACACATTGTCACATTGGCTTTTAATGATGATGATAAAACATAATAAAAGTTAAAAGATTTTTTTTGTTTTTGTAGTTTTTTATTTCCTACAGGGGAAGGGAAGAGGTATATAAAATTAAAATGAAAGTTTCTAAGTAGTTGCACACATCTAAATGCTTTTTGGCATTCAGAATAGGCCCAGATAGATTTCAGCCTAATGGGGATACCTGCACTGAATCTTCAATTTCACATGTATTTTGTGTACTTTCAAAATACAAAATACTGTATTTGTATTTAAATACATTTTTCCACACAGTATTTTGTATTTGTATTTTAAATACATTTCCATGTATTTATGCCCATCTCTGATTGCCACCATATTTGTGTCCGGTCACAGCTGCGCACCGTGTTTAGGTCTATGGTGACAGCATCCACAACTACCAGAAAAAGGCCAACGAAACACTCTCAGAAGATTCACAGCAAGTTTACAGTATGTCTGGGATATGTGGTGCTGTTAGCTGTTTTAACAGTGTCAGAACTACAAATTTATTTGATCCCAAAGGAGTTAGATCAGCGGAAATATTGGCTTCATTCAGAAAGGACCGCACCACTGGCAGCCCAACAGCAACGCACAACTGGCATAAAGTTGGTTTGCCATTAGACATTTGATAATCGTAATTTTAGGGACCGTCTCTAAAGTTACATCCGAAATTGGTATGCACTATTCCACCTTCAATAACATTTGAAGGAAATAATTTACAGTCATTAAACCAACTGTAAAGTCTTCATCTACATGTTAGCTATAATGCACACCTTTATATTTTTAATATTTATTAAAATAAACTGTGTAAAAATGGCTTTTTTCACAACTGTATATACGGTCATACATAAATATGCAATAATTTAAAGCTCAATAACATTTGAAGGGAATAATTTATGTATGAGCCAATATAAAATAGTGAAAAAAAAAACATTTCTACATATGATTTGACATTTTATTTTTGACTGTATGACTTTTTAATGACTTTTATGACTATAAATTATTCCGTTCCGGATCACGCTACAAATGTGATCTTATAGAACATGATGATGCTTTGTGTCTGTTATCCCATAATTGCCACTTTTGGACACAGTGGCTGTGTTTTTTTGTTTACATAATCTTGCTTTAATGGACATTTATATAAGAAAACACTGCAAAAACAAGCTGTTATATTCTGTTATATATGTATTGTCCAACATTCCCAATTTTTGTCCATAATTTAATTTCATATGTTGGTAATAATTCAGTGTTTATAAGCTTTTTAAAGATTTTTAAACCAAACTGACTGGGTTTTTGGAGAGCAAAGGTTTTGTGAAAAAGTGGAGACTTAAACACAAAGTGTGTAAAATAAACTGTTAAAAGGACTTGATCATCACTAGTATTTTATTCTGTGTTGTCATCATTCAGGTTGGATTTCAGCTTTAACCCAGTAAAACCCACTGTTGCAGAATTATAACAACACTTTCAAAAATTAAAAAAAAAATGCCTGCAAATGTTTTTTTCTCTCAAGACCACATTTACATAGTTAATGGGTTCCACTGTTTGTTCTCACAATGCTATTGGATAGAATAAATGTTTATAGGTCCGGTCATCTGGCCATGAAGTTACTCTACCTGCAAACTTCGCGTCAAGCTCAACTCCTATTTTTTTACATGACTGGATTTGTCAAGATTCAAGTAAATAAATTTCATTACATATGTTTTGTGTGTTTATTACAATGTCTAGAACACATACATATTTAGTTATTTTGGAAAACATTAATCAAATTTGATTTAGAGCTTGTTAAGTCCATGTTGTAATTCTACAATGAGTCAAAATAGCCTGTGCTCCTACACATCACATAAGGACACTGCACTTCTCACATGGTCACAAATTGAAATTTAAACTGTTAGATTCATTGTTACTAAGTTCTAAATGTGCTTTTCTGTTAAATTTGTACTTTGTTTAGCCTATACCAGAATTAAACACAGGGCCGTATGTGGAATTTGAAACTCCATCATCTAGTGCAGTATCTGAAACTCCCTGTATATTTGTATTTTTTTTAACTTCTGAATGATCCTGAGATTTTTTTGAGTGTTGGCCAAGTAGCAGTTTATAGCATTAGGAGCTCTGAATGATTTTGGGGGGATGCCTTTTGCATTGTTCAGGGACAGGTGTGAATGGTCTTGAACATGAACCTGTAAGTGCTCTGAGGGGATGCATGTGTTCCTTTAGTATGATAAGTAGAGAGCATAATAGGCCAGCCAGACAGTATTGTTTGAATGTAGTAGTGGAATTTTGATTAGCATTTGCATTGAAATTATAATACTTTTTTATTATAATACTTTGGCAGTTTTTGTTCGTCGGCCGACTAAGTTTTCTCAATGTGTTCTGCACCGTCGACTGAAGTTGGTCCTTGTCGCCTTTGTTACGGCTGATTGGAAATGTTGAATCGCCGTTGGAGCTCGTCGGGCCATCTGATCATTCTGATTGGCTGTTCAGCTACTACCACCCGCTGGTTCGGAAAGGCATTTCATCTCACGCAGGCGCAGAACTGACGTGCTACTTGGCCGTCGACTGTCGAGTGTTGGTTTGGTGTGTCAGGGCAACTTTGGACACAGAAGCTGCCGACGTGAGCCAAACCCGCAGTCTGCTTTCATCACCACTAGTTTGTCAGTGTCGGCTTGGTGTGTTCCTGCCTTGACACAATGACAAGATGTTCTAATAGGACTTTTATTTTGAAGAGTAGCATCGCAGGCAGGATTTTGTGAGGGAAATGGGTGTAATCCCAAATCTGTTTTGCATCTAATGAATACAAGTTTTTTTACTAGTAAGAATATGATTGTAGATCTCTGTATGTAATTATGACAAGTAACACTGGGAAAAATTTAAAGTAAAATGGCTTGCCATAGACGCTGTCAAGTACGTGCTGTGCCGTTTGCAGTATCACCGGACTTGTGTCCTCCCGTCTTTGGGAGTCCGTTCTTGCCAAGTCCGAACTACTAAGTACGCAATCCACACTTTGCAAACTTGAGAAATGCCCATAATTTTATGTAAGTTACAGAATGAAATTAAAGTGTATAATTGCTGCAAACATTCCCCTGATCTGCATTTCCATCCTTCAACGTGTCACGCTGCACCTCAACTCAACAAAGCAACTCAAATTCGGCATGTCTGTGATGGTCACAAATCACAAGTGACAACCCCTAAGGAGTGAGATTTGATATCACCGCTGCAAACCTGTGTTTGAAGCCCCAATTTTAAATGGATGAGACGGTGGATATGTACGATTATTAATGCTTAAAGGTGCACTATGTTATATTTTCTGTCCACTAGAGGCCTATTCAAAACAAAGGCGTAGCTTGATGATGCCAAGTTTTAGAGCGGAATCTTGGGACATGTGGTCTTCACATCACAGCCAGTGAAAAAGAATAGGGATTGGACTCGTGAAGAAATCATGTTCATGGATGCGATTATTAACGTTACTGTAGTGTGAAGCAGAGCAGGAGCGAGTGTTGTGGAGCTGAACGAGGAGCTGGAGCGATTGATCAACACACGCCTCACGAGCAGCGGGACTTTTATTATGACACAGTCGCCGGCGCCGCTTCCGCTTTTCCGGTCATGAGTATGAGGTAACACAGCTCTGTTTATCATATTAGATACATTTGAGAGTGTTGAAAATGATTTTATAACGTTACTCTGTGCGTTCGCTCGACGGCTGCTGTGAGACACTGTTACACACTGCAGTAAGATAGATCCATTTTACAATATCAGATTAAATGCTGGATGATTGTGTTGATAAATGGCATGCAATTCATTTTAAAACATATTGTATGATGGAGAAAATGCTGTATTACTGTTACTAAAAATAAAGCTGCGTCTGATTATGCTATGTTAGCTACTTCACAAAAAAAACGTATAATGATCGATTACAATTTATACTTGTATTATATTATGTTGGACCACCATAGTTGGAAAATGAATGGATGATTGATTCAGCTGCGCCATCTCCTGGCAAGACGCAGGAATTCATTCAGCATGCGACTCTCACCACGCATCATGGGTATTCTCTAGACATTGAGCGTGTATTGGTTGTACACATATGTTATTGTGGTGCATTGTGGGATTGCATGAGTGCTCTCAACATCATCCACTATGGTTTCAGACACCACTACAAATGGCCTATTTAAGGGTATAGGGGGCGATTTTGGACACAACCATGGTTTCGGTCTTATTCATTGCTCAGTCTTGCTGATGTTTACACTGCTTCCCTAGCCTTGGTTTTCTGGTTTTATAAGTTTCTTGAATTCATTGTGTTTTCCCTTGTTCGGTTTGCCTGTGTTCTCATTGTTTGGACTGCCTATCTGTGTTTGACTATTTGCCTGTTTTTGGACTTGATTTTGGATTACTCCTAATAAATACTGTGTCTGAATCCTCAAAAGCACCACCCACTGCATAACGGTGAAAACATGGATTGCCGGAACATTCAGTCAGTGGTGGAGAAAGAGTAAAATATATATTACTTAAGTTCATATATACACTACTAGTGGACTAGCCTACATCAAAATTCAGATACTCAGAATTAGGGATTGTGACGAGTTGGGTGGGCGAGAGGACCAGGCCTGGACTTTATTTAATGTTTTGTTATGTTTGTGTGGCCAGCAGTTGTCCGTGAGGAACATTTTACTTTTGTTTCGTTCTTTGTTTATTTTATATTAAAGTTGTGGTATATTAAAAAAGTATACATTTAAAAGAAGTATACTAAAAGCACACTTGAATAAACTTCATTTTCATATGGAGGAATCATACGAAACTGTAAACTACATAACAGTACTCACATGTTTATCAGTGGAAATGATTCTGTTATGTCAGTCCAGAAAGAGAGGAACTCCTCCTTAGGCAGTTTTGGCAGGCAGAGGGCAGTGCAGAGACGAGAAAGAGTCCCGCTGTCTAAATCTAGACTGTACTGTTTCCACATGTAGAGCATAATGAGAGCAGCTTTCAGTGGCTCCTTTATGAATGCACTCTTTCCTTGATTGCCTCTCTGTAGCTCTGGGGTTACCCATTTCAGCATGAACTCCTTCAGAAGCTTTCTCACCTGACAGGATGAAATTAAGATAATATGCTGAATTATATGATGACATCTGCATTTACAGTTTTTTATTATTATTATTTTTCAGTTTATCTAAGGGCATTGTTCACCAAGAAATTAAAATGTATATTTTCCTCCGATTCTTTGGCTCAAGATGATTCGATTGCACCCTGAAGCCACTTTTACATCATGAATATTTTCCCACCATTTAGAATTTTCCGTAAAACCTACTTTTTTGAACTCCGACCGTTGCGAAAAATTATGTTCTCATACATATAAACTCCAAAATAAGATATTTTCACCAATTCTTTTCCCCAAAAGGTTGAGACAGCACCATCTTGTGGTCAAATGTTATAATAAAATTTTAATTAAGCTTTTGAATAATTTAACATAGTGCAATGAGACTGGTCTTAATTGATTTCTTGGGTCATGCCAAGAACATGGATACCAATTTTGCCATAGGCTGCCGAACTTGCTATTCACCATTTGTTTTTTCTTTAAAAACCTACTTGACCATGCCGACAAAAAATTGATTCATCAAACAAATTTAATATACCCCAGCAATGATGCAAAAATGATGCAAAAATGACTCTTGAGGCTGTATCTCTGCAATGCTTTAACTTATTGACACCAAACATTGCATGTGTCATGGTCACCTCACTCTGACCATACCACATCAATTGTGATTCAACCGCAAAGTGCCGTAGATAATCCTATATGTGCTGATATAGAGCAATATTGCACAGCTACAAGTGTGATATTATGTTCTAAATAAGAAACAACCAGAGTGTCTTAAAGAAAACTTTAAACAACTTCTTTCCACCACAAATTCAAACCTCAAGTTCAAAGTTTGAAATTTGAGTCCAAGCCTCCATTACTAATTCAAAAACATTAGAATTAATAACAAATTAATGTTGTGTGGCTTTATTGAAAGCTTTTTGTATTATGTAGAGAGAGATCGACTAAATGAGTGTATTACCTGCTTCTGATATAGCATTCATTCTTCAGCTCAATCTCATATTCACAATAAAATATTTGTTAGAATGTCCGTTGAGGAAAGCGAACTCTTTGAAACCATTCAAATGTTAAGGGATTGCCCATGATAATGCTGGCAAAGCATTTGTTGGTTGCGTTTTACAAGGTGCCAGTGCCAGGGCACATAAATCTGAGGGGCATTTATATTTCTAGGGGGGCAGCGCCGCGGTGGCCAAAATCACGTTGAGCGGGTGTGGCACGAAGTCATTTGAGTTTGTAATGAAGCAAATGAGTTTATCAATGAGGCAAATGATGATGGTCAGAATTGTTTAAGTTTTGTTTAAGTTAAGTCTAAAAGTTTTTGTTGATTTTTGGGTAAAGATTTGAATAAATTGTTTTTCATTATATGCTGAGATACACATGGTTCACTTACATCTTTTTCACCATAATTTAGCGAGCCCCATTTCACCATTTTCTTTTCAAATACACAAGGGTTTCCATAGACTTCATAAAACTGTCTCAGCTGACAAAAGAAGTTGCTGAGATTAATTTTGCTCCAGCTTCTCAGGAGGTCAAAGATAGTTTCCAGCATGAATTCACCAGCGATTTCTCTTCCCTTGATTATTTTTCTCTTCTGCTCAGACCACACAAATTCTATCACCCGATTAAGCACATTTTTCGATGGTTCTGAACAGATGATGTCATCATACTGATGCCATTCTCCTGAAAAATATGAAAAGAACCCATTAAGTCCATTAAATAATGAAAATTAAACTAAAGTATGATCTTATGAGCTTTGCCTACCTTCATCATTCAGGAGTTGTGATTTAACAAATAGACATCTGTTGGTGGTTTCTTTTGAATCTGATTTGTATATGTATTCATAGCATAACTCATACTCGTTCTTATCATGCTCTTTATAAACCACATACTTGTACGGGATGGGCACATCTGCAGCATCAGTCTTTTTGCATACATACTTCCCTCCAACAAGAAATCCATGCTCTCCAAGATCCCTGAAATCAAACTTTTCTTAAACTGTTGATTCCAGTAATGAATAATGAATAAATGGTCCTTGAAATTTTCACTAACCGTAACACAGACAGTTTAACCAAATCACTTTCCCAGTTACCAATGTTACCACCGGCCCTTATGCAGATAAAATCCTTTTCTGAGTTAAAGCTGAAGTCTTTTGAAAGGACCGCATGAAAGTAAATGGTGAGTCTGTCACTGGGACTTATTTGTTGTTTTGATGCTGGATTTCTGCAATTTAAAAATATTGATAAGATAAGAATCCATGAAAAACGTATTGTACATCAAGTGCTGTGAAGAAGCGCATTCATCACATGAATCTGCATTCACCTTTTTGGAGGCGCAACACTCTGACTTTCATTATCCTTGCTTTCATTGTATTTCTGCTTTGCAGCGAAATTTTTCTTCCCATGTGCAGACTCTTGTTGCTCCTGACTGTGCTTGGCCTTCACCGGTGAATCTACACTGGAACCCTGATTCTTCGAAATGCAAAATAAACCAAAAGTGTCATCATTTAAGTTCATATTTATAATGCTTTCTGTGATTATCAACTTTAGCCAGCAGCCACTGGCCAAGGCTTCAGCTCCCTCTGGGGCCTGTTCTCGAATTAACTGAGACCCTCATGAAAGCACGGAGCATATTTTCTATTTGAAATTATTTTTAAGTCAATTTAGAATATTGTGTAAAATAAGTGTTTAATTTCACAATTGCATGCAAACAGGATGAATTAAAATGTGCATCATAAATCACCAACAACAGACTTTCAGAATAAGAAACCTTATCTAAATCTAAATCCAGAGTATTTCACTGTTAAAATTGATATCCAGCACCTTTTTCATTGAGTTAGAGATGCTGACGTCTTCATTTGGTCGTGTTGGAGATACACTGGTGATCCGGTAATCCAGCACTTCTGATTCAGGCCTGAGATCAGTCTTTTCTTTATCCGTGCCATGTGGAAAGTCTGAGGATGACTGAGACTCGTCTTGTGACTTGTCTGATAAATACAAAAGCAAAAGTCACACAGCAGCAGTAGACATTTTTACTTTACAACTGTACTTGGGGACATTTTGCAAATATCAGTTCTTTATCAGAGTATTGCTATTTGAATTGGATTGAATTGAATAATTTTATGCATACTAAATCAGTATAAGATGTTTTTGTGTGAGAGAATATTGAATATTTCTGATACTTTTTCTTAGGAAACTAACATTAATCTATAGTTCTGGTACAACACACACACACACACACACAGAGAGACAGTTGTTCTAAAAAGAACATGCCCAGACATGTCATTTGAATGGATATAGCCAGTGTGGGGTAGGGGTAATGCTTCCTTAATGTCTTGATATTTTGACTCAATTAACATATGCCCCATTGACCAAACAGCACAGACTTTAACAGTGAGATGTGAAATTTGCTTTGGTGACTTTCACCCCCACAATCAAAGGAAAAACATGGCCATCATCAGTTCCCAACAGACTGAAAGGAGCCAGATACCCAGAATTCAACAATCTGGGGTGAGATATAACCCTCATAAATAGACCCATATATCTAACTATAAATCCTACAAACCCTATATTTCATTGACACTCCTGACCTGCCAATCAGGGGCACAACACCCATAAATTCAGCCATAAAAACAGACATTGACCACCACTGACCTGCCAATCAATGCTCACAGCACTCATAAAACTTTTTTGACAACCACTGACCAGTCAGATTGAGTGACAACACACAGAAAATTAGGGGCCATAAATTAGGCCGTAAATCACCTTTACATAGTGTGTATGATACTCTACTATCGCCGTCTAATATACTGCTAAATATGAGGAACGAATTCCTAATTCGATATAGCCTATATAGAGCCAGGACTACATCAAGTGAAGTAAAGTCAAATTTATTTGTATAACACTCAATACACATCGCTTCAAAGTAGCTTTACAAAAGTCATTGTCTGCAAGCTTTAGCCTCATATTGAGCAGTTTTAGGGCTGGGCGATAGAAATATGTTGCTGATATAAATGATACACAGTTTGAGATTTAGCTCAGCTATATTGTTTTTATTATTTTATCCAGCAGATAAGTCAGTACCACTTTAAGACTGCATTAAATTATGGCATTGCAAAGGAAAGATATTTTCTATAGGCCGATATATTTTCTATCTAGACTATATTTTCTGCATGTCATCATCCATTTAGGTTTCTTAATTTTCCATTAGGATCAGTGGATGCACAAACTAGGGATTTTACATGAATTATATATATATATATATATATATATATATATATATATATATATTTTTTTTTTTTTTTTATCAGTATGATGATAAACATGATGACATGGTCAACTGATGTTTTATGAATCATTTTCTTAGAAAGTTAATTTACTGAAGGCTATCTAGAAAGCTAGGTTACTAAATTAATTAACATTTATTATTAATGAAGGGGCGACGTCACGCAGGCACTATAGCTGTCGCGATACACACCGTGTAAAGAACGTTCTGATCTTAACGGTGTTGTCGTATGCTTCAAAGTCTTTAAATCGATCACCTTTCATATGTTTATGGACATTCTAACCCTGCATCATCAACCCAGCATGAAATGCCAGATGACCTATAGGTCTAGGGATGGGGCAAGTGTGTTAAAAATATGAACGCATTAAACTCCCAGCCCTAATTTATTATTTATTTATTTTATTTAATTATTGTGTGTGTGTGTGTGTGTGTGTGTGGGTTATAATTTGTAATAACCTATTTGTTTGTAATAGTGATTGTTCTATAATATTAAAAAGTTAATAAATTCAATGTAAATTGTGTATTCATTATTTATTTATTTTAGATGGAAAAATGAAGAAATAACCATTCAAAATTAGGAAATAAATATTTGTAAGTAACAAATGAAAAGAACTAACACTAGAATCATAAAATGATAAATGTGATCTATGAAGATGCAAGCACTTACCTGGTGCTGTCTCATTTGTCTCAGATGACAGCTTGCAGCCACACTCACTACAGAATTTTGCTGCCTCTGGAGACACATACTTGCATCGAGGACACTCCATTCTCAGATGATGTCTGCAAAGAGCAGGACAATGAGGAAACAAAATTTACCAATTACTGCATTACATGCAAAAGGTCACATGATTTCTAAGAACTCTATATTACTTTCAATTTCCATTTCCATTTCCATTCAATTTCCAGCCTTTAAAAAAATGGGGTCCAAAAGGAAACCAGTTAAAATGCTTCTTTTTTCTTTTTTTATTTACTGCAAACATTTCATAACAAATGATATTATCTGTACATTAGTGAAAATTTGTAACATTAAGTAACTATTATATGTCATAATAATAATGCATAAATGTACATTTAAATAGTTTATTAATCATTTACTTAAACTCTCTAAATGATCTTATGAACCACTGACAACTCCTAAATATCTTGTTTGTGAATAATGTAATAATTTAGAAATGATAAACTGATCATTAATAAAGTATGAAAATATAGTTATTAAACACTTTATAGATATGCTTATAAATCAAGAATAAAGCATTTATATCTGTATTTATAAACTGCTTGCTAATGTCTATTAATGCTTTATAAATCATTAATTTACTACTTACTAATGCTTAACTAATGCTTCATAGTCTGCAGTTATTATAAAGTGTTACCAAAGAATTCATTAAAACAAATAATTGAGAAAGGTTTCAAATGTATCCTGCCCCTTTTTACTTCCTGACAGCAGCGCTGGAGCAACTTGTGCAAAACCCGATGATCTTCTTCTCCAGCATGATTTGAGGTAAGCCAGAGAGCATCTTCAAAAAAAAACTGTACAAAGGAGTTTAAGTGGTTTTTAGAGCAATTCAGATTTTCTGCTAATTAATAACTAATAAGTGGCTCTGCACTGGGCCAGAATAAGTTTTAGTATTGATCCCAAATCTAAGCCTTAAATAAACCAGAAGCCCCAAACCTGAGCCGCACCTGAGCCTCATACAGCCCAGACCCAATACAGAATATTAAAGGGTTAGTTCACCCAAAAATGAAAATGATGTCATTAACAGGGACGTGCACAGGGGGGTTGCTCAGGTTGCCCGGGCAACTGCCCATATGCCCTTCTCGACTCACGTTGCCCTTCTGAGGTGGAAAAAAATAAATAAAAAAATCGTACAATGGATGCAGAATTTCACGTAGGCCTAGATAAAAAAAAATCGCAAAGCCTCATTCACTTCCCTATTCGGACACCCGTCTGAAAGTGAAAGTCAGTAGGGGAAGGGCAAACTCTGTTTACGTGGCTGCAGCGCTGCACGCGACCGGCACCTGAGCTGAGCCTGCATGAGCGGCACTAGAAGGAGATTGTCGCGGTTGTCGGGTTAGACGACTTAACGTTGTCGGAAAGGTGAGTAAGGTTATAATCGTTAACGAAAACGAACGAAAAAACGAAAACTAGGTGGGAAAAAACATCGTCGTTAACTGAAATAAAAATAAAAACGAGGCATTACAAAAAACTAACCAAAACTGTAATGTGTGTTTGGCAAAACTAACTAAAATAAAATAAAATTATAGATTAAATGTCCTTAGTTTTCGTCTTTGTCAATGTCTTTCATAGAGCAAACGTTCAGCTGCATTTCATTTCCCTGCGTCTCTCACTCACGCGTCTCTCTCACATACTCGCGCGCGCACAGCTTCTCCCCTCCGTGCACACCGCGCCTCCATGAGAACGAGTGTTGGAAGCAAGTTCGCGAAAGGTTGGTATCTCGTGAAAACCTTTACACAATCACACATTAAAAAGTGGTATAAAAATATTTTTAATTATAATATAATTTTGTCAGTGTGTTAATGTCGACCCGAGAAGCGATTGCTACTTTAGAAAGTTAACTAGACGCAAGTTTGAGGTAAAATGCACTTGGGTTGTCGATGTCAAAACACTATTTAAGCTGTGATTCAAGTAAGGAATAATTGACGACGGGCCGTTGAATTAGTAGAAAAAGAATGCACACCTGGGCCGTGAGTTTTTTTTTTTTTTTTTTGTTTTTGGGGGGGGGGGTGTGTAGGGGTAGGGGTAGGGGTAGGGATGTGCCCTTTTTTTAGGTCAGAGCAACTGCCCCTCAAAATTCCTGTGCATGTCCCTGGTCATTAATGACTCACCCTCATGTCGTTCCACACCTGTAAGACCTTCATTTATCTTCAGAACACAGTTTAAGATATTTTAGATTTAGTCCGAGAGCTTTCTGTCCCTCCATTGAAAGTGTTTGTACGGTAGACTGTCCATGTCCAGAAAGGTAATAAAAACATCATCAAAGTAGTCCATGTGACATCAGTGGGTTAGTTAGAATTTGTTGAAGCATCGAAAATACATTTTGGTCTTTGGACTTTATTCAGCATTGTCTTCTCGGACTAAATCTAAAATATCTTAAACTGTGTTCTGAAGATGAATGAAGGCCTTACGGGTTTGGAACGACATGAGGGTGAGTCATTAATGACATCATTTTCATTTTTGGGTGAACTAACCCTTTAATATTTTTCTTTTACAATAATTGTCATTATTAGTTTTGTAAAAAATATTGTGATAATAATCTGTTAACACAATCATGTCAGTAAACTACAATAAATTTAATCAAAATTTAGTCTTAAAATTTACAAATCATGTAACTGTGCAAAAATATATTGCATTAAAAAAGTATTTTTTTAATATATAAAACAAATTAGCAATTAAAAAATTAGCAAAACAATTTTTTTTGTATATGTAACCGGGTGGTAAATAACCTTAAAGTTCTTTCTCTCCTTACATGTTAAAAATCTATTATTTTCTGATTCTCATTATTTTCAGTGTATTAAGTTAAGATAAACAGTAGTTGCATGTATTTTCCTGGAGTGGTCAGCAGGTGGCACTGTGTGTGTTGCGTATGAGACAGTGCGCATGCGCTCTCACTCTGAAATATCCTGTTGAGATTGCGAGGTGTGCAAGCAGTGCAAGTATTGCGTGTTCTCTGGAGATTGTGGTCATCTATGGGTAAATATACTGATTTGTGATTAAATTTTAGTTAAATACCCATTTTAGGTGTATATTTTGTTATGTTGATTTGGAGAACTGTCGTATTTGAAACGATATGTCGTATATAATGTCCATGCTGTTATGACGTCATACCATGCGGTTTAGCCCGTTTCATTTAACTTTACTAAAATGTTATGCACTTTATTTTTTTATATGTTGTTGTGTTTTTCATGTGATGTGTATTTAATGTGATTCCTTACACAGTGAACAACATATGTTGGGGATTTTAGCCTTTGTAAAAGGTGAACGTGATGTTATTTAGGAGCTCATCGTTATGTGAGTGTTATTTTCTCTCATTTTACTCAAATGGTGTAAGTGGGTAATATAAAAATGTACTTATGTCATTTTGTTCTTTTTGTACAGTATTCCCACTGCCGTATTGTATTGTATTGTAACATTTTGATTTGTGTTGCATTACTCATAAAGGGTTATATTGTGTTTCACTAATTCTGTTTCACTTTTCGAGATCTTTTTGTGAACTTTCTTCTCCATTAAATTGAGAAGCTGCTTTTGATGGTTAATAATGGTCTCGAAAACACTAAATGAATAAACAACAAAATGAGTAGAACCCCTCAATGTGTTCCTGGTGGTGAATTTAAATCCCCGGTCACACATTTTGGTACCAGGAGTGGGGTTGTTTATTCAATTTGATTAGTTTTTTTTGTGCAGAGCGGTTTAGTTAGACAATACGGCAGTGGGGAATATTTTACAGAGGCGCAGGACATTCAGAGCGCGGAGGATCGCGGATGAGGTGGTCAGTGTGCGACTGATTGGTTTTCCAGTGTGCCAGGCGTGACGGCTGCTAAGAAGATCGTTCCAGACTGAGGCGTTTCCTGCTGTCAACGTGTTGCCTTCCAGGATCTCATGGCTGCATCCCAGGAACTGTGCATTAGTGTGAGGGTGTGTCTAAGGTACTGAAAAAAGACTGAGAAAGCGGGATGAGGACATTAATCTTCAACTGAGTTGAGTTAATTCTGAGTTAATGCTTTTTGACCTACTTCTGTAGAAAATGTCTGACTCTGACGAACTGCCTGAAGAGAGCGTACAAGTCCCTGATGTTGGGGCTGTGGGGAATGATGTCATAGAGCAAATAAAGGGTCAAATTCAAGATTTAACTGACTGGAGGAATGACACTCTGGCCAATAGGGCTGCTGGTGGGGGTAATACAACCCGCTCTTACATTTATGTTCCCCGAGAACGCCAGGTTCAAACTTTTAGCGGGGAGTATAACAAAGATGGAAGGTCTGTAGAGGAGTTTATTGAGGAGGTGGAAAGGGTTCTACGGGCCAGAGACCAAACACAAGAAGAACAGCTGGACTTTATCATCTCACTTTTGCGGGGGCCTGCACTGGAAGAGGTGCGTTTATGTGTGGGAAATCAGTCCAGACAGGCCAGTGATTTGTTTACTTTCTTGCGGGACGCGTTTGGGGAACGGCGTAGTGGGACTCAATTGTTGCAAATGTTTTACAATCGCAAACAGTTGGAGGGGGAAGATCTCCGAAACTACTCTCATGCTCTCTCTCGCCTGTTAAGTTCCATTGTAAAACAGTCCCCAGATGGTTTGGCTAACGAGCAGGGGATTTTGCGTGATCAGTTTGTGGAGGGTGTGCGAGATGCTGCATTGAGGCGAGAGCTGCGTAAAATAATCAGGGAAAAGCCCTATTTGACCCTTCTTGAGATTCGTAATGAGGCCATTCTTTGGTCCATGGAAGAAAGCAGGCCTACCAGAGTAGCGAACAGTCGAGCGGTCCATTCAGAAGTGTTAAGGGAACCTGAAGGTACTTCTGTCGGGTCTGAGAATCAAAACTCTTCTGTGTTGAATGATATTTTACAGGTAATCTCCCGGCAAGACAAGCGAATAAGTGAGCAAGAGCAGACTATTTCAGAGCTCACTAAGGTAGTCAAAGAATTGACTGTGCAGCGGTCAGTGTCGGCTCTGCAGAATTTTGCGCCTTCATCAAAATCTCCTCCCAGGTTTACAGAAAAGGGAGAACCTATCTGTTTCAGGTGCAACGGGGTTGGGCATATCGCTAGACGCTGCACTGTGAGACGGGGTGGGAGACCTAAAAGTGCTACCCAGACCACTGAAGGTCAAGAAAAACAAGGTCCTTCTGTTGCGATGAGTCAGGCTGCACAAGGGGTAGTTTCTGGTTTACCGCCTGAGGGAACTAGTCGAGACCGTTTCTTGGAACGTGCAGTTGGAACATGCCCCATGGTAGAACTGAAAATCAAGTCTGTTCCAGTGTCATGTTTGCTCGACACTGGTAGTCAGGTCAGTACTATTACTGAGAATTTTTTCCGAGAGCACCTGTTTGGGGATGAGAGTGATGTGTTGTCTACTTCTAGCTGGCTGAAGATCACAGCAGCCAACGGTTTAGATATTCCCTATTTGGGTTACATGGAGCTGGACGTGGAGGTTATGGGGATGACCCTGCCCGAGTGTGGGTTCTTGGTCGTGAAAGAAGCTCCTAGCCATTCGTCTGTGGCTGTGCTCATCGGAATGAACATTATCAGTAAGTGCCGACAGATCGTTCACGCTGAATTTGACACCACGCTGGGTGGTAGGCTGGATTCTGACTGGAGGGCAGTCTTCCAGCAGGCACAATCAGTAGAGTTAGTTGAGCGAGTTTCATCTGCTCGGGTCGTGGGTAAGACTCCTGCTCATGTGCCAGCTTGGTCGGCAGCCACTGTCCTGATTAACGGGATTGAATGCAGTAAAAAGGATGGTTCTGTGTGGTTGGTAGAACCAGCAAATTTCCCCTTACCAGAAGGTTTGGTTGTAGTACCGACCTTGATCACGTCAGAGTTACCTGTGTGTCCAGTGAGAGTACTTAACCTGTCTCAGGAAGACCTTTGGCTTCAACCTAGGGCCCGTTTGGGTTTGCTGTCCCCGGTAGATGGTAACAGTGAGGGTTCGTCCTGCGAAGTAAGGTTTCAGCGAATCTCTGCAGACACAGAACAGGTCACTATGGGTGGAGGTCCTGTTTCTGAGCCTCAGGCCCAGTCAGTCTTGGATTATGTCAACATGGGAGGCACTGCTGAGCAGCAGGTTCAGTTAAAAGCTCTGCTGGGCAAGTATTCAAGTGTGTTTGCCCTGGAGGACGATGATTTGGGTTATACAGATAAGGTTCAGCACGAGATACATCTGACTGATGACATACCAGTGAATCAACCGTACCGACGAATTCCCCCAAATCAGTATCAAGAGGTTAGAGAGCACATAACTAAGTTACTGAAGAAGGGTGTCATTCAAGAGAGTGTGAGTGCTTACGCCTCGCCTGTGGTGCTGGTGCGCAAAACTGATGGGTCGCTACGGTTGTGCGTAGATTATCGCAAACTCAATGCCAAGACTAGGCGTGACGCATTTCCGCTACCCAGAATTGACGAGAGCTTTGATGCCCTCAGGGGAGCGAAGTTTTTCTCAACTGTGGACTTGGCCTCTGGGTATCATCAGATTGCGGTGAGTGGCAGGGATAGGGCCAAAACGGCGTTCACCACGCCTTTTGGTTTATTTGAGTACCGGAGGATGCCGTTTGGGGTCTGTAATGGACCGTCGACCTTTCAGCGGCTTATGCAGGCTGTTATGAGCGACTTGATCTTCCAGGTGTTGATTGTGTACCTAGATGACATTTTGCTGTTTTCACAGACATTTGGGGAACACCTAGAAAGATTAGAGATGGTGCTGAAACGGTTGGCTGAGACTGGTTTAAAGGTCAAGTTGGGCAAGTGCCGGTTTCTACAAGACTCTGTGCGTTTCCTTGGTCACCAGGTGTCAGCGCAAGGGATTTCTCCTGACCCAGACAAGGTTGCTGCAGTCAGTAATTGGAAGACCCCAGAGACTGTCAAGGAGTTGAGGTCATTTCTAGGGTTTTGCAGCTATTATAGGAAGTTCATCGAGGGTTTTTCAAAGATAGCTGGACCCTTACATGACCTAGTAAATGCTTGTTTGAGTGAAGGCAGGTGTGTAAGGAGTGGTCGTCGCTTTTGCAGTCTGTGGTCTGCTGAATGTGACCATGCTTTCAATCAGTTGAAGAGGAAGCTGACGACAGCACCTGTACTCGGTTTCGCAGACTTCACTTGTCCTTTCATTCTCGAAACCGATGCAAGCCAGAATGGCTTAGGAGCCGTCCTGTACCAGAAACAGGGTGACGAGAAGAGGGTCATTGCGTACGCCAGCCGTAGGTTGCGTAATGCAGAGCGAAATGATCGTAATTACAGTAGCATGAAGCTCGAGCTGCTAGCTCTTAAGTGGGCTGTAGTCGAGAAATTTCGCGGCTACTTACTTGGGTCTTGGTTCGAGGTGATTACTGATAATAATCCGCTCTGTCACTTGCAAACTGCCAAGTTAGGAGCGATCGAACAGAGATGGGTAGCACAGCTGTCGGTATTCAACTTCGAGGTGAAGTATAGACCGGGCAAGAGTAATGCTGCAGCTGATGCTCTGTCTAGGCAGGAGTTTGCAGGGGAGCCTGAACCTGATCCAGACGCTGACTGGGATGAGTGTGTAGCAATTTGCGGTGTGATAAGGCGAGGTACCACCTTGGAACCTGAACTTGCATTGAAGGGTGTTGAATGCAGTAGGTTGAGGCAAATTCGTGCGTTGGAGGCTGGGGAAGAAGACATCACTACTCTCCAAGGTAACACTCATACACTTCCCGGTTACACCAGGGAACAGTTGGTTGAGTTTCAGAAAAGTGACCCTGTTCTGCGAGTGTTTCGAGGTTTCTGGGATAAAAAGAAGAAACCAGTTCACCTGGAAAGACAGTCTCTGTCCAGGTCTGTGAAATGTCTTCTGAAGCAGTGGAGCCTCATAAAAGAACGAAATGGGTTGCTGTATCGAGTTGTAGATGTCCCTTCTGAGGAGAGCTGCTGGCAACTGTTGTTGCCAGGGTGTTTAAAGGAACAAGTGCTGCGAAGTGTGCACGATGATCTGGGGCACCAGGGCATTGAACGGACATTGGGGTTGTTGAAGCAGAGGTGTTTTTGGTCCGGTATGTATGAGGACGTGGAGGAATGGGTAAAGAAATGTCAGCGGTGCATCCTCACAAAGATGCCTCAGCCCAAAGTTCGTGCCCCTGTGAGAGCGTTTTTGGCTTCCAGACCCCTGGAAGTGATTGCGGTGGACTTCACAGTCTTAGAACCCGCTTCGGACGGCCGTGAAAATGTTTTGGTTGTTACCGACGTTTTCACAAAGTTTACACAGGCATTTCCCACAAAAGATCAAAAGGCTGATACCACAGCAAAGGTCTTGTTAAAGGAGTGGTTTATGAAATACGGCGTCCCAGAGAGTTTGCACTCCGATCAAGGTCGAAACTTTGAAAGTGAGGTAATCGCCGAGCTGTGCAGACTCTATGGGGTGAAAAAGACCCGTACAACCCCGTATAGGCCGCAGGGAAATGCTCAATGTGAACGGTACAACCGAACACTTCACAACCTGTTACGTTCATTACCGCCAGAACGTAAGCGCCGTTGGCCTGAGTACTTGCCGGAGTTAGTATATGCGTATAATGTGACTCCGCATGCCACTACAGGGTTTTCCCCTTATTATCTTCTTTTTGGGGTACTACCACATCTGCCCATTGATGCATTGTTAGGTGGTGAGGACGTCTCTGAGCAGAAACAAGACTGGTTGTCTGTGCATCAGGAAAGGCTCAGATATGCCCATGAGAAAGCTAGGGAGTATTCTGAAGAGAAAGCTCTAGAGAGAGTGACACGTCTGAATGAAAAGACCTTTTGTCCCCAGGTCAGTGTGGGCGAGTTGGTATATCTGCGCCAGCGGCCTCCAGGCCGGAACAAAATTCAAGATGCCTGGAGCCCGACTGTGTACCGAGTTGTAGAAATAGTAGGCACAACTTACACTGTGGAACCTTTAGAGGGAGGGCCGTCGAAGAGGGTTCATAGGTCGGAGTTGCGTCCAGGTGCCGTACCCATTCCTAAGCCTAGGAGTAAGGAAAAATCTCAGCCAGATATAAAGCCTATCATCATGAATGAGAATGGGATGTCTGAGCCAGATTTTGTGGTGGTAGAGGAGGTTGTGCAACCCTCTGTGGGGGTGGCCGCAAACAGTCCATTGGACTCGGAAGCATCCGGTACTTCGGGGTTAGGAGGTGAGAGCTCTGAAGATATCCAAGTACGAGCATCAGTGGATACTGGTAGAGACTCTGCAGAATATGATGATATGGTCCCGAGGGCTACTGATGAACATGGCCAGTTGGAGGAGCTAGAGACTGGTGACATGAGTAACTCTGATTTTAGAGAAGTACCAGTTCCAGCTGTGCGCAGAAGCAAACGGTCAACTGCGGGTGTTCACACAAATCCTTTTCATGCACCCAGGTCTGCTTGTCATGCAGTGAGCGTCAGCACAGATATGGTGTCTCAGGTGTTGACCAGTATTGGCACCGCATTGTTCGAGAAGGCATTACAAGGTGCCATGAATGCCGAAATTTGTGATTGAATGAGTCATCGAGGACGCTGACTTATTGCAGGGGAGAATGTAACCGGGTGGTAAATAACCTTAAAGTTCTTTCTCTCCTTACATGTTAAAAATCTATTATTTTCTGATTCTCATTATTTTCAGTGTATTAAGTTAAGATAAACAGTAGTTGCATGTATTTTCCTGGAGTGGTCAGCAGGTGGCACTGTGTGTGTTGCGTATGAGACAGTGCGCATGCGCTCTCACTCTGAAATATCCTGTTGAGATTGCGAGGTGTGCAAGCAGTGCAAGTATTGCGTGTTCTCTGGAGATTGTGGTCATCTATGGGTAAATATACTGATTTGTGATTAAATTTTAGTTAAATGCCCATTTTAGGTGTATATTTTGTTATGTTGATTTGGAGAACTGTCGTATTTGAAACGATATGTCGTATATAATGTCCATGCTGTTATGACGTCATACCATGCGGTTTAGCCCGTTTCATTTAACTTTACTAAAATGTTATGCACTTTATTTTTTTATATGTTGTTGTGTTTTTCATGTGATGTGTATTTAATGTGATTCCTTACACAGTGAACAACATATGTTGGGGATTTTAGCCTTTGTAAAAGGTGAACGTGATGTTATTTAGGAGCTCATCGTTATGTGAGTGTTATTTTCTCTCATTTTACTCAAATGGTGTAAGTGGGTAATATAAAAATGTACTTATGTCATTTTGTTCTTTTTGTACAGTATTCCCACTGCCGTATTGTATTGTATTGTAACATTTTGATTTGTGTTGCATTACTCATAAAGGGTTATATTGTGTTTCACTAATTCTGTTTCACTTTTCGAGATCTTTTTGTGAACTTTCTTCTCCATTAAATTGAGAAGCTGCTTTTGATGGTTAATAATGGTCTCGAAAACACTAAATGAATAAACAACAAAATGAGTAGAACCCCTCAATGTGTTCCTGGTGGTGAATTTAAATCCCCGGTCACATATATTTTGGATAGATGCTGAAATGTACAATATTTAAAAAATTTAAAGTATACTAAACACACACACATTATATATATAGATTTAAAAAATTTAAAGTATACTAAACACACACACATTATATATATATATATATATATATATATATATATATATATATATATATATATATATATATATATATATATATATATATATGTATATGTATATATGGCCAGGCATACATGGTACACCTGGTACAAGGAGAAATCATGTGAAAAACATTGATGCTTGTATGGTCGTGGTTTGCATCACGTGAGAGGAAATATGAGCAGAGCCGAGTGCCTTACCTGCACCTCCCCTGCTCCCTGCAAAGGAAACGAAACTTACTGCATAGCATGCAAAAGGTCACATGATTTCAGAGAACTCTATATTGCTTTCAATTTCTATATGATTATAAATCAAAGTTCACAGACCTCTTTATCAGTAAATACAGACGACTGAGAGTTTCATGCCATCAATAAACAGCAAACAGACAACACTTCATTTAAGTATTTAATACATCCTGTAATAGATGGGGTCCAAAAGGGCACTAGTCAAATATTTATTTACTTATTTTTATTTAATACTAATATTTAATTACAAATTATACTATCTGCACGTTTTGAGGAAAACATGTAATGTAAAAAAAAAAAAAAAGTTTTACTTTTTTTTTTTTTTTTTTTACCCCAGTGTTTGTAATCAGTCTGACTGTACAGTTACATTAGAAATTTGGTTAGTTTTGCAAAACATCTTTTATCTCAATATGATCAATGCATGTGACTCACTATAACCTGTGTATCAATAATCTCAAATATTTTCCCTTCTGTCACCATATATGACACTAATCACAAGAGTGTAAATCTATGAGACACACATTATCCCTTACAAGTCCTGTTATCCCTACATTGTTTGTAGAAACAGTTGTGAAACAGAAACAGAAAGTGACACTTACTGACCAGAAGCTGAGCGAAATTACAATTAATTTATGCCATATGCAGTTGACACCTTGACTTGTTTGTTTGTTTGTTTGTTTTTTACATGTTGCCATGACCCATCTCTTTCTCAATTCACTGTAAATAAAAAGTAATGCAAGAACAACCAACTTCAAAAATGAAACCATTCATAAATAGACATGACTTGTCTGAGTGTCTGAATCTTCTAACCTATTCTACAAAACATACTTATCTCAAATCTATCAATATCCTAGCATCATGATCTGTACAAAATAAGCCAATATTTTATCATCACAACTGCACATCAAACAGTGCCGTTACCCAAAACAAAATTAATAACACAACAAGCAAGCTAAACAGAATTCTCCTCAGACAAGTTTAAAACAAGTTATTTTGGCTGTAGATAATCTGACATATAATATTAATGTCCACATGCAGAAAACAATTGGATTGCAATTGGATCCCCTAATTTTAATCACTCACAGATTATAAAATAAAGCGGATTCTCAGGTTTGTGTCTTACCCAGTGAAGGAGCGTTTTCACACATGAGCATACATGTCACTGCATGTCATCGTGTATGTGAGATTCAGACACAGCTCGGATGCTCGGGCCAGTTCAGATCATATGCTCCACACACACTGAAGCTGATGTGGAAGTGTGGGGCACTTATCTTTTTATATACTTTCATTTTGTGAAAAATGGGTGTGTCATGCATGCCATGGTGAAATCATGAAAAGCACTTGTCCTGGCATGAATCTCATTAAAAGTACAAAAAGCTTTACACACAATTATGCTCCAACCCTAATCAAACGCACCTGAAGCAACTAATTAGGGTCTTCAGGATCACTTGAATATTAAAGGCAGGTGTGTTTGATTAGGGTTGGAGCATAACTTTGCAGGACAGTCGATCGCCAGGAGCAGGATTGGGCACCCCTGGTATACATATATAGCTAGACCATATAAATATAATTAAACGTATCTATTGCTTGAAGAAAAAAAACACATCTTGCTGTCTTTGAATGTCCTTGTTAAAAGAGCATGTTTGGCCAGTTCGTAAAGATGACTGATGTAGCCTATGATGTCCAGCTTAGGTGTGGGGTCTTCCTTCATTTTTAATTTGTAGCTGCTGCTTGAATGACAGCTTGGTAAATGTAATTGTGATTAATCATCTCCACCCTCCATAATTAATGCAGCTGCTAGATTGTCATGAGTATTAGTTTAAACTATTACTACTCATTTGTCTCCCTCAGACTTGATTTAGCACAGTTTCCTGCATCATGGAGTTGAGTGCTTGGACAATGCCTTATGGAAGATTTGGATTTTGATTTGCATAATATTAGCTGGGGCTGGATTTGAAAACATCCTGTAGTCAAAGCAGTGATGGGGGTGAGTCATATTGTGCATGCCTAGAGGTAAATTAGAGACTGGGCTATATTTGCCTAGAAGTGGGTTAGTTAGAATTTGTTGAAGCATCAAAAATACATTTTGGTCCAAAAAAATCAAAAACTACGACTTCATTCAGCATTGTCTTCTCTTCCGGTTCTGTGTATATCCATAGTGACGCTGCTTCTTCTTCTTCTTCTTGTACGGCGGTTGGTGCATTATCTTATTGGTGCATTATCGCCCCCTTCTGCTCCGCACTGTGACGCGATTAGGACATCCGTGACATGCACACCTACGCACCATTTTTAAAAATATAGCAATACCAAAATACAAACAATGTAGAATAGCTTGAATACAGCGTGCGTCTCCCTCAGACTGTAAACTAAGCTCGGGCACACCAGATAACACATCAGCAGCGTCACTGTGGAGTCGTGAACCACACTCCGGAGCAGAAGGGGGCGGTAATGCACCAATAAGCTGGATGCCAACCGCCGTAGAAGAAGAAGAAGCAGCAGCCGCGTCACTACGAGATCAAAGGCGGATATCGCGGGATTCACACTCGTGCGCTGTGTTGCTGATAAACTGGATGTAATTTAAGTTCTGTTGCTTTTATATGAAAATTACGGAGCCCTAATCCTGACATAGAAGGAAAAAAAAATTATATCGTGGCCACGAATTAGGAATTCGTTCCCACGATTTAACAATACGTGCGCACGTTTTATTAACTCGTTCCCTCGATTTAGTTAAATCGTTCCCACGTTTTATTAATTCGTTCCCTCGATTAAGCTAAATCGAGGGAACGAATTAATAAAACGAGGGAACGATTTAACTAGCTAAATCGAGGGAACGAATTAATAAAACGTGGGAACGATTTAGCTTAATCGAGGGAACGAATTAATAAAACGTGGGAACGATTTAACTAAATCGAGGGAACGAGTTAATAAAACGTGCGCACGTATTGTTAAATCGTGGGAACGAATTCCTAATTCGTGGCCACGATATATATTTTTTTTTCTTCTATGTCAGGATTAGGGCTCCGTAGAAAATAAACATAATGAACAATACACCCAAAGTACTTGTTATTTATTTCCATTCGAAAGATGTGTGTATCACTCATTTTTACTTTAATTATAGAGATGTTTATATATATATTTTTTTTTTTTTTTATAAATGACAACAATCACATAACCCATAGAGAGATCACACTGTCAGAGAGTTTGGGAATATTCACACATTATTTTTACACATAAAAACATGATATTAGAGTTTGAAAATCAAACATTTTAAATCAGATCAATACATCGCGGTTGTTTAAACCAATAAGCTTTAAGCTGTGTCGTCAGCAAGTCATTTCCCATCGTGCTTTTGGTCAGCGCAGTCGGTGGAGAGCAACTGCGCTCGACTGCAGAATCCGATGAGGCCGCCTCGCCCTCGCGAGAGGTTTCTGACACATGTCGGCATGACATCAGAGCTGGGCTGCGTTCCACTCCAGTTTTAGACACGCACTCGCGAACTTCCCTAAACACTTCCCCTCGGGGGAATCCCTGCCGCCATTTTGAAGTGCGTTCCACTTCGTGAAGTGGATGATGGAAGTTTACATGGACAGACCCTCGATCCCTCGATTTTAACTGTACACTTCAGGCAGCTCCATAACCCACAATGCAACACGATTATGACGTCACCGCATATCGCGTTTAATTTACCCTACCACAAACAATTCTATGATATATTAATTATTTTTTTAAACATTTAAAACACACACATATACATATAGAATGCTGTATTAAACAAATTTGTAAGGGGAAAAAATAAATAATAAATCAGCTCCATCGGTCTTTGTCAGGCACGTGATTTTGTTGTGTGTGACGTCACCGCGGCGCCATATTTGTGGTATCCCTGCTGACTGTGAGAATGAAAGAGATTACACGAGTAGAGATAACAAGCAAATAACTCGCAAAAATGAAGAAGAACAAGAAAAAAGTTAACATGTCATATCGCGATAAACTCACCAAAGATGCCAGGGACCGTTATTTGGAGAAATTGTCATCCATTCATAACATAGATCTGTACGAGCTGACTGCAGTAAGTTGGAGTGCTGCTGACCCCGCATTGCTACCTAAATCATCATACTTAAATATGAACTATCTTGTTTATGGTATAAACGCATAGTGAACAATTTAAAAACTATAAATCCCTTGAAGCCCACAGACATTTCTTTAATGGCTGGGTGCAGGATTTATTTATATTCTGAACGAAGGACTGCGATAACACAGTAGTAACGATAATGATGATGATGATGTCGTGTTAACTATATAACAAGTGCATGATTAAGGATGGTTTAGTGTTGTGATCAGGAAGAATTTTGAACTAATACTACCCCTTTTTATATTTTATCTCCTAATTTTAACTACAGCAAATAGGCACAGTGCTCAAACGACAAATCTTGGCACCAACAATCTTTTTAACTGGAAGAATTGCTACAAAAAAGGGGAATTTTTATCCAACCAGCCTCCCACTGACGGCAGCCATCAGCTTACATTCCGGAGAAGGGAAAACACAGCTGCCTATATCCAAAAGGATTAGAAATAATATGCCTCCTCTGGTTGAAGAATCTACCTGCTGCACAAACTGCCACAGACTTCTACAAAGGATTGCAGTTCTTGAAACAAAGTTACTTGCGGGACTACCAAACCAGAAGGAACACACAACAGAGCTTCATCATGGACGTCCTCAGCACACAGTCGGTGAGTCCCATGAATCTAATGCCCCTAAACAGACCGTACTGAGTGCCGAAATTGATCAACATACTAATCGATGGCTCAAACAGGGAGCGAGACCCAAAGGCACTCGAGACATCAGATTGTCACGAGGCACATATTTTAATGCAGTAGCATCCTCTACCCCAAACAATAGCTCCCTACCACCACCAATACATCTGGAGAACAGATTTGAAGTGTTAATGAATGTGGGTGAGGAATCTAATGTGGGTGAGGAATCCGCAAACATGATCGGCCACAGATCAAATCAGCCAGCAGGTAACACTGATGCTAACTGCCGCTCAAGGTTGAACAGACAGCGGCACTCAGCTCAGAGAGCAGCCGAGCCCAGGACTCTGATAGTGGGTGACTCTATTATCAGAAACATTAGCAGCAGGGATACAACTACATGCTGCCTTCCACAAGCAACAGTTTCTGATGTAAACAGGGAACTTAAGAGCATTCTGATGAAAAATATAAGACTGCAAATCGACTAATCATTCATGTGGGGAAGAATGATATTCGGAAGGAGCAGTCAGAACTCCTTAAGAGGGATTTCAATTAACTTTTTGAAATGCTTAAAAGACTAAAAGTTCAGTCGTTCATCAGTGGACCACTCCCAGCAAGGGGAACAAATAGATTTACACGGTTGCTTGGACTTAACACATGGCTGCAAAAAACCTGCAACTTAAAAGGACTGAATTTCATCGACAACTTCAATCTGTTCTGGAGTCAGAGACAACTGTTCACTCATGATGGCCTGCACCCAAACAAACTGGGCTCAAGAGTGCTAAAGGACAATATCTACTTCTGCCTCCATCATCCTTCAGCAGTGTGTGCAAATCCACTCAACCTGAATGGCACAAACACACCTGGACAGAGTTCAACTGACCACAGGACTTCATTTCAGCACCTGAATGGACATGCGGTTGACACATCTCACAGGGTCAATGATAACATCACGCAGCCACAACAACCACTGCTCACGCACACAATCCTGACTGAGCCCTACCCACAGAGCTCACCGAGAGACAGTGACGTGTTAGAACTGCTCCAAGATTCAGCACCCAAAGACGACTTTCGGGAAAACAGCCAGGGAAACCAGGACAACATATTACAGCCTCCGGTAACACCAGAGCAACAGCCCCTCTCACCGGACACGTTATCCCTCTCTCCAGCATCCCCTCTTCTGTGCTTCTCAGAGAAAATGGAGGAACTGGTGTATGCTGGAACCAAACTCTCCCACTCTTTTGCTGCGAGCCCCCAGATATCAACAAAAAAGCGTCAAGCCCCGAAACCACCAAAGCATGTGGGCCCAGCTCGCCCTCCTACTCCTGTGAGAGCTCTTCAGCCCCTGCCACAACGCCAGGGCCCTCAACCTCCTCCATCTGTTCTAGGTGAACCAAAAACAACCGATAACAGCTCTCAGTGATGTGTGTCGGGTCCCCGCTATGATAACAGTGACTTTATCAAATGTTTACAGAACAAGTGGGAACCCAGTGTGCCTGCAGCTTTCTCTATTTCTGTTTTATTACGTGTTAGAAAACCTAAGGCCTTCTCAAACCGTTTGGCAAACCCATTTAATCTGCTACCTATTACACGTCAAACTAAGATTACTGTAGAGACAGAAAGTAAGACTGTTAAGTTAGCACTTTTAAACATCCACTCTCTTAAAAATAAATCACTTCTAGTCAATGACTTAATAACCACAAACAACCTAGATTTTATGCTTCTAAATGAAACATGGCTTGCTGCAGTGCAACAATCCTGAATGAAACAGCCCCTCCTACTTTTATGAGTGTCTGCAGAGCTGTTAGGAGAGGTGGAGGTGTTGCTGCTCTATTTAAAGATGTCTATCAATGCAAGCAAGAGTCATTTGGTGATTACTTGTCTTTCGAATACTTGGGTATTGTGTTAAAAGGTGCTCCTCGCATTCTACTTATAGTTATTTACAGGCCTCCAAAATACTCTCCAGCCTTTGTGGAGGACTTTACAGAACTGTTATCAGCAATTTCCTCAGAGTTTGACTGTTTTGCTATTACTGGGGACTTTAACATCCACATAGAAAATGCAGAATGCAATATGGCAAAAGAAATCATAACTGTTTTGAATACTTTTGATCTGACTCAGCATGTACATGGACCCACACACAATCGTGGACACACTCTAGATTTAATTATTAGTAAGGGTCTAAACATTTCATCCATTATCATTAAGGATGTAGCGCTATCTGATCATTTCTGTATTTTCTTTGATATATTGATCTCTCCAACTGTTGAAGCTAGATCTGTCTCGGTCAAAAAGCGATGTTTAAATGAGAATACTAGTGCACTGTTCATGAAGGCTATATCTTTAACACCAAGCATATCTGCAGACACTGTTGATTTTCTCCTTGATTCTTTTAACTCAAAAGTACAGAATGTCATTGATAACATTGCTCCTGTGAAAGTCAGGAAGAAAAGTGGCAGACAAAAGGCACCATGGAGAAACTCAACAGCAGTGCAAAATATGAAAAGACAATGCAGAAAAGCTGAGCGCATGTGGCGAAAGACAAAACTTGAAATCCATTATAACATCTATAAAGATATTCTTCATGCTTTCAATGTGGAATTAGGCAAAGCTAGACAGACCTTCTTCTCAAATATTGCAAACAGAAACTTAAACAACACCCGCACTCTTTTTGCTACTGTAGAGAGACTAACAAACCCCCCAAGTTAGATTCCCAGTGAAATGCTCTCAGACAGCAAATGTAGTGAGTTTGCTTCCTTCTTCTCTGAGAAAATTAATAATATCAGAAAGGCGATCAGCACACCCTTGAGCTGCCCTGGGGTAAAACAGATCAGATCACAACATCAGAAAGCAGCTATTATGTCTGTTTTCGAAGCAATTGATGGTAAAATTTTGGAAGAAACAGTACAGCACCTTAAAACATCAACCTGCGCCCTCGACACTCTTCCCACATCTTTTTTCAAAAGCGTGTTAAACTGTTTAGAAGCAGATCTCCTAGAAGTGGTAAATGCCTCACTTCTCTCTGGGACTTTTCCAAAATCCCTGAAAACTGCAGTTGTTAAGCCCCTCCTGAAAAAGAGCAATCTGGATAACACCATATTGAGCAACTACAGGCCAATCTCAAATCTTCCTTTCATAGGCAAGATCATTGAAAAAGTTGTTTTCAATCAGCTGAACAAATTCTTAAGCTTGAATGGATACTTTGACAACTTTCAATCTGGTTTCCGACCGCATCACAGCACAGAGACAGCACTTATAAAGATAATAAATGATATTCGCCTTAACACAGATACAGGTAAATTATCAGTGCTGGTTCTACTCGATCTCAGTGCTGCATTTGACTGTTGATCACAACATTCTTCTTGACAGGCTGGAAAACTGGGTTGGGCTTTCTGGGATGGTCCTTAAATGGTTCAGGTCATACTTAGAAGGGAGAGGTTATTATGTGAGTATCGGTGACCATAAGTCAGAGTGGACATCCATGATATGCGGAGTCCTCAAGGTTCAATTCTTGCACCCCTCCTGTTCAACCTATATATGCTGCCACTGAGCCAAATAATGAGAAAGAACCAAATTGCATATCACAGCTATGCAGATGACGCCCAGATTTACCTAGCCCTATCACCTAACGACTACAGCCCCATTGACTCCCTGTGCCAGTGCATTGATGAAATTAAAAATTGGATGTGCCTAAACTTCCTTCAGTTAAACAAAGACAAAACTGAAGTCATTGCGTTTGGAAACAAAGATGAAGTTTTCAAAGTGAACATGTACCTTCACTCTAGGGGTCAAACAACTAAAAATCAAGTCAGGAATCTTGGTGTGATTTTGGAGTCAGACCTGAATTTCAGTAGCCATGTAAAGACAGTAACTAAATCAGCATATTATCATCTCAAAAATATTGCAATAATTAGATGCTTTGTCTCCAGTCAAGACTTAGAGAAACTTGTTCATGCTTTCAGCAGGGTGGATTATTGTAATGGGCTCCTCACTGGTCTTCCCAAAAAGACCATAAGACAGCTGCAGCTCGTACAGAACGCTGCTGCCAGGATTCTGAGCAGAACCCGAAAACATGAACACATCACACCAGTCCTCAGGTCCTTGCACTGGCTTCCAGTTGCATTTAGAATTGATTTTAAAGTACTGTTACTTGTTTATAAATCACTCAATGGTCTAGGACCTCAATACATTGCAGATATGCTCATAGAATATAAACCTAACAGATCACTCAGATCATCAGGATCAAGTCATTTAGAAATACCAAGGGTTCACTCAAAGCAAGGAGAGTCTGCTTTTAGCTGTTATGCCAGCCGCAGCTGGAACCAGCTTCCAGAAGAGATCAGGTGTGCTCCAACAGTAGCCACATTCAAATCCAGACTCAAAACACATCTTTTTATCTATGCATTTGCTGATTGAGCACTGTGCTATGTCCGAACTGTTTGCACTTTATTTTATACGTATTATCTTTTTATTCTTTTAATTCCTTTTCCTGCTTTTATTTCATTTTTAATGTATTTTATATCTTTTATGTATCATCTTGTTATTCTGACTTTTAATGCATTTTAAATATTGCTGTCTGGTTGAAAGAACTGGGAGAAACTGTGTTTCAGTTTGAAGTGCCTTAACAGGTAGCAGTCCTGTTGGATGAGGATGATCCATTCTGATCTGCTCTGATGAATAGATCCGTTTAGATCCAACTCTGATGGACGACAACAACAACAACAACAACAACAACAACAACAACAACAACAACAACAAACTCCCTGAGACTTCCTAGCTCTTCCATCCAGATAGCAAAATTCTCTGTTTTTACTGTTATTTATATTCCTTATGTTCTATTTTTATTATTCTTTTTTATGTAAAGCACTTTGAATTACCATTGTGTATGAAATGTGCTATACAAATAAAATTGCCTTGCCTTGCCTTGCCTTTTTTCATGCATTTTTTTCTTTATTGCATTAAGTACATAAACCAATATATAACACAATAAACATTGTTCCAATAAACAAGGCATCATCAGAGATGTATAAAATTTAATAGTGTATTTTATTATAGTACATTCTGATATAGTATACCTTTTAGAGCCAAAATAATTTGTAAATTATTGTCCTCCATCTACCTCTTTGTTGTCTGGGTCAATGACATTATGGGTCTTTTTTTTGTTGTTGTCCGAAGGCCTTAATAATAATAATAAAAACAAAGAAAGTTAAATATCTGGTTTACAGATTGTGTATATTATTAATTATCCTGTTAATACTATAAGTGCATATACCTGTGAACTCATAAAATAAATCTACAAATCACCCTGAAAATTTTAATTATACATGCTTTATTGTTCATGCAAGACTGGATAAAGCATCAGACATTTCTACACTACAATTCTACAAAAGATTCAAACATGCGCTGTCAGATTGGATGGTTTCTCTGTGAAAATCTCAAAACAGTCAATAATCTCTGCTACTCTGTATTTAAACAAAGGATATTTCTGTGCAAATCATCTGTCTGCCCATACAGCTAAAAGCTTCAGGTTTGCATATAGATATGACACAGTTTCATTGAATGTTCTGTATACTGTCTCAGGGGAACATGAGAAGTGTTGTGCAGGCAGATCAAATCTGAGGTACATCAAGGTTCACAGAAGCATTTGAAATTTGTATTTGTTGCATCTGGAATCAGAGGCACCAAAAAAAAAAAAAAATAAATTGTAATAACGCCATAAAGGTTCCCAGGTTTGGCAGACCCGTATAGTACATTAACATCATCCTCTCCAAAACAAACATCAGACATCCTGTACATATCAAGTCGGTTTACTTCTGCACATGCAGATCACCATCTCCTCCAGCCTCCTGCATCTTCTCAGTGTGAAGATGATCACTTTCTCCAGCCTGATGGACCATAGTGTCAGCTGACTGACTTGGGTAAAGTTGGTTTTATATTCGCACATTCGGACATATTCAATAGCCTTGTTAATCACACTACATTGGACATTCAGTGGACATTCACAAGTAAATATGCCATTAAAACAATACTTGCCTATTTTGATCGACTGTGAAAAATGTTGTAAGTTGACAATCGTTGGTTATGTCGTACCTTAAGTATATAAAATAAAAATGCCTTAGCAAAATTAAGAATAAAAAAAAAATGTAGACATATTCAAGTAAAGGTTTAGTTTAAATTGACTATTTAAATTGACTATTGTTTCATAGCACATACAATCCAAAACAATGCGTTGCTATAACGTTTGCTACTTTAGAAAACAGAAATCTCTAACTCACCTTTGTGAAAATGTAGAGAGCAAGCATACATGAATGGAGATATCTTGACGAAAGTGATGTTTTGCGTCTCACCGCGGCAACCCATGCGATCCGGCGCCTCTGTTATTGCCTCTACATACTCTCCCGTACAGCCTTTTTTCAAGTAGGAAACCGACTAAATCTAATCTCGTAGTAAAGTTTTTGACATTTTCTATTGTGGGACATATTATTGCAGCTTTTCACACAACAAAAGTGTGCCATTTTTACAATGAAAAGAAGCCAAAGAAGAAACAACTCTGCACTGATACAGAGATTGTTTGGATACCTCACAAATGGCGGCGACACCCATAATGCACTTCGGTTTTCACGAGTGTGACGTCACCTGACAAAGACCGATTGTGGATTCCAAGTGATCAAGGGCTTAGGACGTTCCAGTTCAGCCCATTGCAAGGGTTCCGCCAGTAGTGGGCACTCGTGCAACGTAAGCAATGACGTACATCCGAGTCAACGTGACCGAGGGAAGTTAGCGAGGGAAGGGCATTTAAAAACCGAACTGGAACGCAGCCCAAGGCGTCCCACACTCAGACACATTTCTAACCGGCATGCATCTTGCGGTGATCACCGGTGATCGATTCTGCGCAGAATTTGCTCATCTCAAACAAGCCTAATGTCACAGACACGCCAGGCTCCAACATCCACCAATCACAGCACACACTTTCCCTGGACTACTGATCACCGTCACCTGCACCTCATCAGCTCACTCATCACCTGCACTACTTAAGACACTCACACACACACAGTCACATTGTCCGGTCTTGTTCACATCTAAGGACTTACCTGAATGCTTACCTCAAGGACTCTCCTCGCTACTTTCCTGTTTCCCTTGTCTCCGAGTTCCTCCCTTCATAGCCAGTCTGTGTGTGAAGTGTTGTCTGCAGTCATCGACTCCATTCAGCAAGTATCATTCTCCATCATCACCCTGCAACCACAAAGCACAGTATCATTCTCTATACCATTCATCAGTCACAAACTTTGCATCTGCATACTCACCTGTTGTCACCATATACTCTGCTTGTGTTCAATAAACTACCTGTTAACCTATCTTCTGTCTCCTGGCTGGTCCTACTGTAACAGCTAGAGCAGTTATTGATTGTTATTTTATTTTGTTTTTTTTATTTTCAATTCAATTCCATTTTATTTATGAAGCCCATAATATGTTGACCACAGTGTTGTGCAAACAATAAGACATTCAAAAATACAAAACACAGATAACTATAAATAAAAAAAAAATAAAAAAAAATAAAAATATTCAAAACATCTATGCCCAGAATCTCAATCCACAGTCTTAAATACACCTAAAATATCTTTAAACAACTTTAAAAACCAATAGGCCTAGCAGTGACAACAGTATCTCGACACTTATGTATGGATCAAAAAAGGATCAAAAGCTAACATAAAAAAATTATGGGTAGCACTTTACCCAACATGTTCTCCAACAAATACGCCTATATAGGTTGTCACTTCCCTGAAATACGACCCATAGGAGCGTTTACTAAAGTTGCGCCCCTATCGACAACAGGACACTTTCATTTTAATGCATTGTTCTCTTTTATCTGCGTCATATTTTCATATTTGGCAGAGCAGTGCAATAACAATATGCAATCATGCGATCGTGGGTTCGATCCAAGGGAACCCGTGCTCAAAGTGTGTATGCACTATAAATCACTAAGGGTAGGTTTAGGGGTGGGGTGGGTGTAGTCATTAATAAATGAGTTTTGCTAAATGGAAATAGGAGAAATGGTGTAAAATGTCCACACATTGGGTCTCATTCATGAAACACGAGCAGAACAAATTTTTGTGTAAATCGTGTGTAAAGTGGTTCTGGCGTAAATTTTCGGATTCATTAAAATGTTCGTATTTTCCAAATGTTAGTTGGTACGAAAGAAATCTACACCTGCTCCCAGCCACGCGTAAATAGTGCATTTAACATCCGAACGTTTTGCTCATTAATAAGGCTGCATTTTAATTCACCTTAATAAGGTACATTACACAGCATTTTGAAAAAATATTATATAGTAATTACATACGTTTTTTCTTTTTACTTTTATAGTGAGAGCCAGTAATAGCATCTGCAAATGGAGCACTTTAATCAAATAATTAATTGATTTCAATAGGGTTGGGCAAACTAATGGCCCCTTAATTGTTATGGAAATTGTTTCCTATAAAATGGCCAAAATCCTTCGTTTGGTGTCATAATATGATGCCCATATATAGTTGTCAGTCGGATTTAATGGGTGGGATTTATGGTAATTGAGAATGAGCGTGCACGCGCGTCCCATTTACAACTGATTGGATTTCATTAACACACACACACATTTCACTATCACTTCTGATGTTTACGAAGTATTTGTGAATCAGGAGAAGAGTTTTCGGGAAGGTCTCTTTACACGCAAATCACTCACATATTTACTCGTATATTTACCAATGTTTCATGAATGAGACCCATTGCATTTAAATGAACACGCATTTATATTGGTAATGACAGTCATATGTCATTTCATGATGACAGACGTAACACGACACTGTCATTATTTTTACGCCCGCTAGAGGGCGCATGACTTCAAAATGTAAATATAGGTCGTAATAAGGTGCTTGAAAAACGACCTATAGGCTCTTTTTTTTTTTTTTTTTTTTTTTTTTGGAGGACAGTCTCATTTTACAATGAGGGTCCGTGAATAATCATGTACTAATACCTGAATTAATACTTAATTCAGCATGAACTAATGATTATTGAAAGCATGAACTCATCATGAACCAATGAAGAGCTAACCTTAACTACAACAGAGTCATTATGGATTCCTGAATAAATAACAGCAGCCTTAAATACATGTTAGTGCATGTTTGATATGATAGTTGATGCATTAATTAACGTGTATGGCTAAACCAAATCAAACAGCCTCTTTAAGAAGGAATAAGAAGTACTCTGACTTTGAAACAAATTTAAATAATATTAACAGAGTTAAAACTTTTCACTGCAGCTTTGTCATAAACATTACTGAATAGCACATAATTAATTGATCCTCCTCATCTACACTAAATACGCTATTTAGTGTTTTCTGCATTTCTACATGCTATAAAAGTTCTTTATCTGTTTTGTGATTGTCTTTCCCTTCAAACTCCTGCAACTTTTCCCTCACCACATGGACTTTCGTTTTGTTTGTAGTCACATGTGCTCCTTTGTTCTGTTTTCCCGCCACAATCAGTCACCATGGACACTGCAATAATCATCACAGCTATCTGTCATTTTAGTTAATCGTCTGTGTATATAAGTTCCTGTTGGGTCTCTGCCTTCATCTGTGGTTGCCTGTTGGATTATCTAGTAAAGACTTAAGATTTATCTTATCTTATATTAAATAAAAAATAAAAACCCACACAGAACACTTCACTGGAACAGTTCCCAAAGAAACGACCAAACTGGGATCATGGTCAGAGCGTTTCCTGGGATCAGTACAGTTCAGTCTCCATCCAGACGCAGGCCGTGATGATACTGTACCTCCTCTCTCTGACTCCGTGAAAAGCCACACATCGTCACTTAACTGGCCTGAACACTAGTTTTATTGGTACATGTGTATTTGATAGTAAGTTTAAAAAAATCATGTGCTGAATTTAGTAAATAGTTTACAGTGTATTAGTTATGATGTGCCCTCTCAAGAGAAGTCATTACAAAATAATGCATTAACAATGCATTAGTTGATGTTAGTTAATAATGAGTTAGTAATGATTGAGCCCCTCAAAGTAAAGTCATGACACTATGATGCACTAACCAAACTTTAATAAAATATGATTAAACATGCAGTAAGAGTTTCATTCTTATTCCCTTACACCACCAGTACAAAAAACGGATGATAATGGTTATCTGGAGTTCTTTTATTATTTAGTTAGTTAGTTACATCAAACATATATGGACTCAAAAGAACATACCTGTAAATACATATATGGAACATTTACAATCAAAATGCGTAATTATTGTTTCAGAAACATACATTAAAAACTTCCTTTATGAGTCTGTAAGCTGCTGTATCTCGAAATAAAGGCTTTAGATTACATGAAATCTCAGTCAAAAGTATTATAAATGTGATGTAACCTACAAGAATATGATGTGCGTTTTCAAATACTGACAGATGTGATTGAATATCGATCTCCGGTATGTAAATACAGTGACGGTTAAAGGATCGTGATGAAGGTCAGAAAGAAAACAAAGCTCTGAACTGCAGTAAAGATCAGTGTAATTGTTCATCTAACTGTCCGTGTTTCCTAACTTTCAGTCTGGGATGATGATCGCGCCTGTAATAGCCAATCTCGGACCGCTGGAGACTCTGTGTTTTCGACCGAATCCCAGCGAGGTACAGTTTCCTCCGAATGTCTTCAGATCTTCCTCATCACGGCAGTGCTTGTCCTCACGGCTTCTGTTTGTCTGACAGGTGGAAGAGGTTTTCACCCTGACTCTGGAGCATTTGTGTCAAGCCCAGAACAGAGGCTACACACACTTCCGCACCGGAGATCGTTTCGGGTACACGCTCCCCGTGTTTCACAGCCCCAGGTATCGGGTGTGGGGTCTGACGGCAGTGGCCTTAGATCAGGCTCTGGCGCTCATTGTGCCGCCAGAGGAAGTGCCGCAGCACAGATCCGTCAGCACAGAGGCTGCCTGCTGAACTCTGACCATTACAGACTCAGTTTAGGCAGAATCTCATGAAAACGGTCTGGGGCTTATTTCATATCTTGGGTTTATTTCCTAAATATCCAAAAGATAAAATACACTCGGGCCCGGCTCCGTTTATATATCTACTATACTGTTGATCTTTCATTTCAATTTGACACACTGCTAAAATTATTACTTAGATTATAATTATATAAATTATAATACATAGCTGTGGAATAGCTTGCCACCACCAGTCAGAACTGCTCCTACATTTGCCGAATTTAAATCTATGTTAAAAACACATCTTTTTTCCTGTGCTTTTAATTCTTGGTAATTTGTATGTGTTCTTTTGTATTTATGTTTTTCTTTTTCCTTTTCTTTTAACTCTATGTACAGCACTTTGGTTTTAAATGTGCTTCATAAAAAAAAAAAAATAAAAAAAAAATGAATTGAATTGAATTCCCAGGACTTTACATATTGTTCCCCGATACTTACACTACTTACTTTATAGGTACACTATAATTAGCAGAAGTTACGCTTTAAATTGTAATTACTCAGTACTAATTCGGTAATCTAAAGTGTTACCGAACTTTCCTGAGAAGGGATACTTTCGTCTGTGTGCATTCATGAACTTTTTGACTCGTGAACTCGTGAATGGACAGAGTATAACTTTTTCCTTTCTTTCCCTGGAATTTTGAATTGGTTTTTGAGATTTTGAGCTGAACTGGAGTGAATTTTGAAGTGAATTTCAAAGTGAACTTTATTTGAAAGTTTATATATATGTGATTTTTTTTTCAGTGTGGTTGAAAAGTGGCACTGATTGTTATTTTGTTATTTGAGATTGAACTGAAACTGACAAATTTGATTTTTTATTTTTTCACTTTATTTCATTTTGAATTGACTGAGCTTGAAATTGATTCTCTCCTTCTGTGAAAACTAAACAAAATACAATACATTTAGTAAATTTTTTGTTAGAATTAACATAAACAGTTTCAGCTTCACTGAGTCACTTGTACTAAGGACCACTCCTTACCGATGCGTCTTACCTGTCCTGTTAGATATGGGGAGGGCGGATTTTGCAGACAACAGCTCTTACCTCCTGAGTTTTCTGCACACACACATATATACTTCAGGTGGCTGCCATGTATTGAGTAAATTCTGAATATGATGTTACAAAATACGTATTGTAAATAAAGTAAACAACAACAACAACAACAATAAAAGCACCTCCTCGTCTGCTCCACATCACAAGTCTAAGAAAATGTCTCAGGGAAAATGTCAAGGAGCACACATCACATAAATATAATTCCAAAACAATATGATGTTATAAAACACATGTTGTAAATCAGATAAAACACCTTCTTTCGGTGTTTTCTATCCTCATATGCTCCGCAGAGTCAGTGAAATAAAACAGGCCTCTACACTGCGACCATTAAATGTACATCTGTGAGTGAAAATAACTTGAGTGTGAAAAAATATTTAGGTGCATCAGTGCAAGTGACCCAATTGATTCTCATGAACAGATCTGTAATACAACAGGAATAAAAAAGTACAACTCCTAAAATGCATCTTCACTGAACAACAGTTATGTTTCATACTGCAATCGGCTGCTTTTCATGCCTTCATTCAAAGACTTTGCTTCAGTCAGCAGAGCAAGTGCAAAAGACGTGCGCGACGGACTACACTTCAGAGACGTTTTACAAGGTGAAACGGGTATGATGCACTTACCTGACCGTCTCATACTGATGGTTTTTTCTGCCAAATTAACTCGAAATACTAGATTTGGATTATAATAAGCAAGGTCGGAAATTAACGGGGGCTTGGGGGGAAAATGCCTCCAAAATTAATTAAAAAACACACCTTTATGAAATGAATGTGCACATATTACTTTCCCTTTTGAAGTAGCGGCAATTCGGAGGAGGCAATTGCTTGAATGGTGGCTGGATTCATTATTATTCGTAATGAAAAACACAACAACAAAACAGTGCAATGACAAACTCACTTAAATATGTGCGTTTACATTTCGCTTTTCAACCAAATCTTCATCCGTCGTCTTGTCATTCAGAAAAGTGAGGCGAAATGGGTGAAATCTGACTCCTGCTGCTGATCTGTCCTGCGACTCTCGTTCTGTTCATTAAATTGAGTTTTTAACGGTATCTGTTCTCTAACTGAACTAAATGATTTTTATTACTATAAAAAAATCAAAATGACGGTGGGGGTAGTGCTGCGGTCATGGTGGGCAAGTGATGCAAGCCTAATATGTAGCTAAGTTAAGTAATATCAGACGAGAAGACTGTTTCTCTGAGTATTGGCATGATTGCAAATGTGATTGTTACATCCCAGGACGTATATCGTTCATTGTTTTGTAATTTTGTGAATGTGTATGTGACACTGTTTCCCTGATGCCCAACAGCCTGCTGGGAAGTGTAGTTTTTCTCCCGTTTCCTCTGTTCCTCCCTGTCCTCTTGCAGGAGCCCAATTGATGCCACCTGTTCCTCGTTAGAGTATGGAGAGGAACTTGCATTTACACCGAGGGAGCTGGCTCTTCCCCAGAGAGAGTGTGGCCTGTCTTCCCTCCCAGAACTTTTATTGTCTTGGCTGCTGTGAAAGCTTCTTTAAGAGACACCTGTTGTATCTGCTGTTGTGGCAGTGTGTAATTGCCCCATTATCAATGTTGCAGACACAGTAGGGAGGTGGGTGCCCTTTTCTTTTTTTACTAACCCCAGTTTTCCCCTGTTTTTGGTTAGTAAGGTAGTCAGGTAAGAGATTTGTTGTTTATGTGATGTTTTGTTTTGATAGGTTATTTAGACTCCCTTACTCCAGTTAGCTTACTCCTTTTGTTTGTTATTTTGGCTTTATCCCCCTCCTGAAGCCCAGAAGCGTCTTGTTGTCTATCATTACTTGTTTGAGTTTCTCTATTGTTTTGCCTTATCCTTGATTGTTATAAGAGACTTTACTTTAAATAAACCTTTTGAAGAGTTATTTTGTGTTCGTGTGAGTTCTGGGAGTGCAGACTGAACCAACGCTCTCATTTTTGCCCTGTGTTTCTGAAGGGATATATCTTTATTACTTTTTATTTCTATATGTTACTCTCCCGCCACCCCTAGACAAAAGGGGGACGTAACATGATACTTACTGATCTTATTGAAGTCAGTAAACAAGTTGATATTAAGTGACTTAACATTAGCCACAGTACAGTCCGTTTTCACTCTATTTCATGAAATTACTTTCAAACAAGGCCGCACCAGAGCTGTGGCGCATCTCCAAGCAACGGTGATTCCTGAATGAATCTGCGTTTTGAACGACTGAATGAATGACTCACACATTTAGATTTACCGCCACCTACTGGCCATTTTATTTTCAGATTTTCATTTATTTTCATATTTGCACTTTACATAGACTGTTTTTTGAAATGTGGGATATGAAATGTGAATCATTGTTCATCATTTTGAGAGCAATTGTTGACAGACAAATGTCATGACACAATATTGGAATTGTTTATGTTTTAAACCATGAAGGCACTAGGACTGTACTTTGCACTAGAGTTATGCTGGTGAAGAAGTCTCAAATCCCAGTCAATTATTCACTGCAGAAAGTGAAACTAAAAACTGAGTAGTGAGAGCTTCAACATGTTCTGATAACGGTGTAACACTTGGCCTAGTATTTTAAGCTAAACTGTCACAAGATTTATATGAGGGAGGGACCATCAGCAAAAGATCCATGAAAATCAAAAATACTCAGTAAGGCAACCGGTAGATGCAAAAGTATATATAATTTGTAAAAGAGAAAAACAATGAACACATTCAATCATCAATATCAGGTTATGAAATCACCCGTAAGCAAGTAACCACTGGAGTCAGATCATTTAACCACTGGGAAGGATCATGTGTAAATAAACACCCTTCCCAAGTGACATGGTAACTTATCTGGATAGTTCGCAATGTTGAAGTCCTTGCAGCTGAAGTCCAGGGAGTAAAAATCTTGAAGTGATGTGAGTTGAACCAGTCAGGTATAATCCAACAAGTGCCCAAGCATACCAGCATACATTTCCCCTAGCGCCTCATGAAATCACAAGGAAGTTGAAGGCAACAATTCCTGAGGTAAAGGGGCCTTTTTGGTGAATAATCCACCTTTGTATTGTTCATAAAGACTAAAGAGTCCTTCTACAAATAAGCAAACAAAATCGACATCAGCTCATATATAAATGAAAACAAAACAAACAACTATACATAAAAACACAAAAGCAAAAACAACACCTTACATTGACTGAGCAGAAAATCCCCAAAGATTCCCAGTCAGGACTCATAAGAGTGGGTTGCAGACACCATCCACCATGCTGTAGCACCAAACCAATCTTACTTCTTCTACCTCTACGTTGCTGATATACTACAGCAATCAGGGCCACACTGCCCCTAGTGTCAGGTAGTGGATCTACATTTACCAGGGCACCTAATGTGACAATTCAAGATTGTTACATACCCTCCCCCTCAGAAGAAGGTTGACTAAAACCATAACATGGCTTCATATTTTGAACATGTACAGTTTCTACAACATTAGGATCATCAATGTACCTCAAAGAACAATTAACAGGTCCAAGTACTTTTACTACTCTTGCCGGGCCTTTCCATTTTGCTGCCAACTTAGCCATATACCCTTCGTTAGCTCTGGAAAGAGGATGGGTTCGGACCCACACCACATCTCCCACCTGAAACTGAACTGATTTATGCCGTTGATTGTAGTATCTCCTCTGTTTATCTTGGGCTCTTTCAACATTTGCCTTCACCACGTTGCGGAGCTGCTGTTGTCTGTCGATAAGGGAGTAAGTAGGATTGTCTGGATCAGGTGGTTTGTGGATGGCTCTTTCTATGGGTCCCTTCAATTTTCGCCCCAATGCAACCTCTGCAGGTGTAAACCCAGTGCTCTCGTGCCATGCTGTATTGAGGGCAAAACGAAATTCTGCAAGCCACTTGTCCCATAGTCGATGTTGGTCACCGACATAAGAGGCAATCATTGTTTTGAGATTGCGGTTAACCCTTTCTGTAAGGTTGGTTTGGGGGTGATAAGCAGTTGTCAATCTCTGGATAACCCCCCATTGTTTGCAGACTGCACTGAGTAGTTGAGATGTAAATTGTACTCCTCTATCCGACACCAAATACGTAGGCGTGCCCCACCTGGTGAAAATCTCCTCCACAAGAATCCGAGCTATTTGCGGTGTCTTGGCTTTCCGTAATGGAAACATTTCTACCCATTTAGAGCAATAGTCAACAACCACAAGGAGGTATTCATTTTGTTTACTGCTCTTAGGGAAAGGTCCCATTAAGTCCACCCCTAACATATGCCCAGGTTCGACGACAGGCGTTGATTGGAGATGACCAGACAACTTGGTTATTGCAGGTTTGTATTTTTGACAGATGGTACATTCCTTGCAATACTTCCACACATCATTTCTCACGTTCGGCCAATATGCTATGTCGAGTAGTTTTAGAAGAGTTTTCAATCTCCCCAGGTGTCCACTAAGGGGACTGTCATGTGCATAATGTAACAGAGCTTCACGTTGACTGGATGGAATCATCAGTTGGAGTTTTTGTCCTTGTCCTTTTGGTAGGCTACGAAAGAGAAAACCATTCTGCATCACGTAATGGATGCGGTTAGGATCAGCAACATCCTTGCACTGTGTCTCTTGAATCAATTCTTGTAACTCTGGGTCTCTTTGTTGATCATTGGCAATTTGTGCTAGATCCACTTCCATGTTATTTGGTAACACGTCGGTGGGTTTTATTACTGCAATCATTTCCTGAGTATGGTTATGAACTCTGGACAAGATGTCAGGCACCACATTGCATTGGCCTTTACGATATTTTATTGTAAAGTGAAACCCTTGTAACCTTAATGTCCAACGGGTGAGACGTGATGACGGCTTTGGGTGTTGGAACACCCATGTCAGTGCTGCATGGTCTGTAATAACTGTAAATGAACGCCCCTCCAAATATGGCCTCCACTTTTCCACAGCCCAAATTACAGCCAAACACTCTTTTTCAGAGACAGAGTAGGCTTTCTCTGCTCCTCGTAGTAAGCGTGAAGCATAGGCAATGACCTTTTCTTCACCTGCCATCTCCTGAGTGAGTACCGCACCTAACCCAACCTCACTAGCATCCGTTTGTACTGTGAAAGGTTTACTGAAATCAGGGGGTTTCAACACGGGTGCTTGGGTTAAATCCTGTTTTATAGTGTTGAATGCATGTTGGCATTGTTCTGACCACACCCAAGTAGATTTTTTTTTGTTTCAGTGCATGAAGTGGGGCAGCTTTCTCAGAGAAATGTGCAATATAGCGGTGATACCAACCAGCAAGCCCCAGAAAGCGCTGTACATCCTTGAGTGACTGAGGGGTTGGGAAAGAAGTGACTGCCTCCACTTTTGCTGGATCTGTTTTTATCCCACTGCTTGACACAATGTGACCTAAGAAGGTGAGAGTCTGCTGCATAAAGTTACACTTACTCAGGTTGAGGGTTAGACCGGCTTTATGGAGACAATGAAAAACTTGCTGTAGGTGGCAGAGATGATCTTCCTCATTCTTGGAGAACACTACAACGTCATCAATGTAGATGAAACAGCACTTGCCTTTGAGTTCTCTTAGAGCCTGTTCCATCAGTCTCTGGAACGTTGCAGCAGCATTTTTGAGCCCAAACGGAAGACGACAAAATTCATATAGCCCAGATGAAGTGACGAAGGCAGTTTTCTGGATGCTGTCAGGTGCCATTTCCACTTGCCAGTATCCACTTTTCAGGTCAAGTGTACTAAATATTGCGGCACCATGCAAAGATTCAAGAATATCTTGAATTTGGGGCATAGGGTAGGCATCGAGGTAGGTTTTTGCGTTCAAACCACGATAGTCCACACACAGTCTTGAACTACCATCCTTCTTTGGCACTACTACAACAGGTGCTGCCCACGGAGAAGTTGATGGCCTGACAATCTTCTTAGTCAGCAGATAATTTATTTCAGATTCAATGAACTGCTGCTTGTCTACAGACACTTTATATGGGCGTTTCCTGACAGGAACTTCATCAATTGTGAGAATTTGGTGTTTTACCAGGTTGGAATGCCCTATTTCATGTGTGCATATTGCAGGCCATTGCAACATTAACTTCTCCAATTTGGTTTTGAACTGACCACTAGTATTAGCCTGTTGAACCAGTTTTCGGATGGATAGATGGGTTTCACTGGATGTAAGAGGGATGGGTAAGGCTATATAAAAATTTACTGTTGCTTGGGGTCCATGTGGAGAGAAAGGAAACGCTTCTTCAGTTCTTCCTTCACTGGCAGGTATGATGTACTTTGATCTCTGGAAGTCCAAAGTCAATCCAGAATCCATCAGGAAGTCCATCCCTAGGATGATTGGCACGGTCAAATCTGTATCATTCATTATGTATAACGTTAGCTCCATCTTACGTCCCTGGACCTCACATTTCCAAGTCACCCTTCCAATTGCAGTCTGCTGCTGTCCATTGGCGAGAAGGAATGCCTGACCACCGCATGGCTGATATGGCTCATTCTTGCTGATCTGTTCCCAAGTTGACTTTTGAATGAGGGAGAGTGTACTACCCGTGTCTATCATCGCTGAACAGTACCGGTCTTGGAGAATAATGGGGATGTTGACAGTCTTGATTTCAGTTAGAGCCAAGTTAGGAAAAGGTTGTAACATACTGGTATTGGTACGAGAAGGTCCTACTTGGAGACAGTGAGTTGACTGAACTTTCTTTTTCTGATCAGCTGTATTAACTTGACTCCAATACCTCTTTGACTCTTCAAAATCTCTTTCAATTTGCGTGCCAATTCTTACCAGTTCACCAACATCCTTCACTGTCCCTCTTAACAGACTAGCTAGCCGAGGGTTACAGTTTCTTAATATAGCATGGACAATGTCTCTTTCACTCATCTCACTTTTCCATTTCATACACAGCGCTCGGTACTGGTAAGCAAAGTCTCGAATACATTCCTTCCCCTTTTGTTTCCTTTCTTGCAATCTTCTAATTGCTACTTCTTCATAGTCTTCACTTAAGAAGGACTGTAAGAAGACTTCTCGAAACTGCTTCCAACTCCTCACATGTTGCCGTTCCACCATCCACCAGTCCTTAGCAGTGCCTTTGAGCACAGCAGTCAACGCAGCCATAATTTCCGCATCACTGAGAGGTCGCACTGCAAAGTACTCCTCGCACCGCTCAATGAAGTTTACAGGATCCTCTTCCTGCGTTTCACAAAAGCTGGGAAACTCTAGTTTTACTGGAGGATTGTACTGCAAGGAAGTATGACTTTCTGGACATACTGAGGGAATGTTCTGTACACTATAAGTTTGGTTTTGCGAAGCTGAATATGGGGTAGAGCAATTAGGAACTGTCTGTCTGGAGTTAGATAAGCTAGCATTGATAGATTTTAATTTTTGGTCAATTTGTGCATCTCTCCGTTTCAAACAGTCTATCATGGATTGTCCCAAATCCCTTACTGCTAGTTCCAGCTGTTCCTTCATTCTATCTCTCTCTCTATCAAAACGATAGTTAATTTTATCCCTCAAGGCTTGAAACTTGGCATCCAACATCTTTTGAGAAACACACTCAATCATCCTCCGTTTGCTCTCTTCCCAGCAGCCTTCGAGTGTAGTTAGTCGTTCTGATAGCCTCTCTACCGTCATTGACGTCATTGTGGGTGTAGCCGATTTATCCTCACTTTCAACCTCAAGCGGTGGTGGAGGTGGAAATGTTTCCTGTACATCATCACAGATCTTTTCCTCCTCTTCACCAGAATCAATGTATAAGCTGCTGAACGTGTGAATCATCTCACCAAATGGGTCTCTTCGAGTAGTAAATGTCTCCAATGAGAAATCTGGTTCAGGACCAAATCCATCCTCTCCCAGAGCAGCCTCACCTGCCATACTGACGTATTCAAAGCATACACTGATCACCAAAGATTATAAACGCCTGAAGGTCCCTGTTCGGGCGCCACTTTGTAACACTTGGCCTAGTATTTTAAGCTAAACTGTCACAAGATTTATATGAGGGAGGGACCATCAGCAAAAGATCCATGAAAATCAAAAATACTCAGTAAGGCAACCGGTAGATGCAAAAGTATATATAATTTGTAAAAGAGAAAAACAATGAACACATTCAATCATCAATATCAGGTTATGAAATCACCCGTAAGCAAGTAACCACTGGAGTCAGATCATTTAACCACTGGGAAGGATCATGTGTAAATAAACACCCTTCCCAAGTGACATGGTAACTTATCTGGATAGTTCGCAATGTTGAAGTCCTTGCAGCTGAAGTCCAGGGAGTAAAAATCTTGAAGTGATGTGAGTTGAACCAGTCAGGTATAATCCAACAAGTGCCCAAGCATACCAGCATACATTTCCCCTAGCGCCTCATGAAATCACAAGGAAGTTGAAGGCAACAATTCCTGAGGTAAAGGGGCCTTTTTGGTGAATAATCCACCTTTGTATTGTTCATAAAGACTAAAGAGTCCTTCTACAAATAAGCAAACAAAATCGACATCAGCTCATATATAAATGAAAACAAAACAAACAACTATACATAAAAACACAAAAGCAAAAACAACACCTTACATTGACTGAGCAGAAAATCCCCAAAGATTCCCAGTCAGGACTCATAAGAGTGGGTTGCAGACACCATCCACCATGCTGTAGCACCAAACCAATCTTACTTCTTCTACCTCTACGTTGCTGATATACTACAGCAATCAGGGCCACACTGCCCCTAGTGTCAGGTAGTGGATCTACATTTACCAGGGCACCTAATGTGACAATTCAAGATTGTTACAACGGTATATAACCTTAATTTATTTTCTTAATATTTCTTTTGTGGCCCAAACGTAGTAGGAAAAAAGAGAATATATTTAGTGTTAAACAAGTTGTGTTTTTTAATGAGGCGTTAGCTATAACATCTTATTGCAACGCGACGGTTATGTGGTGATGCGCTAGGAAATAAAAGTTGCCTATAATTATTATCATCATCATCAAGATCATTGCAGCGTAGCGTATTTCTGTATTTGGTTGTGTTGTGAACTTTTGCAGCGCGTTTCTGTATTTCTTTGAGTTTGTAGTGTGAATTAGCCTTTAAATGCCTTAATAAGCCTATAATTTGCATGATATTGTGCGGAAATAAGTTATGTAATCACGCCTGCTATGTTACACATATCTGAATGATCATTTGTGATGTTCTTGAGCTGAAAACATCAGCGAGTGAAATAGCCTAACATCCAACTTCGATAACAGAATACAGCAGAAATATATTAATTATAGAGTTATGTGTGAATGTTAAGCATGCTAATCACTTCAATACTAAATATACTTTATAACGGAAGTTGGACCTCTGACCTACTTTCAGTACAATCTGAATTTCTGCGTTTTGAATTTTAGAATATTGAATTTGGTGTTTTGAATTTGTTATTCATGTTGAAAACATGAAGCTGTATTTTTAAGAAGTGAATATTTGCAGTCTTAGAATTCAGGACAAAAAATATGCTGTTTGAAAATACATAGAAAATTATGCCATAAAAAAAATTCAATTTCAAATGTCCAGGATTCAAGTTTAAAAAAATTCAAATTCAAATCTATATAAAATGGCACTTAATATTCAATTCTGTTAACTATTGACACTTGTCAATAATTCAAATTTACACAATTCAAATTCATTTAGTCATATTTCTAGCTCCATAGCTGTTTACTGTGTTAAAATCCTGGTGTTAAGGACTCTTAGAGTAAAGAGTTAAAGTTCTGCTGTTGAATTTCAGTGGATTAACTCTGGCGATGTTGCTGTGCTATTGAAAATCTGCATGAAACACTGTCATGTTGTAATTTTAACTGCATTGTATTGCTATCTGTATTACTGTTTTATCTGTATTTTGTAAATTCTGCAAATAATTATGATTATTTTAACATTATTACTGTAAAATTAAGTTTTGTTTGGTTCAGAATTTTACAACAGTATTTTTAGTATTTTCAAACTATTGCTGTAAATTTAACAAAATTTCATTGTTTTTCTATTTACAAAATTGTGATGTCATGATTTTACAGAATTTCACAGTTAAAGGGATAGTTCACCCAAAAATGAAAATTTGATGTTTATCTGCTTACCCCCAGTGCATCCAAGATGTAGGTGACATTTTTTCTTCAGTCGATCACAAATGATGATTTTTAACTGCAACCGCTGCCCTCTGTCATTCAAATAATAGGAGTGATTGGGAACTTCATCTATAAGAGTGAATAAACCTTGCTTAGACAAATCAAAATTAAACCCTGCGGCTCGTGACGACACATTAATGTCCTAAGACACGAAACGATCGGTTTGTGTGAGAAACTGAACAGTATTTATATCATTTTTTACCTCTAATACACCACTATGTCCAACTCCGTTCAGCTTCCGGTGAGTGACGTCTGATCGCGCTCTGACAACGGAAGTGATGTCTCGCGCTCATTGAAGTATATGGGCGAGACATCACTTCCGTCACCAGAACGCGTTTTTTGACCTCACTAGCAGGAAGCTGAATGGAGTTGGACATAGTGGTGTATTAGAGGTAAAAAATGATATAAATACTGTTCGGTTTCTCACACAAACCGATCGTTTCGTGTCTTAGGACATTAATGTGTCGTCACAAGCCGCAGGGTTTAATTTGGATTTGTCTGTCGTGTTTTATTTACTCTTATAGTCCAAGTTCCCGCTGACTTGCGTTATACCACTGACAGACGGCAGCGGTTGGAGTTAAAAATCATCATTTGTGTTCTACTGAAGAAACAAAGACACCTACATCTTGGATGCACTGGGGGTATGCAGATAAACATCAAATTTTCATTTTTGGGTGAACTATCCCTTTAATATCACAGACATTTTTTTTTTTTTTTTTTTTTTACAGTGTAGCCATGACAACAGATCACGAAGAAAAATGTGATGGGGAAACATGACAGAAATCATTTGCCTACAACAGTAGACAATTATATAGTTTAGCATCAATGTATAAAAATATCTGAAATCAGAATGCAATGGCTAATAAGAACTAGGTATACAGAGAGCTATGTAATAAATAAAAATCTTGAATATAATGAAAATATAAATAAAGACATGACTTTCTACATTACATTTATTTATTTCTCAGATATTTGCCTTGGGTAATAAGGTTGCTCTCTCTCTCTCTCTCTCTCTCTCTCTCTATATATATATATAATATACCCACACATCATATACTATTACAGTCACATCTAATCATAACAGTACTTTACTGTTTATTACTCATTTACTTCTTTCATTGTAGTTTTACTAATAAATGATCATATCATATTGACTTCTCATGTTGTGCTGCTGATTCAACATTTGCTTTGTAAAATATCATGATACTTGTATTTACCACAGAAACTCTCAATCTTTACACAAAGTGATTAATCCATTAACGCATCTTTACAATTGTGATTGTAGACAGTATTTTAAACATCATCCAGCATACAAAACATAATGTATTTTTAAATTACTGTAAATCTTACTGATATTATTGTTTTCATTAAGTTTAATTTCATACTTTAATGATTTCATTTAACATTTGCTGTCACCTCTGACAAAATAATCATCATCTTAATCATCATCATCATCTCAGTATGAATTACAGTATTACAAACTGAAGTGAATGTGATTAAACCCAGTGTGATCTCAAGATCAAAACCTAAATTAAAACAATGATAAACAATGTTAAGTCCACAGTCTGCAGAACCTCAATTTGCTGTGTCCTTGTTTTGAGACTACAACAAGATTGATTTAGAGAAATACAAATTACAACTCAAAAGTATGTGGAATTGCTTTCATCTTCACTCTGATTTCTGTCTAAACAGTTCTCCTCCAGGATTTTAATTAAAGTTGCCAGTGTGGTATTTGGATCCAGCAGAGTCACTAGAGGGACATTCACACCTCTATCATTGAAGATGAGATTCTGCAGAGTCATGGCTAACATTGAGTCAATGCCTAAACTGAAAAGATGAACATCATCATTCAGCTCGTCCACCTCAATGCCAGTCGTTTCGCTAATCACAAACCTCAGATAATCATGTGGTGAGGATGGAGTTGCGGGATGCTCAGGTCTAGACATGTTCACTCCAGTTTTAATCGTGATTTCCTCTCCTAATTTGTACAACCGCAACTTTAGTGATTTGTTCTGACTGAGAATTTTAAACCAGTTGTTTTTTAAGTTGAATTTGCATACAGCCTGTTGAGGTTTGTTGATCAAGAGGCACTGCTCAAGACTTTCATGGATTTCTGGAATCTCCAAAAGCATGATTCCCTTTGACTCCAGAAATCTTTGGACATGGACTTTGTTCAATAAAAGACCAAGATTCAAAGCCCCCCAATTAATGGACTGTCCAGAAAGCCCAATGTTTCTGCGGTACTGACAGAAAGTGTCCATGAATGTATTAGCCGCAGCATAATTAGTTTGTGAGGCATTGCCAATGAAGGCAGACATGGAGGAATAGCACACAAAGTAATCCAGATTGCACTGTATGGTAGCACGGTGAAGGTTAATCACTCCATTTACTTTTGGCCTCATAACTTTCTCATAAAGAGATTTGTCAAGATGTTCAATCAGCCCATCATGCAGGACAACCGCACTGTGAAATACCCCTTTGATGGGACTGGATGGAAATAGTTTTCCAATATGATCAATTGTCTGGTCCACTTGCTCAGATACAGAAACATCACATGGCAGAGACTTAATGACAGAACCCCAACGGCTACTGACCTGACCTATCTCTTGTTGCATCTGAGGGTCTGGATTTCTTCTAGACAGAATGACAATGTTTCCTCCTCCTTTCTGCGCAATAAACTTTACTGTCTCGAAGCCCAACCCTGTTAGACCACCTGTGACAATATAGACAGCATTTGTCTTGAATAGACTGTGTTTGGCCATCACTGGAATGTCAGACAGCTGGTTCTTGTCTTCACTGTTCAGGACGATAATGGGTAGGATCTGGCATCTAAAGTATGATTCAGATACTTTTACAGATGGAAGATCAGTGACTTGAGATTTCACTCTTTGAACAGCTGTTGCGTCCAAAGACAAGGACTTTCTGTCCAAATTCATGGATTTCAGCCAACGGTAGATGCGTGGCATTTGCGTTTGCAGGTACCCGTTTTGCATTATCTGGGACATGAGGAGGGCATGGAAGTGGACTTCCTTATTTGTACCTCGGAATGTTGTAGTATTGAATGGAAATTCTGTCTGGTTGTCATAGACAAGAACAATGTCATTGATGCCTCTAACACTGCTGGCTATTTCAGCTGTTTTTACATTGTAAGGAGGCAGAAGAACAGCTCCTACAACATCACTGAAATCACAAGACAGCTGATCAGCCTGTGTGCTCACTCTGACATTCCAACCTGATCTGTTTGCAATAGCAATTAACACAATCATCAAAGCTGAGTCAGGAACAGTGGAGAAAATGCCCAATTTCCATTTCTGTTTAGCTTTGGGTAAGGCCTCATGCAAGATCTCCCAAGCCAGTACCATATAAGAGACACAAGGGATTTCATTCAGGAATGAAAGCTTTTTTGCTTTGCAGCAAACAGCTGCTGGAAGAACTACTTTAGTGGTGGCAGCCACAGGGTAACATGACACAACATGATCACCAACTTTAAATTTGCTGACATCTTTACCCACAGCTGTGACAGTGCCACTGAAGTCAAGGGCTAAGAGCTTATGGTTTTCATTTGTGTGCTTGTTCCAGTACAGTGTCTTACCATAATTCAGGTCAGAAATGCTGACTGGGAAGTAATCTGATGAATGGACACATATTTTACTGAGATGAAGCTCAATATTTTTTCCTTGAATCAGTTCAATGGAATTATCCATTTGAGTCGCTGACACATTTGTCATTATATATGGGTCAGATGTTTGCAAGGTGAAGACTTCTTCATCCAACCAGTGGAGGTTTCTTGAAGAGATTGCCATGGTTGGCAAAGGTGTGTGGGTGATTTGGGGTGTGAGAATTTTGCCCTCCTTCACTACCAGCTCTGGATATTTGTTACAGGGGTATGATCTGAGGACCTGAACCAAAGCTTTGACGTCTTCAAAAGTGGCAGAGCCCATGTCAATCAGCTGGAAGGAAAGTTCTGGCAACTCAGCTGCACATGCTCTTACCATGCCTGACAGAACAAACCCAGGGTTTATGTGGTCCACTAAGCTCTCAGAGCACCTATAGGTTATTACTCTGATATCACCCGGGAAATTAAGTGCCTTGAGATATCTGACAAGATTTCGGAAAATCTCACAACACCCCGCCATGCTGTCCAAGACCTTCTCTGATTTGAGAGAGGTTAGGTCTGCATGACCCCACATGAACAAAATTTCCCTGAAGTTTTTCTTTACACTTGAAATGTTCAGTTTTGACAAAAGAAGTTCAATTCCATCTTTTAACAGTATGTTACTGTTTGAAGAAGACACATATCTAGATGTTGGGTCCAAGTACTGTTGCAAAGCGTTATAAATTCCTACCTGGTCAGAAAAGACCAGTGCCGTAATCAGTGTATCAAATGTGGCAACATCAGAGATTATACTAAAATTGTTGTGGAAGAAGTACTCCTTGACCACTTGGGAACGACTTCCTAGTATTCTGATCTTCCCATGCATCAGTTCGACTAACACCCTACCCTGTTTGTTGGCTAAGCAGCCACAAATGTCAAAATCATCTTCCCCCACATGTACTAATCTCACATATACAACCATCTCCTCTTGCAATGGTTCAAATACAGCCAGGCTTCCTATTTCCGCAGGATATTGAGGTCTTATTGATACACCCTTTACAGCTCCAGGAATAAGATGCATGATGTAATCCAAGACCACAGGGTGAAGGTGATAGTCATGTAATTGAGGCAATATTTCCTTTGGGACCTTCACAACAGATATAGCCTCTCTAAATTCTTCCCCACAATAAATATATGCGTTATTTCTGAGGACTGACCCATACTCAAATCCTCCTTGACTTAGTAGTTTGTAGCATTCTTCAGTAGTCATGAGGATTGTGCATCTTTTGAAAATGCTGTCTAATGAAATGAACTGTTCTTCAGGACTTCTACCTGGTTTTGCTTTTACTGTGCCAAATGCATAGACTGCAGAAGTAGACTGTATTTTGAAGTTGCATGTATTATCTGCCAAATGGTCTGAATGATCCAGCTGTACATTTAAATCTCGGGCATTCTGGGTGAAAACGAATGGACTCTGGAATGTTATGCTGAGCTGCAGAGAACTTAGTGGAACCTTAGGTTTTGCATATGCCATGTAAGCTGCTAAACCCAACTCTGCATAAAATGCCCCAGGAATGATGGCAACCCCACTGTGCTTGTGGTCCTTCAGGAAGGCCACTGATTCAGAGGATAAATCACAGCTGAACACTGAACTGTCTGTACCCATTTGTGTAACTACTGGATGGTTGCCAGTGGGACTGATCAACTGCGAATTTAAAGCAAAGACATCTTTCTTCACATTATCAAACTGGTATCGTGGGTAGGGAATTGGTTCAGTCTCAAAACCTTTGTAGAACATTTCCCAGTCCACTTTGATCCCAAGCTCAAACAGTTTGGAAACAGCTACAAGCATTGTCTCGTGATCTTTATCAGGCTGCACTGAGGGAATCACAGTGAAGTCATTTCCCAAAGTCTCAGTGATGTACATCTGCAAAGACCTTCTTGGACCAATTTCAACAAATACCACACTCCTTTTGTTTTTAGCTGCAGATTTTACAGCTTGTTCAAATTCAACTGGCTCTCTGATATTTCTTGACCAATATTCACCAGTAATAAAATCTGAGGAACACAAACTAGCACCTGTCACTGTTGAGAACAATTCTGTCTCCAAATTATGTCCCTGCAATGAACCTATACTGTCTTTCACTTTGGATAAAATGGGATCCATCTTTTGACTGTGGTATGCTGCAGGTACATCTAAAATGCGAAGGAACAAATCTTTCCCACTGGCTGAGTTGCTCAAATTCTGATGCAACCTATCAATGTCATCTGCATCTCCTGAGAGGGTGCATGACTGAGGGCTGTTATAGGCAGCCAGGCAAACCCTTCCTGAATAAGATGGAACAATTTTCAAGACTTCAGAAACAGCCATATTACTGACTACCAGCATCTTGCCTCCTGTCACAGTGCTTTGCAAAGAACTGCGATAGTGGATGACTTTCACTGCATCTTTAAGTGAAAGCAAACCAGAACAATGAGCTGCAGCGACTTCTCCAACTGAGTGGCCCAAAACAGCATCAGGATTGATGCCCCAGTGTTTCAGAAGTTTGAAAACAGCAACCTGAATAGCAAACAGAAGAGGCTGGACAATCTTTGGATCAGATGGCTTTGTACTTTTCTCAGATTCACTTTCCAGCATTTCCATCAGATTGAAACTTCTATAGCTTTGCAACAAAGTTTCAATTTTTACGATTTCCTCTCTGAAAACTGGCTCTTGTTTTAGGAGCTGCTTGCACATACCCTGATATGTAACACCATTTCCACAAAACACAAAAACTAGCTTGGAGTCTGTCTTTGATGGTACAAGCTTTTTCTCTACAGCAGCAGAAAGTTTCTCTTGCAGATCTGCCAATGATGATGTTTGAAATACTTTCCTGTATTTGTGTTTCAAGTGACTTCTTCTACATGCGGATGTGTACAGTAACGACTGTAGATCTGATATTTTCCCTGCACTGATCTGTTTTGCAGTATCTTCAATTATATTTTTCATGGATTTTTCAGAGGCTGCAGAGACCACAAAATACTGATGGGATTTGCTTATCAGCTGAGCTTTTGGCTTTTGTGACTGCACGTATTGTTTGATAACTGCATGTGCATTTGTTCCACCAAACCCAAAGCTATTGATTCCTGCTGACCTCCCTGCTCTGCAGTCACTGACCCATTTCTCTGCTGTGGTGGGGATTTTCACATTGAGAGATTCTATGTCTATGCTGGAGTTTTCCACGGAGTAGAACAATGAGGGCACAATGGTTTCATGCTGCATCATCAAAAGAACCTTTATGAGCCCTGCAACACCTGCGGAAGATTCTGTGTGTCCAATATTGCCTTTAACAGAACCAATGATGAGTGGCCCTGACTTTTGAGGTCTTGCTTTGGCAATGACTTTTGAGATGCTGCCTGCCTCTGTTGGATCTCCAATTGCAGTCCCAGTCCCATGAGCTTCAATGTACTGGACACTAGTCAGGTCAGTCTCTGTTGAGTAGATTTTTCTAAGAAGCTCCTCCTGCTGTACCATGGATGGTTTGGTGATTGGACTAACAGTGTGGCCATCTTGATTTACTGCAGTTTTGCTGATGATACCCCAAATATGATCATGGTCTTCTAAAGCCTGTCAAAATACAGAAAACATATGGATGTTTCTTGCAGTAGTTTATCATTAGGTACATTGCTGTCATAGTGCTGTGTTTAGATGAGACAATCTTTTTATTTACTTTTTTCAGGGGCTTTAATAGAACAACCCCGCATCCTTCACCTCTGCCATATCCGTCTGCTTTGCTGCTGAAAGGTTTACTCGTTCCATCAGAGGAGATTAATTTTGCCTTGGAGAGAGTCACATAAAGGGTTGGCTCCAATATACAGGTCACACCACCACACAAGGCCATATCACAATCTCCTGTTGAGTGGAATACAGATAATTATACAACTTAATGTGCAAAAAAGTTGGTCCATGGGGTTTACATAAATATTTTTGAAGACTACCTTGTTTTATGGCTTGACAAGCTAAGTGAAGGGCAACGAGGGATGACGAGCAGGCAGAATCAATGGACAGCGAGGGGCCAGTGAAGTTGAATATGTATGAGATGCGGTTGGCAGCGATGCTCATAGCGGCACCAGTGCCAGTGTTGTGGTCTATGTATTTTGGATTATTCCTCATATTTTTCAACTCAAAGTCCCTGTTCATTAGGCCTGAAAAACAAGCAAACAAAAAATGCAGTTTGTGCATATACTGGGACCAGGAACAGCTGCACTGGGATTTAAGACACTAAATGTTACTTTATTTATCTTATATTTAACTTATATGTTACCCAAAAATACTCCTGTTCGCGTTCCACTGGCCTTTTCCATTGGTATCCCAGCATCCTCTAGGGCCCTGTAGGTGCACTGCAACAGAAGTTTCTGCTGAGGGTCCATGGTGATTGTTTCAGCATTAGTGATGCCGAAGAACTTGTGGTCAAACTCGTTCAAGCTACAGAGAATATAAAGTAAATGATGGGGTTATTGCTTTTGGAGTTCATATACTACAGGGTTAGTTCACCCAAAAAGGACAATATCATCATCACTCATCCTCATGTGACGTAATTCCAAACCTGTATGACATATTTTCTTTAGTGAAACACGAAAGATGATACTTTGAAAGTCAATGGGCTCCAAACAACACTGAACCTCATTGACTTTCACTGTAAGGTGAAAAAACCCACATTAAAGTCGTCATGAAGTGGAAGATGCGATTGTCTTTTATTCTCTACTGTGACGTCTATCCGAGTTAAACAGCATCTGAAATGAGAGGGCAGGACTTGATTTCGTCCTACGGGAATTGATTGGATCGTTGGAATTTGGGTGTTGCTAACAAAATGGAGGCAGATCTGAATGCCAGCAAGAGAATGTGCGCGATAGAGATTGACTGACGGTGTGTGTACGCTGGCGCAGAGCGAGTGGAGAAGAGTGAGCATTTTCGGTTCATTCCTATGGAAGTTGAGCCTCACGCTCGCACATAAGCTTCACTTCCATAGGAATGAATTTAAAAATGCTGGGGTTGCGAGTGTGTCCTCCATCAGGTTAAGTCATTCATGAAAAAAATTGGTTTGCCATGTCCAAAGAGTAATGTTTTCGTAATATCCTTTCAGTGTTTAGGGTACTGTAGACCCCAATGACTGGCATTAGCTGTGGTTAATGCATTGATATTGTGGGATTACAAATTTAATAATCTGTTTAAGATCTGTTGATCCTACATACTGACATCACCTCACATGAATTACTAAGGTGAAGTATATTGTATTTAGCATGTTAAGGTAAAGATAATGACATTCTAAGGAGATCAAGGCAGGCAGCCCAGGTGTGTGTGACATAAACCTTTTGTCTTCTTGACCATTTGGCATGACAAGCTCAAGATACAGCAGTGCCTTTGTCTCTATGATAATGTAAAGGTATGGGTGATACTGTCAGACTGATTGGATTAGCACCTATGCATTTGAATCACACATTTATGCTGATTAGATCATGGCTGGGAAATGTAGAGAATGGGCTGATCCCTCCCCCTTGAATGTATATGAACTACCAAGTCACTGCCTGGATTTTGGATGACCGCAGCGACGCACAGCGTGTTTCTCAATAAAGAGTAACTTCTGCTTCAAGAGGGTCCATAGCTTCATCATTTCACCCACATAACCCAGAGACTGCATTTACCCCTTTATGTCACTGACATCACTGGATCTGCTGGCAGTTCCAGATAGCTCCGCCCTCGAGTCATAGCATGTGACAGGAAGAAACGATAAATCATTCTGAGGGGGAGGAAAGGTTAATGTTTTTGATTAAAGATTACAAGGGCACGAGAATTAAAAAAAAAAAAAAATGAAGTGCACAGATAATTAATTTATAATAAATACTACAATATTCCATAAAAAAAAAAAAAAAAAGAATTGTCAATTTTGATTTCATGGCGACTTTAAGCAAAATAGCATGAAAGCCATACAGGTTTGGAACAGCATTAGTAAAAATTAACATAATCCTTTTTTACTGAATTATCTCTTAAATTACTACCAGCTGCTTCAAACAAAACCTAAATATCATTCAGTGACAAGTGTTCAATGGAAGTGTTCATTAGGTGTTTTTCCAGTGCAGTAACTTTTTGAGTTTTGGTGGCACCCAGCATGCATTGCTTTTATCTGATTGTCACCATTGTTGAGTTTCAAGTGCTGATTGTTGATGTCTGTTGTTTCAACAATTATACAGTAGATTAAAGTTCTTTGTGCTCAACATGTGTTTATATTTTTCAGAATAAATGATTGCTGCAACTGCTGGATCTCATGATGTAATATCAGAGGGTTGGTAATGCAAAATATTAATGACGCAACACATTTAATATCAGTGATTAGAATTTAGATGAGATTGGTGAATGAAGCTACTTTCATGATGATCTTTTGTCATCATCAATACGTAGTCAACACCACATGACCACATTTAATCTCAGCTTCCTTTGTTGCAACAAATGTGTGGATCAAGTCTCCAGGGCCGCATTAAGACTACAAGGGGCCCCTGGGCTTTACCTCTTGAGGGGGCCCTTCATCCACCAGAACTATTTCCTACATTCACTCAATCTTCTTAATCAGTGAAAGTTATCAGCCTTTTATTTTGCATGGATAAATACCATTACCAAAACATCCGAACTTATAGGTCTGTTATAAAATATAAATATCACTGCATGAACTACATATTGGCACATAGTCTGAACTATTTGTACAGGCACTCATTTCGAAGGCTGCATCCTCTGGAGGTCGCATTTGAAGGCTGTATACATCACTGAGGCCGGCTCATTTAAGAAAAACAACCGTTGGATTGCAAAGCAAGAAAGAAAATACAGCATTCTGCACCTCACGAGGAATAATCATGAATTTTATTATGGTTAGGCTACTTTTCTTAAATAAGACATCCTTAATGATGCATGCAGCCTTCAAATGCGACCTCCGGAGGACGCAGTCTTTGAAATGAGATGCAGATTCAAACAGTAACAAAGGCCTTGTCTTTTGGAAGTGCATGCAAAGTGGATTTGCTTTTACACCGTAAAGATGTCATGTCAACATGTCAACAACACAAACCAAACTCTTCCAGTCTCAGTGTTTGAAGGCGGGTCAAAATAGACGTTGTTCGTGAGCAACCGGCTGCCATTACGCAAATTTTTACATTGTTATGTAGGTTTGTAACAGGAAGTGAGACTGGAATTGCTGAAGACTCATTTCAGCAGTTCAGAATCAATTCATTCTTTAAGGCAAAAATTACTTTTTATCCTGGTCTTTAAAACAATGTGACAAAAACACATGCAAGTTCGACCCAAATGTTTAATGTCATGATTGTTACCATCGATTTGCATTAGTTTATATCCAGCTGGTCACTTTTATCGATTCGTTATGCAGCAAAGTTGCATAACTAATACTAGTGTCATGAGAAAGCAAACTGTATCCTCATGCAGCAGACATATAGAAACAAATCAGAAATGCATTCGATTTCAGTTCTCGTTTATCATCACTGTAATACAATACAAATCTTATTTAAATAATAATCAGTGTTCTAAAATGGAAGCAAATAATGTATACATACATACAATATGTGTCTAATGTCAATGCTATTGTCACAATCACTGTCAGTTCCTGGACTACACTTCCCATAATCCTCCCTGCCAGTCACATGTTCACATTCCACACCAATCACCAATTGCCACATACACCTGTAGCTAGTTATCTGGACTATAAAGGACTCACTCACACATCACTGGGGTGCGAAGTCTTGTTTACCTTTGTTACATTTCTAAGCATTATTATCTTGTCTGCCTGTCTGTTGCTGTTCCTGCCTGTTACCCGTTATCGACCCCATGCTGTCTGTCCTGATCCTTGCCTTGTCTGCTGTTCTGTGTATGATATCTGCCTGCCTTGATATACTGTCTGTATCCTGACTACGACTCTGCCTGTCCCTTGCTGTTCCTGTTTGCTCCTGATTGACCTTGCCTGTACGACCACGCTCACATTTAATAAAGCTACATATGGATCTCTCCGAGTCTGCTGCCCCGTTACAGCTATGGCCTTTGTGTAGATATTTAAAGATGGTCATCTTTAAGCATGACTGTTTGGATTTATATGAAATGACACTTTATAATAAGATTCCATCTGTAAGGTTAATAAATGTATTGTTTATTGTTAATTTCAACATTTTAAGTACAGTACCTCATTGAATGTTTTCAGAAAGTGTATTTTTGTATGATTTGTATTTTTATTGGATTACTGGTGACTGCAGGGTGGCACATCGGTCACCACGACAGCACGTATTTAAATGTCGAGCACATTGTTTTCTTTGGGGCTGTTCACACAGAACGCGCTCCATTCCAATGCGCTACTTTTTCTTTGTTTTTCTATGTAAAGAACAGATGCGCTCGCGTCTTGCAGAAAAGATGAGAGCACAATCATTTCAAAACTAAACAGTAGACAAACCTCTTTACACAGGGATCTAACACATGTCTCTTCTGTTCAGGCTCCACTTTTTGCCTCCTCCGTTTACATGACATGGCATAGCTTCCATTTTACCCCTTTTCCACCGAGGCAGTTTGAGTGCTGGTTCGGAGCCAGAGCCTAGTTTCAAATCAGTTCTTTGTCTTTCGACACACAAAGCACCAGCTCCGAACCAGAAAAAGTGCGCTAGCTTTGCTGTGAAATATGAGACGTATTCAGTGACGTAACACCTGGCTCTGTGCTGCTCTCTAGTGGAAAGGCAAACCGGCTCTTAGAAGGCTCCTCAGTTGAACCAACTCAGAACTGGCACTAGCACTAGCTCTGAACTAGCACTGAACTGGTGGAAAGGGGGTATATGAGACAGAAGAATGGCATCTTGTTTGACTTTGTCTTTGGTGAAATAGAGCTGTTCTTTGATGCTAATCATTTAATTAATCCACAGCCTGTTTGCCAATCTTCAGCATGTTGTACTCTAAACAATACTTTCGTTGGGAATAATTAGCTGGTGAAGTGAATTTACGTGTTGTAGAGTTAACAAAATGAGCATTGTTATGTTTAAAGCGGGTGTCTTAACAAATGTCAGTAGAACGGGAAGATTTTAAAATGAGCAGTTCATTCATAAATACATAAGATCACTGTGGAAATACAAGCCGGAAGTCAAAAGACAACGAGCGCAGCGCTGAAAGGGGCGGGGCTACATAAGGTCTATAGCAACAGTAGATTCTGAGCTGGCGTGAGCGAGTGGAGGCGGGGCTAATTTGCATATTCATTGATCCGTGTATATTAAAGCAGAACTCAGTAAGATTTGCGAAGCTCCCCCTACAGGTTCCTTCAGTGAATCACACTGTCGTAAATACTCCAAGCGCAGCTCTGGACTACAACGACTACAACGCTCACCAGCGCAGTAGTTTTGCAAATACAGTACAAGAAATCTCGATGGAGGTGGGTAATTTTCGAAATTGTCTTATAAAGTCATAATATATACATTGTTTCTGAATTACCGTAAAGCATTTTGTCACTCTCGCGTGAACGTGAACATGAGGCGAGATTGTTTCGGGTCAGTGCAGCTCAAATTGCTGTTTTCTGGCGTAGACGTGCCAGAGGGGGTTAGTGCACGCCTCAAACACACCACTACAGGTCAATTAACCATCGTAAGGAAGGACTTAGAAAACTATTCATGTAAAAAAGTTACTGAGGCAAGGGTGTAGAGTTACATACATTTTAAGGCTTGAAGACATTTTTTTCACTTGATTTTTTTTTTTAAATATGCCATTTTGGTGATCAAAGATTAGTTTTAAGGGATAAAATAATTGACTATGGGGGACTTTAATGTGTTGGTTTGAAAAAAAAACACAGAAGTCTCATTTCACAGTAAGACACAATGAACTCTTTTACTTTCATTTTCAACTGAACGCATTTCTCTTCAAGGAAACCAATCAAGGAAAACATGTGCCTAGAGCACCTCCTAGTGGTCATTATATAAAACACAAAGGAAAAACCCTCCATGAGATATTGCTTTATAGCTTAACAGCTTTAACTAAAAATATACACAAGCTTAACTAACAGACATTATTCTGATAAGAGTGTTTTCCATCAATGGTATAATGAAACAGAGACACTTTAAGGTTTAAGAGAGTAAAGCCTGTTTTTAAATAAATGTTAATTTATAAGCAGTACATTTCAGTGTGATATGTTACCATATCATCATGCTTAACACTGAGAATGTGAATAATTGTAATGTGATAATCAGGTTCAGATATCTAAATCAGAGAACATCATCGGGCGGTTGGCGGGTGGATGATTTATTTTTAACAGTGGATTCAGGTACAAGTCAATGCACAGACCTTTTCTTTGTTCAATTTGAACACTGAACACGGGTTGGAGCTCTTTATTTTGAACTCTCAAAGTTCACCAGATGAATGAATTTATCTTTAAAACGTACAAAATGTTCTACCAGGGAGGCTCAAATCAGGGATCAAGGATCAAATCAAAAACATTTCCCCACATTTTATAGAGCAAAATAACGTCTCGGTTACAAAGGTAACCCTCGTTCCCTGAAGGAGGGAACGGAGACGTACGTCGGACAGACCGACGAATAGGAATCTCGCTAGAGAGGCCAATCTACTTCGAGTGTAACTAAACGAGCCAATGCACATTGGCATGCAATCATATGCATCAGCTGCTCGCCTCGCAGCGCGGGTATATAATGAGCAGCAGGTGCGTTGCATCTTCAGGTTTTCGCTGAGGAGCCGAACCGGATAGGCGGCAGCATCAGCGGGGTACAGCGACTGTGGCGACGGGACGTACGTCTCCGTTCCCTCCTTCAGGGAACGAGGGTTACCTTTGTAACCGAGACGTTCCCATTCAGTCGGTCACGTTTCGACGTACGTCGGACAGACCGACGAATAGGAATCCCTACCAAAGCGCCACAGGAGCTGCCCCCTTCCAGCGCTCTGTTGCAAGCCACCTGAACCCCCTTGCCTGAGGATGGTGGGACAGGGCTAACACAGAGAGAGTCGATCACTGCTGTTCCCCAAAACCCATTCAGTGAGACTATTGGATAACGCTGGGAAAGCGTACCCTTCGCTGGGAAAGGAACGCTGCGGAAGCCACATCCTTCCCCGAAGGAGTTATGTGGAGAAGTACATATGGACTAACCCTGTAGGGCTGTGCTACATATGGAAGAGCTGGGGTGACTCCAACCCGATGAAGGGTAGGTTCTCCCAGAGGGAAAGACACGGGCTTCGTTTAGGAGCAGCCGTGGAACCAACCATATGGGATCCCCGTAGGGTCACACATATGGAACCCAGCCTAAACCCGGTTCTCAAGGATACAACGGAGTATAGGCCTGGCGCCAGACGCTCCGCCACGTCGGCTGCCGAAGGGATATCGGAGGACTCGACAGGGTCTGCCTTGTAGGGACTCTCTGGAGAAAAGAAGCGCATGTAGCGCAGCAAGCCGACACTAAGCCGGGGCCTCTCCGTGCCTCTGACCTGTGGCGAGAACATGGGAGGAGACCGGCTCGACACGAAGGCTATAGTATCTAGCGAACGTGTTAGGTGTCGCCCAGCCCGCAGCTCTACAAATGTCTGTCAGCGAGGCGCCACGAGCCAGCGCCCAGGAGGATGCGACACCTCTCGTGGAGTGAGCATGCAACCTGAGCGGGCAGGGCACACCCTGAGCTTGGTAAGCCAGGGCGATGGCATCCACTATCCAGTGGGCCATCCTCTGCTTGGAGACAGCCTTTCCCTTCTGCTGGCCTCCATAACAGACAAGAGCTGGTCTGAGGTCCTGAGGCTTTAGGTTCTGTCTATGTACAGTCGCAAAGCGCGGACTGGACAGAGTAAAGCCAGGGCTGGGTCTGCCTCCTCCGAGGGCAGCGCTTGCAGGCTCACCACCTGGTCCCTGAAGGGACTGGTAGGAACCTTGGGCACATAGCCAGGCCGGGGTCTTAGTACCACGTGGCTATCACCCGGCCCGAACTCCAGGCACGATTCGTCGACCGAAAATGACTGCAGGTCCCCTACCCTCTTGATGGAGGCCAATGCCACCAGCAGCAAAGTCTTCATAGACAGAATCTTTAAGTCTACTGACAGCAAAGGCTCAAAGGGAGCAATCTGAAGTGCTCTCAGCACCAGAGTGAGGTCCCAAGAGGGTATGGAGAGGGGACGAGAAGGATTTAACCGTCTCGCCCCCTAAGGAACCTGATGACCAGGTCGTGCTGACCAACAGATTTGCCATCTAAGTGGTCGTGGTAAGCGGATATAGCAGCAGTATGGACTTTTGAGGGTGGAGGGGGGACAGCCTACGCTCCAACCCTACTGCAAGAAGGAAAGCACGACTCTGATCGAGCATCTTCGGGGGTCTTCCCGGCGAGAAGAGCACCACTCGACGAACAGGTTCCACTTTGGAGGCGTAAGCACGTCTCGTAGACCGTGCACGTGCCGAAGTGATGGTGTTAAGTACCTCAGGGGGTAAGTCACCTAGAACCTCCGCATCCCGTCCAAGGGACCAGACATGGAGTTTCCAGAGGTCTGGACGCGGGTGCCAAAGAGTGCCCCGTCTCTGAGAAAGAAGGTCTTTCCTCAGAGGGATGGGCCAGGGAGGGGCTGTCGCGAGGAGTGAGAGTTCTGGGAACCAGGTCCGGTTGGGCCAGTAAGGCGCAACTAACAAGACCTGCTCCTCGTCCTCCCTGACTTTGCACAGGGTCTGTGCAAGTAGGCTCACTGGGGGAAACGCATATTTGCGCAGGCCCCGGGGCCAGCTGTGAGCCAGTGCATCTGTCCCGAGTGTCCCCTCGGTCAGAGAGTAAAACAACTGGCAGTGGGAGGTTTCTGGTGAGGCAAACAGGTCTACCTGAGCCTTTCCGAATTCTCTCCAGATCAGCTGAACCACCTGGGGGTGGAGTCGCCACTCTCCTGGCAGCGCAGCTCGTGATAGCTCGTCGGCCACACGGTTGAGCACACCGGAGACATGAATGGCGCGAAGCGACCTCAGATGCTTCCGACTCCACAGGAGGAGATGGCGGGCGAGTTGTGACATGCGACGGGAGCGTAGACCACCTTGACGGTTGATGTACGCAACGGTCGCAGTGTTGTCCATACGGACCAGTACATGCTTGCCCTGAAGGAGGCCTTTGAGGCGGCTCAGAGCAAGGCGTACTGCCAGCAACTCGAGGCAATTGATGTGCCAATGCAGATGGGGTCCCGTCCAAACCCCTGAGACTGCATGCCCGTATTACGTGGCACCCCAGCCGGTGGCAGAAGCATCTGTGAACACCACAGCATGCCGGGACACCTGTTCTAGGGGCACTCCTGCCCGAAGAAACAAGGGGTCCGACCACGGACTGAAGGTTCGGCGGCACTCCTGAGTGATTGGCACCCGGAATGTGCCGCGCTGCCACGCCCATCTCGGGACTCGGCCATGAAGCCAGTGCTGAAGCGGTCTCATATGAAGCAGACCGAGCGGTGTTACAGCCGCAGCAGCCGCCATATGCCCCAGGAGCCTCTGAAAGAACTTCAGTGGGACCGCTGTCCTGCCATTGAATGTATTCAGGCAGTTCAACACTGACCGAGCACGTTCCTCTGTGAGGCGTGCTATCTGCTCGACCGAATCCAACTCCATACCGAGAAAAGAGATCCTCTGCACCGGGGCGAGTTTGCTCTTTTCCCAGTTGACCTGAAGCCCCAACTGGCTGAGGTGTCTGAGCACCAAATCCCTGTGTTTGCACAACTGATCCCGGGACTGTGCTAGAATGAGCCAGTCGTCGAGATAGTTGAGAATGCGAACACCCCGTTCTCTCATGGGAACAAGGGCTCCCTCCACGACTTTCGTGAAGACGCGGGGAGACAGGGCCAGCCCGAAGGGTAGGACTCTGTACTGATATGCTCAACCTTCGAACGCGAATCTCAGGAATGGCCTGTGTCGCGGAAGAATTGAAACATGGAAGTACGCGTCCTTCAGGTCAATCGCTGCAAACCAATCTCGGGGACGGATGCACTCGAAAATGCGTTTCTGCGTGAGCATTTTGAATGGTAGCTTGTGGAGGCTCCGATTCAAAAGTCGCAGGTCCAAGATCGGTCGTAACCCGCCGCTTTTCCTGGGTACAATGAAGTAGGGGCTGTAGAACCCCGACCTCAAATCGGCTGGAGGGACCGGCTCTATCGCGTCCTTCGCCAGTAGGACTGCGATCTCCGCACGCAGGACAGGGGCATCGGCATCTTTCACTGTAGTGAAGAGGACGTCCCTGAACTTGGGGGGAGCCGGGCGAACTGAATCGCAAAGCCGACCCTGATGGTCCGAAGGAGCCAGCGAGACGGACTGGGGAGCGCTAACCCGGCTCGCAGAGACCGTACAAGCAGGACCAAAGGGACCACCGGTGTACCCGCAGCAGGGCAGCGAGGTGGAACACAGGGACGCGGCTCGGGGGCTCTCTTTGTGAGGCGGCCCGAAGCGGCGTCACAGTGTGCTAGGCAACACTTACCTGGCTCCACGGATGGACAGAGGGAGCAGTCGAGGCTTTGGCTGCCCACTGCTCGCTGCTGTCCACTGGCGACAGAAGAGGGGGATGAGAGTGGTGAGGTTTTTCTCCTCCCACTGCTCTCCAAACCCTCTTCAGACCTGGAAATGGAGGAACTGCTCTTTAAAATTTGGGTACCGCTGCCTCTTGGGTCAGTGGCGGAACAGAAACAAACCCAATAAAGGATTTACCACCTGGCCCTCCTCCAGGGGTGGAAGAGCAGCCCCACCCATCTCTGGGTCGCCCGTCTCAGGGGTGATTCTCACCAACCAGTTAAACAGCTGCAGAGACGGGAGGCGTCATCTCCCCGCAATGGATACAGCAGAGCCTGCTGGGCCGGAGTTTCTTGCAGGGGACGACACCCTTGGCGATGAGCAGACTGAGGGGCGGCCCAAGAGGAACTCAATGGTTTGTCATGGGAAGCTCCCCTATCCGCTACTAACTGAGGAGAACCGCTGGGCTCAGTCCTCGACAGTGTCACCGAAAGGCCACCTCGTAAGATGGGAGCATTGAGAAAGCATTTAGCTTGACAACCTCTCACACCTCACAAGGTAAGCCAGGGGGCACTTCTGGACCACGGAGGTGGACATCGTCTGGCTGAGGGCCTGCGCCGTGACTTTGATCACGGTTAGTCAACAAGCGCAGCTCAACCCCAGCACAGAACTACCCTCATGCAAAAAGAGTGCCTTGGCCTCACATGCAGGGTGGGTGTGGTCTGTGTACAGCCACCCCATCCAAGAGGGTAGTGAGAGAGGAAAAACTTATGCAGATTGGCACCTTTGGCATTCCATATTTATGGCACCAATATACCCCCATACTGCCAAGTTTTCCATGCACATCTGGAAGACCCAGGAAAGCATGGCTGTAAACTCTGAATCTGAGTCAGCATAAGCACACACCATTACAGTGGGCAGCGTCACCCTCATTTCCAGAGCATAACAGCACTCTCTCCGATGCTGCAATCGACGTCTGTCCCTCAGCTGGAGCTCTGAATGAAATGCTAGGTTCCCCTATGAAAAGGACCAGCAATCCAATCCAGAAACTGCACAGCTTGCAATGCGCTAGAGAGGGAGGGGCCCTAGGGGGTTGGTTCCCCGAAGGAACCCCTCAACCTCATGTCACCCAAGCCATATCAGCAAAGTAGACCTCTTCTGGTGCACCAGAGAGGGCGCTACAATGGAGATTACGCAAGGGAACCGCGCATCTAGAGCGCCGAGCGAGCGCTGGGTTGCCGTGACAACCCGCGCTGCAGCCCGGCAGCTCGACGGCACACGACACGCAGAGGAGCGAGAGGTTTGCTCTCGCTGATCTCCGCGGTCTCCCAGAGTGTCGGGCAGAGCCGCGGCTGTGCTTTTACACACAAGCGGCAGCTGGCCAACAACAGAGGGGACTCAAGCTTCCCGGAGAAAGAAGAGTCACGACCGGCGTGTCGACGTGATCATGTTCTCATATGAAAACATGAACACCCACGAACATCATTTCAGCACGCGCCCAGACATGCGAAACGGTGATCGTGGCCGTCAGTGAGGACAGGAACGATCGCATCCAGAAACACAAGTAGGATGTCGTCTTTAAAAAGACGCGAATCTACTTGTGTAAGCTCTTTCAGGGACTTTACTCTTTTAGAAGTGCTGAAGCACGCAGGGGAACGGCCACCGCAACACAGACAGGGATTGTGTGCAGCCTGTCATGTGCTTTCTCTCTCTTTGAAGGCGCTCACTCTTACCAGCCGTAAAAACGGCTTTTCAGCGCTCAAAAGCGCACCGTACCGGCCGTGAGAACAGCCTTCTGACGCTGTCAAACAGCTATTTGCTCAAAAACGGCAAACGAAACAGAAAAAGAGAGGACGTCGACCCCGCTGCTGTGCTGTTCGCCCGCACTCGGAAAAAAAAGAGAAGTTCAACCAAAAGCTTGACTCGTCTTCTAGCAGACACTCGCTTGCAGAGAACAGGAACAACACCGTTCGGCTCCGAAGCGAAAAGCTGAAGATGCAACGCACCTGCTGCTCATTATATACCCGCGCTGCGAGGCGAGCAGCTGATGCATATGATTGCATGCCAATGTGCATTGGCTCGTTTAGTTACACTCGAAGTAGATTGGCCTCTCTAGCGAGATTCCTATTCGTCGGTCTGTCCGACGTACGTCGAACGTGACCGACTGAATGGGAACTTGAGTGTTAGAGAAGTGGTTTCAACTAAGAATTTTAAAAAGTTAATTTAGATTTTAATTTAAATTCAAACAAGAACTAAATGCAGGTTTTAAATTAATTTGCTAAAGCAAATGAATTTAATAATCTTTATAAATGGTTTGATTTGGCTGTGAGTGGTAATATTGATAAATGCAGAGACCTGCCTAATTAAGTAACGTGATTCAACACAGACGAGGTCTTGTCACTAACATTTGCAAAAGACTTTATTCCAAAAAGGCTAGTGGGCCAGATGGTATTACAGCTCTTTTACTTAAAACATTTGCTGATGAATTAACCCCAGCGTGGAGGCCCTTATTTCAATTCGGGCAATATTCCCACATTATGGAAAAGGGCTGTCATCCATCACAGAAAAATAAAGACCAGTGGCGTTAACGTCTACAGTGATGAAATCACTGGAACATAATGTGATAGAGAAATTGAGGGAGAATGTATTGCATAAATTAGATCATTACCAGTTTGCTCAGAAAGAGAATATGAGTACAGAGGATGCTTTAAATATTATGACACATTTTATTTTAAAACACCTTGAAAATCTGGCAGCTTATGTTAGATTGACGTTTATGGATTTCAGTTCGGCATTTAATACCATACTTCCAGATATTTTGTTAAATAAGTTAAAACAGATGGAGGTGAATCCTTTTATAATTAAATGGTATTATGCATTTCTAATTGGACGACAACAGCAGGTTCATTCAACTCTCTCTGACACAGATGTCATAAATGTTGCGTAAGTTCCTTCCTTCTTTTTACATTGTAGGAATCAGTACACAAATAACTACATTATTACATTTTCAGACGATACAGCCATATTAAGGCAGGAGATATAGGGTACCAACCAGTAAGTTAAATAGGTTTTCTCTGATTCCATTATCAATTGAGTTATTGAACAATAAGTGACGAATTGTGTGGGTGAGGGTAAGTGATGGGCAACGTAATATTTACTGCTGTGTAATGGGAGATGTATGTTGTTGTGTATTTTTTAATTTTTTGATAGTTGATTGTTGTATGTTTGATCTGCTCTCTTGATTGATTGCATGAGACAAATTTCTCCTGAGAGAGATAATAAAATGGGATACTTTACTTAAAGCTAATCAAAGGGCCTGTTTACACCTGGTCACTTCATGCGTTTTTATCTGATTTATCAAAACGATTTCATTTACACTTGACCACATAAATGTGTCTCTGCAAAAAATAAATCTAATCTTCACTTCCCGCATTATATGCAGATGTCATGGAGTTCAGTCACCGAAAGCAACAAATATGAGCTGTGTTTTATTGATCATCGGTTAAATTAAAAATCAAAGACCACAACAGGCGAGAGAGCGGCAACAGCACTGGTAAGATCGTTTACTGTAAATTAAGATGTTGTGTTTTGAGCGTTTGTGGCAGAGATCCTCAGCTGCTCATCTGTGGCGATGCATGTTGCAGTAGCACTGTCATATCTGTCTATAACATGTTATTTAGCCTATAACACGCTCTCACACGTGTATCTTTGAGCATTTTTGGGAGGAGTAAAATTTACATTTGTGGTTTCAGCAACCAGATGTATTCAGACTTGACCAGTTTCCTCTGGAATGAGTCCCAGACCACCTCCTGAAGTGATTTGAGCAATCAGATTTAAATCCGTCTTGAATGCATTTCGGAGGGCATTTACACCTGGTCTTTTCACGATCGGATAGCTATCTGATCAGAGAAAACGCATGAAGTGACCAGGTGTAAATAGGCCCAGAGTTACCTGAAAATCACAGGTAAGTGAGTTTGATCTGAGCTGGAGCTCGACTCTGCAGGGACGGCTTTGAGGAACCCTGCTTTAGGGGGTTTTATTAAAACTCAATGGGCTCAAGGGAGGCAGAGATGCTGCGTCCCGCTGTAACTTTGTTTCTAACAGCTGGTGTCGTTGTTGGACAGTGTCACTTTAGAAAATTAGATGATTTATATGCTTTTTAATGTCACATTTCAGAGGGTTAGAGACAGATTGATAAATGCTCATGCATTATTATTTTGACCATTTTTGAACTTAACAAACATCACAAGTTCTTTTAATGAGGCAAATGAAATGAAGTCTTACCCATTGATGAGTGCTGCCTTTGCTGTATTCATCTTTCCTGCCTTTCTCTCATCCGGATCGTACCATTGAGAGAGATCAATCCTGTCGTTTGGTATCTGAACTGTACAGTTCTCTCCATGAAGGAGGACTCGCCAGAAGTTTTCAAGTCCCTCACCTACAATGGATGAGAGTAAATACAATGTAAATACAATTTAGGCCAAAATCATAACATGAACAAATAATGAAGCACCATAAATTGTTAACAATTACCTCCAGGAAAATGGCATCCAATGCCAACAACAGCTAATTCTACGTCATCATCCATCATGTTTCATATGCTGTGTGCAAATACATTTGATTTTACAATCTATAGACAGCAAAAAAATAATAATTGAGACAGTTGACTAAATATTTATCCATGCCATTTAATATTTTGGTTTTCTTCTTTATGCATTTCTTTCAGCAGAACAATTAAAAATAAAGTGGAAAAAAATAAATCATTTTTAGCCAAGGACCTCTGGTTCAGAATGGACAATTATTACTAGTAAACCAGAAAAAAATGTCCTGTATAATGTAGAGACAATATGAAAATCTGATCAAATATGGAATCTAATTTGACTTACCTGGATACTCATGTTGAATCTTGTCTTGTTGAAAATGCTTACATGAGGCCAAATCTACCCAATATTTGTTTAAGCTAAAGGAGAAGTGAAAGTTCAGACTTTTTCAAATGTCATCCTGTTAGATCATCAAACAATTTCTTAAGAAAATCCCGAGAATAGATAAAGTTGACTCACATTTTTGATTTGCATCTATAGCCTAACCCAGTTTAGCTTTATATTTCCCCCAAATGCAACGAAACCGCTCAATTTGCCAAGTTATCAGAATGTATTAGTGATATCAAAGACTGCATGGTTCGTATTTTCCTTCTTCTCAATTCTGACAAAACAGTTATTGCATCAATTGTTCAGCTGAGGTTTAAAGACACTTAATATTGAATAAAACTGTGTTTATCGATCTGTCTTCACTGACACCACTGAATGAGAACAAACACTGAACTGAGCTGAATAAGGACACTTCTGTCTTCAGTCCCAGCAAACACCGCAGTGTGGGCCCACTGTGGGCAGCACGTCCTGATACTGCTGAGTTAGATGCGTTCCTGGGTCAACATATAGAACACTAGAACATTCTAGTCTGAAAAGTTAGTCTTAACCCTATTCCTACCCTTAAACCTAACCCTACCAATAAGTTACCCCAAAAATCAGAGGGAAATGATAGATGAATAACACTGATGTAGTTTAAGCCTAAACTTGACATTTTCTGTAAACTTGTCCCTCAAATCTGATTGGTTGATTTGAATGTTGTTCCAGGATCAACAAAAATTTTGTCCCAGGAACATGTTGAACTCAGCAATATCAGGTTATGCCTGTGGCCTGTGGGTAAGTGTGGGTTTTCTGTGGGACAGTGTGGGCAAGGGTAGACCCCTCCAACAGAAAACCCACACGGGTCCCCAGTGGGTTAGCCCATGCGGGGCCCATAGCAGTTTTGCCTGTTTGGCCCCCATGAGGGTTTACTCTGGGCAACACACTGTGGGTTTGCCCACAGAACACCCTCACGGGCCCCCCGGAGGTTTACCTCATACAGGGCACACAGTAGTTTTTCACTGTGGGGCCAACATGAGAGATTAATGTGGGCAATCCAGAATGTTAACAGCACAGCAGTACAGTTAAATCATTGTTTTAGGATTAGAAGCTCAAGGGTCAGGGTTAACAAAACTACTTTTTTAACAATTGAGTAAAATGTCATAAATGTCATTACATTCAACAGCCCAACACCATACTTAACTAAAACTCCACACAGTCAACAAGATAGCAAGACAAGTGCTGTCTTCGCCTGTTTGCTTGTAGCATCTGTCCCCAGACAGACTGATAAAGTCAGACAGACCATATTACAGTAGATTAAACACCATTAGACCTCATTAAATCACAGCACTTATATATTAATATATTATTAATATATTAATTCATTCATAAATAACACCAAATCATTATAATACTATAAATTGTATGTTGTAATACAATGAAGTCTTTGGTAATACTTTCTATGAAGACCATCCTCATAATGAATTATAGCCTCATTTATACTTATTTAATAAGTAAGTACTACTATTCCATAAATATATTTATAAACACTCATTAAGACCTATACTGCATAACAACAGTTAACATTTATATTGTTTTTATTATTACTTATAAGCCATACATTTGCTTTTTCAATGCACATGCTCATAATCCATTATACACTGATATTTAAATGATCAAATATTAAAATAGTTCCAGAGACACTTGTTTGCTCTACCAATTAGTAATTGCCAGTTCTGGACCTTGAAGGCGATACTTTAGGTCAAGTGTAGGCTCTTCAGGAGCTTGGTCAATACTCGTCTCGGTTGAGTCTAGTCGGTTCTCCCCTCTCTTGATTGGGTCATCATATAGAGGACCTCACCCCCTGAGTTGGTCTTAGAGGTCTAAGAGATTCTTTTAGTAAGAACTCCCTTGGTACATCAGCTCCTGTTGGAGCTGGAGGTATGCCTCTCATTAGGGACCCTATGTAGAGTACTCAGCCTCTAGAGTGCTTTGTTCAAGAAGCGCTCTGTAGATCCTAGGTCGAGCAGGGTAACTCCCCTCGATTGCAAGGGTTCAAAAGCGCTATGCTGCGTCCTGCTCCCCCGGATGCCCATCTCTACGATCCGGTCTGAGTTGGTTTCTGCCCGTTTGCAGTCCCTCTTTCCGGACGCCGCCTCTGGAGGGAAGTGTTTGGGATTGCTGGGCAGATTAGGTTACTACTAAAGTAGGAGAAGGTCGGCCTCCCTGGTGGCATTGGGAGTAGACTATGCTCCGCTGAGAATATTAGTCTGTAATATATAAAAATTTACAAAAAATTTAATGTAGACATTAAGATTTTAATCTGGAACATACTTTTTATGGTTTGCATCTCTTCCTCTCACAAAATGTCCTTACTGCAACATTACAGTAACGGTAATTTTATACACTTTTCTTTTTTAATTTCTATAAAATTGAATACATTTACATAGTTACTTTCAAGATTTGCCCATCTTTGTAAATACCTATATTAAAAATTATTTAAAATAAGGGGATTTTATGATATTCTTTATGCCATGGAAAATTTTGACGCTAACCTTAGATATAAATTGTTGTAATACACGCCAAAGATAAAATATTTTGCTTTTTATGACAAATATTGTCATTTGAATGTATAAATCATCTATAGTGAAGGGTTAAAAAAACTTCTTAATAAAACAACAGTCTTATTAATTAAAATAAATAATGGCTGCGGTAATGACAGCTTGTGTCTGTAAGGTTAAACGTACAAATGTCACAGCAGCCTTACGCAATGTTGCACCACCTGGTGGTGATTTCTTGACAAGTGTCACATGCCACTGGGTTGTATTTAACGCTGCGGCCTCGCGGTGGCATTACACGTGGCGGTAATAGGCATTTTGGTAGTACCTACTGTAAATGTATAGACCTTTAGCATAATTAGGTTAGTAATGTTTACGGTAATGCTTTACATGGTAATGTATTAACTAAAATGAACTAACAATGTGCAATACCTTTGTTACTGTATTTATTAATCTTTATTAAAGTGCCCCTATTGTGTTTTTTTGAAAATTAGCTTTCATGTAGTGTGTAGCATAGCTCTAGGTGAATGAAAATGAAACTGAAGCAAGCTGTGGTAGGAATTTAGCAAGATAATTTGCCATTCCTAGGACTCTACATACATCTGCCATGCACTTTGATTCTGACATGTGTAGAATAGCACTGACTTTGCTTGGGTCCGCCTCTAGCCCTTTTGCTGTGACTTTGTGTCAGACGAAAAGTATTTCAGTCTTAGCAAACTCACATTTTTCATTCAGTGTGAGTCCCATTGCTTGAGACCTTGTTCAGACGCTGATCATGCTCAAGTTTGTCTCGGTCGAAAACAAGAATGTCATCTGCATGACATATAACACCACTGAAATCCTCCAGCATTTGAGACATTCGCCGTTGAAAGTGTTCAGGTGCTGACACGATTCAAACTGTCTGAGATGGCAGATTACTTGGAAGAGAGATTTGGGATTCCACAGTGCTATTGATGGTTCTCACATCCCTATATTGAAACCTCCACAATACCAGTCGGATTTCCACAACAGAAAAGGCTGGCTCTCCATAATTTTATAAGCAGTTGTGGATTGTAAAGGGATGTTCTGGGACCTTAATGTTGGACAGCCAGGGAGGGAACACAATGCCAGGGTCCTCAGAAAGTCACGCCTTTAGGCCAGAGACAGTAATGCTTTTTCTGGCAGAGTAAAAACATGTGTGGAACTGATGTTGGCTACTTCATTCTTGGTGATTCTGTTAACCATTGCAGAAATGGTAGTTAAATCCATATCATGACACTGGCAGGCTTACAGAGGGTCAATAACTATACAACATGAGAACAAGTCAAGCCTGTTGTGTGGCTGAACATGCATTTGGGAGGTTGAAAGGAAAGTGGAAGTGTCTCAGTAAAAGAAATGACTGCAATGTAAATGCATAGTGGTGTGGTGATCGTGATATATTGTGTTTGCTACAAATAAAATATTTGAAATGAAGTTTTGGTGTAAAGCTATTTTGTGACCTACACAATAGGTTGTTTGCAATCGTGTGGTTCTGGTGACGTGTGAAATTATTGTGGAGGGCAAGCAGTGAAAATTGGAAGATGTGCTGGTTTAGAAAGGTATAAACAGAAAATCACAACATATGTTGGAGGTGACCCTTATGTTACGAAGAGGAGCTATTTTTCCACTGAATTGAAAGACTTGACTGCCATCGAGGAGGAAGATATAGAGAATGTGAAGCTGCTGTCATGCAGCGCTCAGGTCTGGGTTTGCTTATATCGCTCTGCCTTTCTAGTGACGTTAAGGGCAGTATTTTTGATTTTCTGTAGTGATTGTGAAAAATGTCGCCATTGTAGATTATTTATGCTGAATCGAGAATTGCAGCAGAAGCTCACATCATCGTTCAGGGAGAAAATTTTCACCTTTTCTACGTGTAAACACACTGAGGGAAGCCGGCTGAGGAGGTGACGGGAAGACGCCGTATAGCAAATCTAATAATGTCACTGATTGAACCCACTGGCAATAAAATAATCCCACAGCTGAGTGTTTTTGAAAGCGTTGTGTTTCGTTTGGTTCAGTAATTAACATTATATTTGCTAGTATGACTCTCAGTCGGTTTGAGAATGAGCAGAAGGGTCAATATCACTATAAAGTGCCTTTTAGTCCTCATCAGAATCGCTCGGTCATCATGAATGTGATGCAAAATAATTCAGTTCTGAGCTTTGATTAGAAATGGCCAAACATTTACACACAATGATAACTCTCTTGAAATGTGTTTTTCTCATTTTATACCATTTCCTTTGATTGGATGTGTGCGGTTTTGGCATGTCAACATTTGTGTGATTTCTTTATAAAGTGAAGAGAGCCAGTTAATATTGCTGCAAAGTTTGACCAGATATCTTTGTTGATAGACGTTATTTACAAAAGAAAGTGCAACTATTGCATATTTTAAGGGAAACAAATATTTTCAGTAGTTTCATTATTATCAGAAGACTTTAATTAAAATGTATTGTTGAGAAAAGGACCAAGTATCTTACTGAAAATCTACATTTTATAATCACTATGCAATGAAAATATCTTTAAACTACTTTGATTTTGTCCATGACAGGGTGGACATATTTTATGGTTTGCTCGTATGTTGTCTGCTTGCAGCTAATTTATAAAAAGTGCTGGAGCTTGACCAACATGCATTTCCAACAGCCCAAGGTCTCTTTAACACCTCAAATATGAAGTTCAATGGAAAATCTCAGCTTTTTATTTTGGATTTTGTGACGTCTCAAAGGCACTTTATAGTGATCATGACCCTTAACTCATACGCAGCCACTTCAAAACTGTTCACGAGCTTCTACGGGTTTGATTTTGGTTGTCATTTGTTGAAATAAATAAAAACACAGTGTGTCGTGTCTGTCATAGACTGTAAAGGGTGTCTGTCCACTGAATGCCCTCCGATTCTCCTCCGTGGTCATATGGGAAAGTGAATATTTACAAAGACAACATTAAAACTGCAGTTACATTTACACCCTTCCAACAGAGACATGGATCGACTCTGTCAGCTTGTTGAACTTTTATTTATTTGGACATTTTCTGCCATATGATGCTGAAGCAGCAGCGTGACACTGTTTCCACGGTAACAGATCAACATTGTGAACGGGATTCTACAAAACTGAAGTGAAAACACCAAATGATCATTCAATGGGATAAAATAGCTTCACTTCCCTGCAAACGAGACCATGAAGAATGAGAACATTTAACCACGTCAAAAACAATAAGGGTAAGCAGGTGCCCATATTAATTTAAGCATAAGCAGACGCAAAACACTATAAAAGGAGACAACTTTTAAAGTTAGAAAACTAGATAAATTAAACCAGTGTTTCTCAACCAGGGGTCCGACGTAATGCCAGGGGTCCTTATAAAATATCTTTGTATATTTTGACATTTGACATGTTCCCATAAAAGAAGATAATATACGTATAATATAACTGACGATAAGACTGAATATTGGATGAGTCAACTAACTTAGTAAATTATATTTGATTGTATTTGGTCGTTAATGAAACCAATAAGCCAATATTATTCTGGGGTCCTTGAGGACGGGTCTAAATATGACGGGGTTCATTACTCAAAAGAGGATGAGATTCACTGACATAAACGATAAAAGCTCATTGTGGTTTCTCAATTTGATCGATTTGAGCAACCATAATCGGTGTGGAAAACAACCACGTCACTTCTGCAGGCTGCGTTTTACTCTGTCACTCTTTTCACAGCTTTTGCTGGCTCTGAAACACTCGCTTGGTATTTCTCCTGCTCTTTGTCTAGCAAAAAAATCCCTCCTCACTAAATGAAAGCTTAAAATGAAGGCCTGATTATTGTCACAGGTCTATTGACTTTGAATGTCTGTGTTACCTTTGCTATATTTTCACACTTAAAACAATGCTTTGGTAATCCTCTTGTCCTCTTCTGTGCAGAGGAATAAGTCTCCTGACAGTTCTCTCCCAAGTGTTTCCATTGCTGTCTGAGAATGATTCAGTGGGCTATATAACACTTTAACTGTCAAGAAATTACTTCTCTTTAAATGTTTTGGTTCATCATACTTACCTTTTAATCAAAATTACCTTAAACTTACATCATTTTTTTAGCTCTATTTAGTAAATTGGTGTACTCATTTGTTGCAACACAACATTTGATCACTTTGATAAGAAAATCTTTTTTCCTGAATAATTTTGACATGCTTCTTTGATAATTGATCAGGCAGACTTTCTTTGTTTCTATAGAAGCCTAACATTGTTTCCAAGTAAAGAGTGATTTCTGACTCTAAGTTTCAGACTTGTGAAGGGAGTGCGGGGCACAGCCTAACGCCGGGTTGGTTTTAATACACATGGTTTAAACACTTCCACATATGCTAGCATGATGAATCTCTGTGCATTTACTAGTTGCCATATCGACAATATATAGAGAAAAATATTTCTGCAAATATTCAGAAATCTCTGGGAGATATCTCTGAACATTTATTTAACAATAGCAAAAGTAATTTGTTACAATGTGCCCCGCTGCTACTGGTGTAATGGGCATAATTAATGTGTATGCATTTCTGTTGAGAAACCATGAGGGGAAAAGGTGAAAAACACAGAGAGGAAGAACCTGAACATTTAGAGAAGATTATTTCAAGAGCATTTGTTCTGGCTCGTCTGTGTCTCTGGAGTTCTGTGAGAGCTGTGAGTGAGGGATGAGAGTGTTTGATCAGCTCTGTGTTTCTGAACGTCTGAATATGTCTCTTCATCTCTCTGTCTGTATTGTTTTGACCTATGCTGTACAGCTGTGTTATTTGTCAAACTACACAATTATTATAATTTGAATATCTAAAAAAAAAAAAAAAAAAAAATGCTACTTTATATGAAAAAAAATATTTTAGTTTGTCGTATTTTTTTTTTTTTTTTTTTTTTTAATTAAATCAGATAACATTTTTAGCTGGCATATGTTCATGTTACAATGTGTCACATTTCACTTCCCTTCTTTCAGGGTAAATAAAGACAAAATAAATATTTATTTATTTACTAAGTAAATAAAGTATACACCGTATTAATGAAACAAAGCCACATATTTGTACCAGACATGTGTGAAAATAATGTGGAACAAAAGAAATTCCCTGAACCCTAAGCAGATTTACACAAACTGAGAAAATCAAAAAGCGTTTGGTTGTGCCCTGTTCTCCCCTACTCATTTATGCTGTGTGTTTATATAGATATATAGATTTATTTATTTTTGGACTGATAGTGGTTAATAAAGTCAAATAATTGACTCTCAGCACCTTTCTGTGCCCCGTACGGTGAACATCAGGCATGCTATGTGGAGATTCTCTATGCCATGATCACCTCTTACTCTAATTAATCAACCGTGATCATGCTAAAAATAATTATAAGTGAATAAATGAAGCATTTACAACATTTTCCTGTCAAAGCCTTCAGTTTTGTTTCTTCAGATAAGAATAGTCAGGATAGTTTACCCAAAAATGAAACTGTATATTGGCATGAGGGTGAGTCAATGATGACAGGCTTTCTCCTGTGGCATACTAAAAATATTCTGGAAGATGTCGGTAAGAAAACAGTTCCTCTTGGTCAATAGATTGGAAGTCAATGGGAACTGAAACCGTTTTGTTACCAAAATATTGTTTAAAGGAAGTTATATTGGTTTAGAAACACACGAGAATGAGTAAATGATGACCAAATGATGATTTGTGGGGGAACTAACCCTTTTACATCATGCATAGAGATTTTATTTAGACACCCAACTAAAACTCTGAAAACGTGCAATTTCAGCTCAATACTGTTTAACGCTAGAATCAGCAGGTTAACCGAAGAACTAGACACACACACTCATATAGTGCACACGTGTATTCCTCTGCATTTAAACATTACACTCCAAATGTGTATTTTCCATAATCAGCTGCTGCTGCAAATATTGTTTTAGTTGTTTATTAAACTACCTCAGTGGAAATCAGTAATGTTCAGTGGACTGCTGGAAGAAGCCAATGCCAATGACAGATTGGTGTTTGCTGCACTTATTTACATGATCTTTAGAAAAAATAAACAGGAGAATATAAGTGAAGAAAGCTTGTTCAAGCTGACTTTGTGTTGACTTATGTTTTACAAAATATTATTATTATTATATTACCTTTCTGGAAAATCCATCAATGCCACCAAAGTGGGTACTGAAGACTCTTTTTTCTTTGTCTGGTTCTTTGTCTTAGGAAACTAGCATTAATCTATAGTTCAGGTACTACTGATCATACTATGGTGGCAACATGCACTCACTCACTCACGCGCGCACACACACACACACACACGCACACACGCACACACACGCACACACACACACACACACACGCGCACACGTAATTATAGTGTAATGTAATTTTAATGGATATAACCAGTGTGGTGTAGGGGTAATACTTCCTAAATGTCTTGACTCAGATAGTTTGACTCAATTAACATACAGTGGGTACGGAAAGTATTCAGACCCCCTTAAATTTTTCACTCTTTGTTATATTGCAGCCATTTGCTCAAACAATTTAAGTTCATTTTTTCCCCTCATTAATGTACACACAGCACCCCATATTGACAGAAAAACACAGAATTGTTGACATTTTCGCAGATTTATTAAAAAAGAAAAACTGAAATATCACATGGTCCTCAGTATTCAGACCCTTTGCTCAGTATTTAGTAGAAGCACCCTTTTGATCTAATACAGCCATGAGTCTTTTTGGGAAAGATGCAACAAGTTTTTCACACCTGGATTTGGGGATCCTCTGCCATTCCTCCTTGCAGATCCTCTCCAGTTCTGTCAGGTTGGATGGTAAATGTTGGTAGACAGCCATTTTTAGGTCTCTCCAGCGATGCTCAATTGGGTTTAAGTCAGGGCTCTGGCTGGGCCATTCAAGAACAGTCACGGAGTTGTTGTGAAGCCACTCCTTCGTTATTTTAGCCGTGTGCTTAGGGTCATTGTCTTGTTGGAAGGTAAACCTTCGGCCCAGTCTGAGGTCCTGAGCACTCTGGAGAACGTTTTCGTCCAGGATATCCCTGTACTTTGCCGCATTCATCTTTCCCTTGATTGCAACCAGTCGTCCTGTCCCTGCAGCTGAAAAACACCCCCACAGCATGATGCTGCCACCACCATGCTTCACTGTTGGGACTGTATTGGACATGTGATGAGCAGTGCCTGGTTTTCTCCACACATACCGCTTAGAATTAAGACCAAAAAGTTCTATCTTGGTCTCATCAGACCAGAGAATCTTATTTCTCACCATCTTGGCAAACTCCATGTGGGCTTTCATGTGTCTTGCACCGAGGAGAGGCTTCCGTCGGGCCACTCTGCCATAAAGCCCCGACTGGTGGAGAGCTGCAGTGATGGTTGACTTTCTACAACTTTCTCCCATCTCCCGACTGCATCTCTGGAGCTCAGCCACAGTGATCTTTGGTTTCTTCTTTACCTCTCTCACCAAGGCTCTTCTCCCCCAATAGCTCAGTTTGGCGGACGGCCAGCTCTAGGAAGGGTTCTGGTCGTCCCAAACATCTTCCATTTAAGGATTAGGGAGGCCACTGTGCTCTTAGGAACCTTAAGTGTAGCAGAAATGTTTTTGTAACCTTGGCCAGATCTGTGCCTTGCCACAATTCTGTCTCTGAGCTCTTCAGGCAGTTCCTTTGACCTCATGATTCTCATTTGCTCTGACATGCACTGTGAGCTGTAAGGTCTTATATAGACAGGTGTGTGGCTTTCCTAATTGAGTCCAATCAGTATAATCAAACACAGCTGGACTCAAATGAAAGTGTAGAACCATCTCAAGGATGATCAGAAGAAATGGACAGCACCTGAGTTAAATATATGAGTGTCACAGCAAAGGGTCTGAATACTTAGGACCATGTGATATTTCAGTTTTTCTTTTTCAATAAATCTGCAAAAATGTCAACAATTCTGTGTTTTTCTGTCAATATGGGGTGCTGTGTGTACATTACAGTTTTTTACAGATGCTAGGACACATTTCTCAATACTTAGGTCACTTTTGCAAAACTCTTCACACAGTTCTCCTAACCTACTTTCATCTTGGCAAAGCAGTTAATTTCACATTCAAAATGCACTACAACTACCAAAACACTTCATTCAGGTCTCAAATCAACTCATTCTTTCAGAACACTAGCAAAGGTTGACAGCCGACAAACACACTCTGTCACCCACAAAACAATGACCTGAAAAACACTAACAACATGTAGCATTATACAATGTTTTCTTGTGTAAAACAAGGACACATCTCTGTTTATAATTCACTGCAATATATGTTACTGGAATGAATCAGACATGATGCAGAATTCGTCAATATTTTATGTTGTTTATTTATTTTTATATTTTTTGTATAATTCCAAAATACAAGAATTTTTATACACACCATCCACTGATACAGATACAATTCAATTGTTTTCATAGCATTTGATTTTAAGATTTAAAATATATTTCATTAAAATATTACTGTAGGAATGTAGCAAATTGCTGTCTTATTGAGTTTTGTATTATGTTTTTGTTTTGAACACAAGTTTAACAGTTTTGAAAACAGTATGTAAGCATGTGCAAATCGGTCTGTACATACAAAGAGTTTTGGCAGTTGTTGTGTCTGAGTGAGAAAAGAATTCATGAAATTTGAGAGATGTAGTCATTGAATGCATTTTGTGCCAAAGCAATGATAATTGATCCTCAGTTTAGCCCACATAGACTTCTGTTGTGCTCACTGTGTGAAGAGTTTTGCAAAAGTGACCTAAGTATTGAGAAATGTGTCCTAGCGTCTGTAAAAAACTGTAATGAGGAAAAAAATTAACTTAAATGATTTTAGCAAATAGCTGCAATATAATAAAGAGTGAAAAACTTAAGGGGGTCTGAATACTTTCCGTACCCACTGTATACGAGTTCAGTTCTGCCTGCAGAAAATATGAAATCCATAGTTTTTAAAATTCAGTTTCCTTTTACTACAGTAATAGTATAATGCATGCAAGCCATTCTACATGTTTGGTTGAGTGTTGAATGTGTGCATTCTTGCCAACAGAAGTGAGTCATTACTTTATAGAATGAAGAAGAAGAAAGTAACAGAATTGCTGAGGGCAGACACTGGTCAGATGAGTCTCCTCTGCAGAACTTCAGCTGACCCTCTGTTGAAATCTCTTTCTGGGGGTGGGTGTGTGGTGTTGATGGTGTCCATTTGCAAATAAGATGAGAAAGATCCATGATTTTGGTATGAGGTAAGCTTATATGAAAAGAAAATTTAAGCATTTAAGAAACGTGTTAATTGACTGCATTTTGTGTGAAAACGACATGAATTGTGTCAATGGTGTGGTCACAACAGACGGATGTTCTGCTAAATGTGTTTAGAGTTTTGAAAATGTGACTACAGATTGGACAAAAGTATGTTAGCAATTGAAAAAAACTGTAATAGAAAAAAAATGATGGCATCCGACTTCTGCTACAGTTTCTCGGCGCGCTTATGTCACGCTTCAAGTCAAGCATAAACTCAACCCTCTCATGCATGCACTGGTGACAGCTGGCCGGAAGCAATAGTCTACAGTTTAAACATTTTAAAATATTAGTATTTTTTTAGGGCACTAACTACCAAGGGGACACAATCCCACCCTCTATGAGGGCACCATCAACACCACACACCCACCCCCAGAAAGAGATTTCAACAGAGGGTCAGCTGAAGTTCTGCAGAGGAGACTCATCTGACCAGTGTCTGCCCTCAGCAATTCTGTTACTTTCTTCTTCTTCATTCTATAAAGTAATGACTCACTTCTGTTGGCAAGAATGCACACATTCAACACTCAACCAAACATGTAGAATGGCTTGCATGCATTATACTATTACTGTAGTAAAAGGAAACTGAATTTTAAAAACTATGGATTTCATATTTTCTGCAGGTAGAACTGAAACATGACAGTAATGCAGTTTTCATAATGCCATCAACTGTTCGTATTTTGACAGTCATTGATTGACTATATGTTCATGTTGGACAGAATGCAATGTTTTGACAGAACGACTCTGTTTTGAATCAGGTTTGCAGTGTTTTGATAGAGTTAGTATGTGTTGGTTGAAAAAGGTTTTTAGTGTTTTGAAATGTGGAGTTTGTGTATTATTAGTATTACTTACTAATTCATTAATCAGAGTTTATTGTTAGTTAATAGTAATTACTAGAGTGTTAATAATGCATTATTCATTTGTTCCTGTGTAGTTATTCATTAATGAAGGATCAGTACTCTAAAGTGTTACCGGTAATCTTATTACAGTGCGTCGGTTATGCGTGATGCACTATAAATTATTGCAGGGCAAATTCAAATATTAATTAAATTCTAAAAGTAACCTAATCATCATCATCATCATCATCATCATCATTCAGAAGAGGCTTGAGATCGCCGGCCTGGTATTTGCTATTTGCAGCACGTTTCTCTACTTGCATGTGTTGACAAACTGATGGAGATGTTTTCTTTATTTGCTGGTGTTTTTTTCTATTTGCATGTGTTTTCTTCATTTGAGCTCTCTCGGTCACCGTAGTTTGTTAATACTGTGCATATTACAGAGTTTAAGATGATGACGACAGGAAAATATGTGAGTGAATGAGATGCAATATGACAGAAGGTGTTTATGATAGATGTGTCCAGAAACATCCAGGGTGTGAGCGGTTCTGCTTCTCATTATGAACGATCGGATCAGGTCTGTGTGATGATAAGGGAGCTGTCAGCCAATGATTTCCCCAGCACATCAGGGAAAACTATTAAAAACTTTTTACAGGAATTGGAGTAATGCATTGACATGAAGTAATGCACTTACATAACCAATTTAAGCCCCATCGCTTTTAATTAGTTCTTAAATTGATCTCTTAATTAGAGCTCTTGACAAAAAGCACCATGGAGAAACTCAACAGCAGTGCAAAATATGAAAAGACAATGCAGAAAAGCTGAGCGCATGTGGCGAAAGACAAAACTTGAAATTCATTATAACATCTATAAAGATATTCTTCATGCTTTCAATGTGGAATTAGGCAAAGCTAGACAGACCTTCTTCTCAAATATTATAAACAGAAACTTAAACAACACCCGCACTCTTTTTTGCTACAGTAGAGAGACTAACAAACCCCCCAAGTCAGATTCCCAGTGAAATGCTCTCAGACAGCAAATGTAGTGAGTTTGCTTCCTTCTTCTCTGAGAAAATTAATAATATCAGAAAGGCGATCAGCACATCCTTGAGCTGCACTGGGGTAAAACAGATCAGATCACAGCCTCAGAAAGTAGCTATTATGTCTGATTTCGAAGCAATTGATGGTAAAATTTTGGAAGAAACAGTACAGCACCTTAAAACATCAACCTGCGCCCTTGACACACTTCCCACATCTTTTTTCAAAAGAGTGTTAAACTGTTTAGAAGCAGATCTCCTAGAAGTGGTAAATGCCTCCCTTCTCTCTGGGACTTTTCCAAAATCCCTGAAAACGTCTCGGTTACATAGGTAACCCTCGTTCCCTGAAGGAGGGAACGGAGACGTACGTCGGACAGACCGACGAATAGGAATCTCGCTAGAGAGGCCAATCTACTTCGAGTGTAACTAAACGAGCCAATGCACATTGGCATGCAATCATATGCATCAGCTGCTCGCCTCGCAGCGCGGGTATATAATGAGCAGCAGGTGCGTTGCATCTTCAGGTTTTCGCTGAGGAGCCGAACCGAGCAGGCGGCAGCATCAGCAGGACAACGCCTGTGGCGACGGGACGTACGTCTCCGTTCCCTCCTTCAGGGAACGAGGGTTACCTATGTAACCGAGACGTTCCCATTCAGTCGGTCACGTTCGACGTACGTCGGACAGACCGACGAATAGGAATCCCTACCAAAGCGCCACAGGAGCTGCCCTCTTCCAGCGCTCTGTCGTGAGCCACCTGAACCCCCTTGCCTAAGGACAGTGGGACCAGGCTCACGCAGAGAGGGTCGATCACTGTTGTTCCCAAAACCCACTCAGTGCGACAATTGGATAACGCTGGGAAAGCGTAGCCTTACATGCGATAAGGAACGCTGCGGAAGCCATATCCTTCCCCGAAGGAGTTATATGGATAAGTACATATGGACTAACCTTGTAGGTTGTACAACATATGGAAGAACTGGGGTGACTCCACTCGATGAGAGATGGGTTCTCCCAGAGGGAAAGACACGGGCTTCGTTTAGGAGCAGCCGTGGAAAAAGCCATATGGGATCCCCGTGGGGTCACACACATGGAACCCAGCCTAAACCCGGTTCTCAAGGATACAACGGAGTATAGGCCTGGCGCCAGACGCTCCGCCACGTCGGCTGCCGAAGGGTAACCGGAGGACTCAACAGGGTCTGCCCGCAGGGACTCTCTGGAGAATAGAATGCGCATGTAGCGCAGCAAGCCGACACTAAGCCGGGGCCTCTCCGTGCCTCTGACCTGAGGCGAGAACACGGGAGGAGACCGGCTCGACACGAAGGCTATAGTATCTAGCGAACGTGTTAGGTGTCGTCCAGCCCGCAGCTCTACAAATGTCTGTTAGCGAGGCGCCACGAGCCAGCGCCCAGGAGGATGCCACACCTCTCGTGGAGTGAGCATGCAACCTGAGCGGGCAGGGCACACCCTGAGCTTGGTAAGCCAGGGCGATGGCATCCACTATCCAGTGGGCCATCCTCTGCTTGGAGACAGCCTTTCCCTTCTGCTGGCCTCCGTAACAGACAAAGAGCTGGTCTGAGGTCCTGAAGCTTCGAGTTCTGTCTAAGTACAGTCGCAAGGCGCGAACTGGACAGAGCAAAGCCAGGGCTGGGTCTGCCTCCTCCGAGGGCAGCGCTTGCAGGCTCACTACCTGGTCCCTGAAGGGAGTGGTAGGAACCTTGGGCACGTAGCCAGGCCGGGGTCTCAGTACCACGTGGCTGTCACCCGGCCCGAACTCTAGGCACGATTCGTCGACCGAAAATGACTGCAGGTCCCCTACCCTCTTGATGGAGGCCAATGCCACCAGCAGCATCTGCATAGAAGCAAGTCTTCATAGACAGAATCTTTAAGTCTGCTGACAGTAAAGGCTCAAAGGGAGCAATCTGAAGTGCTCTCAGCACCAGAGTGAGGTCCCAAGAGGGTATGGAGGGGGGACGAGGAGGATTTAACCGTCTCGCCCCCCTAAGGAACCTGATGACCAGGTCGTGCTGACCAACAGATTTGCCATCTATGTGGTCGTGGTAAGCAGCTATGGCAGCAGTATGGACTTTGAGGGTGGAGGGGGACAGCCTACGCTCCAACCCTTGCTGCAAGAAGGAAAGCACGACTCCGATCGAGCATCTTCGGGGGTCTTCTCGACGAGAAGAACACCACTCGACGAACAGGTTCCACTTCGAGGCGTAAGCACGTCTCGTAGACAGTGCACGTGCCGAAGTGATGGTGTTAAGTACCTCAGGGGGTAAGTCACCTAGAACCTCCGCGTCCCGTCCAGGGACTGGACATGGAGTTTCCAGAGGTCTGGACGCGGGTGCCAAAGAGTGCCCCGTCTCTGAGAGAGGAGGTCCTTCCTCAGAGGGATGGGCCAGGGAGGGGCTGTCGCGAGGAGTGAGAGTTCTGGGAACCAGGTCCGGTTGGGCCAGTCAGGCGCAACTAACAAGACCTGCTCCTCGTCCTCCCTGACTTTGCACAGGGTCTGTGCAAGTAGGCTCACTGGGGGAAACGCATATTTGCGCAGGCCCCGGGGCCAGCTGTGAGCCAGTGCATCTGTCCCGAGTGTTCCCTCGGTCAGAGAGTAAAACAACTGGCAGTGGGAGGTTTCTGGTGAGGCAAACAGGTCTACCTGAGCCTCTCCGAACTCTCTCCAGATCAGCTGAACCACCTGGGGGTGGAGTCGCCACTCTCCGGGCAGCGCAGCTCGTGATAGCTCGTCGGCCACACGGTTGAGCACACCGGGGACATGAATGGCGCGAAGCGACCTCAGATGCTTCCGACTCCACAGGAGGAGATGGCGGGCGAGTTGCGACATGCGACGGGAGCGTAGACCACCTTGGCGGTTGATGTACGCAACGGTCGCAGTGTTGTCCGTACGGACCAGTACATGCTTGTCGCGAAGCAGGCCTTTGAGGCGGCTCAGCGCAAAGCGTACTGCCAGCAACTCGAGGCAATTGATGTGCCAATGCAGATGGGGTCCCGTCCAAACCCCTAACACTTCATGCCCGTTGTACGTGGCACCCCAGCCGGAGGCAGAAGCATCTGTGAACACCACAGCATGCCGGGACACCTGTTCTAGGGGCACTCCTGCCCGAAGAAACAAGGGGTCCGACCACGGGCTGAAGGTACGGCGGCACTCCTGAGTGATTGGCACCCGGAACGTGCCGCGTTGCCACGCCCATCTCGGGACTCGGCCGTGAAGCCAGTGCTGAAGCGGTCTCATATGAAGCAGACCGAGCGGTGTTACAGCCGCTGCAGCCGCCATATGCCCCAGGAGCCTCTGAAAAAACTTCAGTGGGACCGCTGTCCTGCCATTGAACGTATTCAGGCAGTTCAACACCGACCGAGCACGTTCCTCTGTGAGGCGTGCTATCTGCTCGACCGAATCCAACTCCATACCGAGAAAAGAGATCCTCTGCACCGGGGCGAGTTTGCTCTTCTCCCAGTTGACCTGAAGCCCCAACTGGCTGAGGTGCCTGAGCACTAAGTCCCTGTGTTCGCACAACTGATCCCGAGACTGTGCTAGAATGAGCCAGTCGTCCAGGTAGTTGAGAATGCGAACACCCTGTTCTCTCATGGGAACAAGGGCTCCCTCCACGACTTTCGTGAAGACGCGGGGAGACAGGGCCAGCCCGAAGGGTAAGACTCTGTACTGATATGCTCGACCTTCGAACGCGAATCTCAGGAATGGCCTGTGTCGCAGAAGGATCGAAACATGAAAGTACGCGTCCTTCAGGTCGATCGCTGCAAACCAATCTTGGGGACGGATGCACTCGAAAATGCGTTTCTGCGTAAGCATTTTGAACGGTAGCTTGTGAAGGCTCCGATTCAAAACTCGCAGGTCCAAGATCGGTCGTAACCCGCCGCTTTTCTTGGGTACAATGAAGTAGGGGCTGTAGAACCCTGACCTCAAATCGGCTGGAGGGACCGGCTCTATCGCGTCCTTCGCCAGTAGGACTGCGATCTCCGCACGCAGAACAGGGGCATCGACATCTTTCACTGAAGTGAAGAAAATTTGGGTACCGCTGGTTGTTGAGCCAGCGGCGGAACAAAAGGAAACAACAAAAGATTCTCCACCCGGCCCTCCTCCGGGGGAAGGAGCGGTGCAGTCACCACCTCCTGAAGAGCAGTCCCCTCCATCTCCGGGTAGCCCGTCCTGGGGCCGCTTGGACTTGGCCTTGCCACCCTTCTTCTTGGGGGGTGGCTGGACGGGCTGGGCACCCCGCCCGCGACCGGCTCCACGGCGCCACTTGGATGGAGGCTGCTGGGGCGCGGGGGCGGCTGCAGGGGGCGCCCACGGCGAAGGGTAGTCTGAGGTGCTGCCGGCGGTGGAGGTGCAGCAGCTGACCGCCTCGGCAGGATGTGACTGATGGCCTCAGACTGCCTTTGTACAGCCGAGAACTGTTGGGCAAAGTTCTCGACCGCGTCGCCGAAAAGGCCGGTCTGGGACACGGGGGAATTAAGAAACCTGACCTTGTCGGTATCCCTCATGTCCGCAAGACACAGCCAGAGATGGCGTTCCTGGACCACCATAGTGGACATCGCACGACCCACTGACCGCGCCGTAACCTTCGTCGCTCGAAGCGCGAGGTCCGTCGCGGCACGAAGTTCCTGGAGAACTTGTGGATCATGACCACCCTCGTACAGGTCCCTCAGTGCCTTGGCCTGATGGACCTGCAACAACGCCATAGCGTGTAAGGCAGAGGCAGCTTCCCCACAGGCCTGATAAGCCTTGCCGGTAAGATCCGACGAGTACTTACAGGCCCGGGAAGGGAGAGACGGCTCCCCCCGCCAGGTGGAGTTAGGGCACAGTTGCATAGCAACGGCCCGTTCCACAGGGGGTATGCGCGTGTAACCCTTCGCTGCCCCGCCATCAAGGGTGGTGAGGGAGGAGGACCCACCGACACGGTTTCGGGCAGTAAAAGGTGCCGTCCACGTGCCTGTGAGCTCTTCATGCACCTCCGGGAAGAAGGGCACTGGGGTGGGGGGCTGAGAACCAGCCCTGGCCACCCCGAGATACCAGTCATCCAACCTCGAGGGTTCGGGACACGGTGGAGGATTCCACACGAGCCCGACCCTGTTGGCGGCCCGGGAAAGCATAGCCATCATTTCCGGGTCCGTGTCGGGCACAGTTGTCACCCCCGAAGGAGGCAACTGCGCCGACTCATCCTCCCCAGAAGTATCAGGCTCACCCTCCGATGCAGCGATCGACATCCGGTCGTCTGGGGGAGCTCCGAAGGAAACGGATGGTACACACCTCTGGGGTGGTCCACCACGTTCCGCGGGCAGCTCTACTGGCTGCGGAGCGCACGAGGGGGGAGGGTTCCTAGGGGGTTGGTTCCCCGAAGGAAGCGCGCTCACCGTTATCCTCAAGTCACCAGCCCCGCCGCTCGCAGCAACCCTCTGAGGAGGATTGGAGCAAGGCGTCGGGACCGGGACTCCACCCCTTTGCAGAAAGTGGAGTCTCGACCGCAACTCCGCGATGGTCATCATCCCACAATGGGTACATGACTATTCCACAAACGCTGCCTCAGCGTGCCTTAAGCCCAAGCACGCGATACAGCGCTGGTGACCATCCCGAGGCGCCAGGTAACGACCGCATCCAGAAACACACAAGTAGAACGACATCTTTAAAAAGACGCGAACTACTCGTGTTAGCTCTTTCAAGGACTGACTCTTTTAGGTGCTGAAGCACGCAGGGGAATAGCCGCTGTAACAACAGCTTTTTAGCGCTCTAGGCGCACCGTTTCACCAGCCGTGAGAACGGCCTTCACGCTGATTACAGCTTTGCTCAATCAAACAAAAGGCAAAAACAAAAACAAAAGGAGAATCGGCCCCGCTGCTGCGCTGTCCGCCTGCACCACGCAACAAAGAGACGTCTTGAAGAGAGACTCGTTCACCACACTCGCTTTCAGTAGCTGTCTTCATAGAAGGTTTGGCTCCGAAGCGAAAAGCTGAAGATGCAACGCACCTGCTGCTCATTATATACCCACGCTGCGAGGTAAGCAGCTGATGCATATGATTGCATGCCAATGTGCATTGGCTCGTTTAGTTACACTCGAAGTAGATTGGCCTCTCTAGCGAGATTCCTATTCGTCGGTCTGTCCGACGTACGTCGAACGTGACCGACTGAATGGGAACTGCAGTTGTTAAGCCCCTCCTGAAAAAGAGCAATCTGGATAACACCATATTGAGCAACTACAGGCCAATCTTCCTTTCATAGGCAAGATCATTGAAAAAGTTGTTTTCAATCAGCTGAACAAGTTCTTAAGCTTGAATGGATACTCTGATAACTTTCAATCTGGTTTCCGACCGCATTACAGCACAGAGACAGCACTCATAAAGATAATAAATGATATTCGCCTTAACACAGATACAGGTAAATTAACAGTGCTGGTTCTACTTGACCTCAGTGCTGCGTTTGACACTGTCAATCACAACATTCTTCTTGACAGGCTGGAAAACTGGGTTGGGCTTTCTGGGATGGTCCTAAAATGGTTCAGGTCATACTTAGAAGGGAGAGGTTATTATGTGAGTATCGGTGACCATAAGTCTGAGTGGACATCCATGACATGCGGAGTCCTTCAAGGTTAAATCCAGGTGAAAAAATAGTACATTTCTGTAATGTACTTAAAGTGCTCTATTTTCTTGCACTAATTTTGTACTTAATATACTAAACATTCCTCTTTAATACTACTTAAGATCATCTTAAGAACATCTAAGTGTACTCAACTGTGCTATTTTGAGACACCATGAAATATGAACTTAAATGTGCTTTTAATATACTATCTCTATATTTAAAAAATATATTTAGATACTACTTGTAGTACACTATGGGTTCAAATGTACTATAAGTAGTATCTTTATTCACAGTTCATATGCACACAGAAGATGGTGTTGTTTAGTGCAGTGGTTCCCATATATATTGCAATTTACAACTCACAGCCCACACAACCAAACAGATACTCAAATAATCGGATTTGGACTGACAGTGTGAATGTAGCCTGCCTATGTATCCATCCATCCATCCATCCATCCATCCATCCATCTATCCATCCATCCATCTATCCATCCATCCATCCATCCATCCATCCATCCATCTATCCATCCATCCATCTATCCATCCATCCATCCATCCATCCATCCATCCATCCATCCATCCATCTATACATCCATCCATCCATCCATCCATCCATCTATACATCCATCCATCCATTCATCCATCCATCTATACATCCATCCATCCATCCATCTATCCATCTATACATCCATCCATCTATCCATCCATCCATCTATCCATCCATCCATCCATCCATCCATCCATCCATCTATACATCCATCTATACATCCATCCATCTATCTATCTATCTATCTATCTATCTATCTATCTATCTATCTATCAATCATCTATCTATCTATCTATCTATCTATCTATCTATCTATCTATCTATCTATCTATCGTCTGTCTATCTATTTAACTCAATCTGTCTGTCTGTCTAAAACATTTTCAATGTAAGTGTTTTTGTTGTCTAAAAGAAATGCTGAATTCTATAATGAGAGTTGTCTATTGAATATCTAGGTACAATATAGTCATCTTTGGTGGCATTGATGGATTTTCCAGAAAGGTAATATAATAATAATAATATCTTGTAAAACATAAGTCAACACAAAGTCAGCTTGAACAAGCTTTCTTCACTTATATTCTCCTGTTTATTTTTTCTAAAGATCATGTAAATAAGTGCAGCAAACACCAATCTGTCATTGGCATTGGCTTCTTCCAGCAGTCCACTGAACATTACTGATTTCCACTGAGGTAGTTTAATAAACAACTAAAACAATATTTGCAGCAGCAGCTGATTATGGAAAATACACATTTGGAGTGTAATGTTTAAATGCAGAGGAATACACGTGTGCACTATATGAGTGTGTGTGTCTAGTTCTTCGGTTAACCTGCTGATTCTAGCGTTAAACAGTATTGAGCTGAAATTGCACGTTTTCAGAGTTTTAGTTGGGTGTCTAAATAAAATCTCTATGCATGATGTAAAAGGGTTAGTTCCCCCACAAATCATCATTTGGTCATCATTTACTCATTCTCGTGTGTTTCTAAACCAATATAACTTCCTTTAAACAATATTTTGGTAACAAAACGGTTTCAGTTCCCATTGACTTCCAATCTATTGACCAAGAGGAACTGTTTTCTTACCGACATCTTCCAGAATATTTTTAGTATGCCACAGGAGAAAGCCTGTCATCATTGACTCACCCTCATGCCAATATACAGTTTCATTTTTGGGTAAACTATCCTGACTATTCTTATCTGAAGAAACAAAACTGAAGGCTTTGACAGGAAAATGTTGTAAATGCTTCATTTATTCACTTATAATTATTTTTAGCATGATCACGGTTGATTAATTAGAGTAAGAGGTGATCATGGCATAGAGAATCTCCACATAGCATGCCTGATGTTCACCGTACGGGGCACAGAAAGGTGCTGAGAGTCAATTATTTGACTTTATTAACCACTATCAGTCCAAAAATAAATAAATCTATATATCTATATAAACACACAGCATAAATGAGTAGGGGAGAACAGGGCACAACCAAACGCTTTTTGATTTTCTCAGTTTGTGTAAATCTGCTTAGGGTTCAGGGAATTTCTTTTGTTCCACATTATTTTCACACATGTCTGGTACAAATATGTGGCTTTGTTTCATTAATACGGTGTATACTTTATTTACTTAGTAAATAAATAAATATTTATTTTGTCTTTATTTACCCTGAAAGAAGGGAAGTGAAATGTGACACATTGTAACATGAACATATGCCAGCTAAAAATGTTATCTGATTTAATTAAAAAAAAAAAAAAAAAAAAAAAATACGACAAACTAAAATATTTTGTCAATAAAAGATGATTTTTTTATTTTTTTTTTCATATAAAGTAGCAATTTTTTTTTTTTTTTTTTAGATATTCAAATTATAATAATTGTGTAGTTTGACAAATAACACAGCTGTACAGCATAGGTCAAAACAATACAGACAGAGAGATGAAGAGACATATTCAGACGTTCAGAAACACAGAGCTGATCAAACACTCTCATCCCTCACTCACAGCTCTCACAGAACTCCAGAGACACAGACGAGCCAGAACAAATGCTCTTGAAATAATCTTCTCTAAATGTTCAGGTTCTTCCTCTCTGTGTTTTTCACCTTTTCCCCTCATGGTTTCTCAACAGAAATTCATACACATTAATTATGCCCATTACACCAGTAGCAGCGGGGCACATTGTAACAAATTACTTTTGCTATTGTTAAATAAATGTTCAGAGATATCTCCCAGAGATTTCTGAATATTTGCAGAAATATTTTTCTCTATATATTGTCGATATGGCAACTAGTAAATGCACAGAGATTCATCATGCTAGCATATGTGGAAGTGTTTAAACCATGTGTATTAAAACCAACCCGGCGTTAGGCTGTGCCCCGCACTCCCTTCACAAGTCTGAAACTTAGAGTCAGAAATCACTCTTTACTTGGAAACAATGTTAGGCTTCTATAGAAACAAAGAAAGTCTGCCTGATCAATTATCAAAGAAGCATGTCAAAATTATTCAGGAAAAAAGATTTTCTTATCAAAGTGATCAAATGTTGTGTTGCAACAAATGAGTACACCAATTTACTAAATAGAGCTAAAAAAATGATGTAAGTTTAAGGTAATTTTGATTAAAAGGTAAGTATGATGAACCAAAACATTTAAAGAGAAGTAATTTCTTGACAGTTAAAGTGTTATATAGCCCACTGAATCATTCTCAGACAGCAATGGAAACACTTGGGAGAGAACTGTCAGGAGACTTATTCCTCTGCACAGAAGAGGACAAGAGGATTACCAAAGCATTGTTTTAAGTGTGAAAATATAGCAAAGGTAACACAGACATTCAAAGTCAATAGACCTGTGACAATAATCAGGCCTTCATTTTAAGCTTTCATTTAGTGAGGAGGGATTTTTTTGCTAGACAAAGAGCAGGAGAAATACCAAGCGAGTGTTTCAGAGCCAGCAAAAGCTGTGAAAAGAGTGACAGAGTAAATCGCAGCCTGCAGAACTACCTACTGTAGTCAAAGCACAATAAAGAAAGCTAGCCTTTTCCAAGGCCCATATTTACTCAAATATAGACCTCTGGGAATCCATACTCTAGTTTCTCTCTCTCTCTAGTCTCTCTCTAGTGTCTCTCTCTCTCTCTCTTAGATATATATATATATACACTAACGTTCAAAAGTTTGGCATCGGTAAGATTTTTAATGTTTTTAAAAGAAGTTTCGTCTGCTCACCAAGACTGCATTTATTTAGTTAAAAATACAGTAAAAAACAGTAATATTGTGAAATATTATTACAATTTAAAATAACTTTTGAAAATATTTTACAAAGTAATTTATTCCTGTGATGGCAAAGCTGAAACATTTATGATTATTTTCAATGTTGAAAACAGTTGTGTACTTTTTTTTTTTTCAGGATTCCCTGAATAGAAAGTTCAAAAGAACAGCATTTATCTGAAATACAAAGCTTCTGTAGCATTATACACTACCGTTCAAAAGTTTGGGGTCAGTAAGAATTTTTATTTTAATTTTTTTGAAAAGAAATTAAAGAAATTAATACTTTTATTCAGCAAGGATGCATTAAATCAATCAAAAGTGGCAGTAAAGACATTTATAATGTTACAAAAGATTAGATTTCAGATAAACACTGTTCTTTTGAACTTTCTATTCATCAAATAATCCTGAAAAAAAAATATGGTACTCAAATATTTTGTACAATTGTACACATTAAATGTTTCTTGAGCAGCAGATCAGCATATCAGAATGATTTCTGAAGGATCATGTGACACTGAAGACTGGAGTAATGATGCTGAAAATTCAGCTTTGATCACAGGAATAAATTACTTTGTGAAATATATTCAAATAGAAAACAGTTATTTTAAATTGTAATAATATTTCACAATATTACTGTTTTTTTTACTGTATTTTTAATTAAATAAATGTAGCCTTGGTGAGCAGACGAAACTTCTTTTAAAAACATTAAAAATCTTAGTGGTTCCACACTTTTGAATGGTGTGTGTGTGTGTGTGTGTGTGTGTGTGTGTGTGTGTGTGTGTGTGTGTGTGTGTGTGTTAATGTTTAATTAGATTGCTTTAAAATATATGAATATATTTCTCTCTGGTTTTGTTTGGCAGCTGTAGTACCTTTTATAGTTAAGAACATTAGAACATTACAATCTAAAAAATGCTTTTTAAAGCAGAAGTTAAAATCACAAAATTAAACAATTAAACATTTTTATAAATTAACTGCGATCAGACAACATACGAGCAAACCATAAAACATGTCCACCCTGTCATAGACAAAATCAAAGTAGTTTAAAGATATTTTCATTGCATAGTGATTATAAAATGTAGATTTTCAGTAAGATACTTGGTCCTTTTCTCAACAATACATTTTAATTAAAGTCTTCTGATAATAATGAAACTACTGAAAATATTTGTTTCCCTATAAAATATGCAATAGTTGCACTTTCTTTTGTAAATAACGTCTATCAACAAAGATATCTGGTCAAACTTTGCAGCAATATTAACTGGCTCTCTTCACTTTATAAAGAAATCACACAAATGTTGACATGCCAAAACCGCACACATCCAATCAAAGGAAATGGTATAAAATGAGAAAAACACATTTCAAGAGAGTTATCATTGTGTGTAAATGTTTGGCCATTTCTAATCAAAGCTCAGAACTGAATTATTTTGCATCACATTCATGATGACCGAGCGATTCTGATGAGGACTAAAAGGCACTTTATAGTGATATTGACCCTTCTGCTCATTCTCAAACCGACTGAGAGTCATACTAGCAAATATAATGTTAATTACTGAACCAAACGAAACACAACGCTTTCAAAAACACTCAGCTGTGGGATTATTTTATTGCCAGTGGGTTCAATCAGTGACATTATTAGATTTGCTATACGGCGTCTTCCCGTCACCTCCTCAGCCGGCTTCCCTCAGTGTGTTTACACGTAGAAAAGGTGAAAATTGTATTACACCGTCCAGTTTTTCCCTGAACGATGATGTGAGCTTCTGTTACAGTTCTCGATTCAGCATAAATAATCTACAATGGCGACATTTTTCACAATCACGAAAATCAAAAATCAAGAAAATCTCTCACTTAGATAAAGAAAGAAAGAAAACCAGTGTTGTTAATAGAGTTTTGATGGATGACGATTGTAATGAAGGTAAAGTCGATTACAGTGACATACAGGAGTCTGCACAATGAGAGAAATAAACAGCAGGTGCTGCTATTTCAGGAGTATCCTCAAAGACTTTAACTGATCCCTAACTTCTTTAACTTAAGCAAACACTGGTAATACACATTTATTTAACAAAATGAAACAATAAACACAGAAAAGAACAGCAGATGCTGGCTATCTCAGATAGTTCACGTTAGCGAGTAGACTATGGCTAATAATAAATCATGAGATCACACTTGACTGAAACACAGAATAAAAGGAGCGTTGCAAATGAATGAGTAGGTGTGACCATGGAAAACATGTTGCAGAGATAAAACAGGATCATTGATTTTTGCAATTAATTATATCTTTATTTTTGTACTACTTTATTTTTCTTTTGCAATTTTTTTTTTTTTTTGATCAATACTTTATTTTCCTATACTTTATTCTTTTGCAACAATATATGGCTTTAAATTGACTCCATAACCTTGTTGTATAACACTTATGTGTTATATTATTAACATTTTACCAAAATCAAGCTCAAATGGAGTTAGGAGGTGTTTCACCAGTGAATGTTTTACATTTCTAGATGTGTGAGGCAGTAAGTGCAAGTTATCAACTTACAGGTCACAAAGGTTATTATAGCTATATGTGGGCACTTTATTTTTACTGTTGTTTAATATATTTGACCAAAAGCTTGTTATAAAAGACAAAGTGTTACGCACAGGCTGTATTGGCAATGACTGACAGCAAATACAAGACAAAGACACTCTTCTCCTCAAACACACAAGACCTTTACACACATTGTGTTTTAAATAAAGAAAACACTGTCCTAATATGAAGCACCAGTTTTTTATTTACCCTTACACTGCCAACAAGCAGAGACAGCAGAGAATATAAGCGGCAGAGGTGTTTATGCATTCGTGCAAATACTGTCATAAATTACTCACTCTTTCACTTCAGTGACAGTCATGCTGAGATCAAGTTCTTTTAATTCCAAACATAAATTCCCAATGTTTAGTAATGTGGTTTAATCAATGTACTTGAGCGTAGCTGGATTACAAAAGTGAAGTTGTGTTAGTATAGATGTGCAAATTAAACAGAACTGCATTGAAAATAATACTGATAACAAGGATGATAATAATACTGATAACAAGGATGAAAATAAAAAGATAAACTTGATTAAATACACAAAATGCTAGAGCACAATAGTATATTGAGAAATTCACCTTGAATAATAAATTCTACAGGTGAATTTTTTCAGAAAAGTAACAGTCAGGATCAGCAGACTCATTCTGGCTCACAAGTGAATGGTGAGTAAAAGCAGTCATGTCGTTTTGCGTCGGAAGATTTGTTTTGTTTTTTTCCTGACTGCTACTACAAGCGCTGAGGAAGGTCAGGAACACCGGTATGAACACAAGGCCATGGATGGCCCCAAACAGAATGACTAAGAACATGATTTTGAAGAAGGTCCTGAAGATGTAGCTTTTGGCAGTCGAGAGCACCACCACTCCTGCGATAGTGGACACGGCCCCCTGAATGATGGGATAGCCCAGTTTAGTGAGGGCATCCGTGGCTTTCTCATTCGCTGAGGATTTTTCACTTGACACAAAAGCATAGCATATGTGAGCAGAGAAGTCGACAGAAAACCCGATACAAATCACAAGATTAATCATAGAAACGGAGTCTAAACTAACATCCCACAATGCCATGAATCCGGCCACTCCCACAATGACAGATGCGATAGAAATAGTCACCCAGAGAGAGCAGAGAGGGTTTGGGATCAACAGGAGTGAAATGACTAACATCACACATGTAGCGACCACTAAGTTTTGGATTGTATTGCTGATGATGACGGCATACTGGTCGAAATAGATGAAAGCAGCGTGGTACACTATCAGATCAACGGGCGTCTGCAGCTTCCCACATTTTTCTGCGGTATCTCTAAATGCGTTCAGCATGTTCTTCTCATCGATCGCTGTGCGGATGTTCACAGTCGGAATGAACATTCGTGATGCATGAATTTGACTGTTAGTGAAATTAACATCTCGACTAAATCCAGACTGATTAAGAAATGCAGTTAAATAGCGTTTGAATTGCATTTCATCGTCTAAATTGACACCTGCTCTCTGTCCAAACTGCATGTATGAATTCAGCCAAGAAACAGGCGGAATGCCTGAACGAGCCATTGTCAGATTCTGAAAGTTTTCCAAACACAAGTCGAGACTTTCGCGAGCAGTTGGGTTCCAGTACTGAAATTCTTCATCCTTTATAACTAACATGACATTGGGACCGTAGGAAGAGAAGAATTCATCTTCTTTGTCATAGTAACTACCAACATATGAGCCGTCTGCTGCTAAATGTTTCAGATCTAGACCTTCCTGCATTTGGAAGCATCCATAGATACTCACTGCCAAATACCCGGCATAGATCACACACACGAGCGTCTTAACCCACGCTCTCGTCAGAAAAGGGCCGTAATACTTTTTAAAGAATGAATCCACTGGCATTTCGAATTCCTTCTGTGTGATTTTATCATACGCCCCACCGACACAACAACCTCCATCATCACCGGTGGCTTCTGGGACTCTCATGCAGGTCAGCCAGTGCCTGTTGCCTTTCTCTCTCCGTCCGTTGAGTGCGAGACACGCGCCGAAGAAGGTGATGTTGAAGATGTAGCAGAACAGAAGAGCTGTGCTGGTGTACATGCAGAAAGACTGGACTGAGCGGAAGGGCGTCATGAGACCGATGTAGAAAGCCATCACATCTGTCAGCGTGGTGATAGTGATGGACACGCCGGCCTCTTTATACGTTTCTGCTAAACGAACCTCCACAGCTTTATTAACTTCAGTCTTCTGCCAGCAGGAGATCATAATGAACATGTCATCTACACCAATACCTGGAGGAAAACAGAGACAGTGAGCCTCAGCTGTGAGACACCTACTAGGTGATGAAATTAATGACATCTACCAAGGATCAGAAAGGGGGCTGAGGCCACGGTCATGGCAAACGGCATCCCGCAGAACAGCAGCAGTCCAAAGCTGGCCAACACGGCCAAACCAGCGGAGACGACGCCGAACGCGGCCACCCACACCTTCGTCCTGACACTGTCTAACCTGTGGAAGCAGACCAGGGATAAATGACATAGCTAGTGAGAGACACATGTGATAATGTGATTATTTTTAAGTCTTTATACCTTGAACAGGACAGAATTGAAATGGTAATGGCCAGGGAATACGTAACAGAGAAGAGGGGGATGATGGAGTCTGAATTGGTCTCGAGCTCATTTTGTCTTGATACTGATGTAAAGTAAGACACATGGACCTGTAGAAATGAAGAAGAAGAAAAAATACAGTAATAAAACACTGTTAATTACTGTATAATTACTGTATACATAAATGTGTTTCATTGAGTGGATTCACAATGCAGAACTAATTATTATAAATTACGACAGGACATGGCATTCAGTTCATTATTTTGGTATATTTCAATTGCTGTACAAATGACTTTTGGAGATGATTATATTAATGTCATATGAGGTACTGTAACAGACACGTCAGGTTCCACCTCACTGCCATACCCACGTACCCAATCACCGGAGTACTAATCACCACCACCTGCCACTCATCAGCACTGCAATCAACACCACTACAAAGACTCTCCACACACACACACTCACTGTCCGGTCTCGTTTGCACTACTACCTATGTATGCTAACCTTAAGGACTCCTAACGCCATACTTACCTGCTCCAGTCGTCTCATCCATCTCCTTCGTCTCCCGTCCTCCTTGTGTGATTACCTGCCTGTGTGTGTGAGTGTCTCCGCCAGCTTCAACCATCCCATCTCTTCAGCTGCATCTGCAAGACATTATCAGGACAGTATCATATTCCCTTCATCTCTCCAGTACTCATTATCTGCTTACCATAACCCAGTGCTCTGCTTATTATTAATAAACTCACCTGGATTGTTTATACCTCTGCCTCCGTGTCTCTGTACCGTAACAGAAGACCGGACCTTAACAACTTTACAGCATGAGCACCAACGACCCATTTCAAGAGCTCGTGGACGCACTGCGCCGAGCACTCACACCACAGCCATCCTCACCATCAATATCCACCACTTCAGCTTCCGCACCTTCTGTCACCTCTCCTTCTCCAGCATTCACCTCCAGTCCCATGGCCAAACCGGCGCCCTACTCAGGATCGGCGGAGGAATGCAGCGGATTCCTTCTCCAATGTGAACTGGTCCTGGAGATGCAGCCGCACCTCTACACTTCCGACACAGCAAAAATTGCGTTCATCATTTCGCAACTGCAAGGTAAGGCCCTGCAATGGGCAGATTCCCTGTGGACTCAAAAAGGCCCTGTTGTACAATCATATTCGGCGTTCGTCTCTCACTTCCGTGAGGTCTTCGGGAAACCTCTGAAGGATTCTTCTACTGGTGAGAAACTCTACAATCTAAAGCAAAGAAATCTCTCTGTGAATGATTATGCCTTGCAGTTCCGAACGCTAGCCGCCACCAGCGGATGGAATGAACAAGCCCTCATCACTTCTGTGACGAGCAGGGCGGGCGAGAGCCGTGAGGGAACGGCGCGAGGCCGGTGACGCGAGTGATAATGAGCGTCACCTGCGAGGCGTGCCGGCCTCGAGTCTCTCACGGAGGAGCTCCGGAGGCATAAAAGGAGGAGCGACATCAGTGAAGGACGAGAGAGGACCAGGCCTGGACTTTATTTTATGTTTTATTATGTTTGTGTGGCCGGCAGACGTCCGCGAGGGTCTGCCGGCATTACTTTCGTTTTGTTCTATGTTTATTTTGAATTAAAAGTTACGTTGAATGTTCGCCGGTTCCCGCCTCCTTCTTCCCACATTTACGAACTGTGTTACATTGGTGCCGAAACCCGGGAGGAAGGAGGGACATGCTGTCGGAGAGCCCTCGCTGCTGAGGGGGATCGCGGTGCTGCGGAGTTCGGGCAGCGCGGAAGTGAAGACCGCGAAAGGCTGCCCGAGGCGGTGGTGCTGGAGCCTTGTGAAAGGTGGGACGGAGACCCGGATGCCGTGCTCCTGGGACGAGGTGGGGTGGCTGCCGTCCTGGACCTGGAGGGAGCGGAGGAGTCGCCGCCGTCTGCCGTGGGCCGGAGCCTGCTGCCGTCCGCCATGAAGGGGAGGAGCAGGGGACGGGGGACTCGCTGCCGGCTGCCCTCAGTCGGAGGAGCCATCGCCGGCCGCCAGGAGGCGGTCGAGGATCGGGCCGTCCACCGAGCGTCCAGTGCCACCGCATGGCACCGCGAAGAAGAGCCTCTTGGCAGGCTGAGGACCGAGCGGCAGTGTGTCTGGGAGCCGGACCCAGCATTTTTTTTTTCTTTCTTTTTCCTCTCTCCCCTCTCTCGTCCTGTCGCTCCCCTTGCTTCCGTCTCCTTTCTCTCGTCTCGTCTGTCCTTACCCCCAGGTGCTGCGGCCGCCGAGACAGGCCCCGGGGGGGAGTAAAGCGCAGTCTCGGAGGTACCCCCCGGCCTGCGAGGGGCGTTGGGGGTATGTGACGAGCAGGGCGGGCGAGAGCCGTGAGGGAACGGCGCGAGGCCGGTGACGCGAGTGATAATGAGCGTCACCTGCGAGGCGTGCCGGCCTCGAGTCTCTCACGGAGGAGCTCCGGAGGCATAAAAGGAGGAGCGACATCAGTGAAGGACGAGAGAGGACCAGGCCTGGACTTTATTTTATGTTTTATTATGTTTGTGTGGCCGGCAGACGTCCGCGAGGGTCTGCCGGCATTACTTTCGTTTTGTTCTATGTTTATTTTTTTTTTTTATTTTTTTTTTTTTTTTAACGTTCAACAAAACTTTAATGTAAAATAAACAAAGAACAAAACGAAAGTAATGCCGGCAGACCCTCGCGGACGTCTGCCGGCCACACAAACATAATAAACCATAAAATAAAGTCCAGGCCTGGTCCTCTCTCGTCCTTCGTTGTAGTCGCTCCTCCTTTTATGCCTCCGGAGCTCCTCCGTGAGAGACTCGAGGCCGGCACGCCTCGCAGGTGACGCTCATTATCACTCGCGTCACCGGCCTCGCGCCGTTCCCTCACGGCTCTCGCCCGCCCTGCTCGTCACAACTTCTTTCCGTCAAGGATTGGAACCCAACGTGCGGCTGCATCTCGCTGCATACGAGGACTCAATGGGACTTGAACGCTTCATCCAACTCGCCATCCGCGTGGGTTCTCGTATGCAGTCGTGTCTCCTCGAGCACCAGGGCCAGTCACCTGCCACCAACCTCCTCCGCTGGTCTGAACCCGTCAGCTCCCCAGAACCAGCCACCGAACCAATGCTAATCGACCATTCCCGTCTAACTTCCAATGAAAGACAAAGAAGATTGACTCATAAGTTCTGTCTATATTGTGGATCTCCGGGGCATGTTCTCTCCACATGCCCAACCCGTCCTCCTCGGCCCGTGGTGAGTGCGATTTTCCCTTCCATTCATAAAATGAAACCACTCACAACTGTTGTAATCCTTACTGCTGCAAATACCTCTGTTCCAGTGGTGGCGCTCCTCGACTCAGGGTCTGCAGGAAATTTCATCTCCGGCGCCCTCTGTCGACAACTCAAGCTCAAGATCTCCCCGTCTCCGGTTAGCTATCAAATCCACTCCATCACGGGCAAACCCCTGAGCCGTAAGCACATCCGTCATTGTGTGGGACCACTTCAACTCAGCGTGGGTATTCTACACTCTGAAAAGATTCATCTGCTGGTTCTGGAGGAGTCCACCGCTGACGTGGTTCTAGGGCGCCCGTGGCTCGAACAACACTTCAGGCGAAGTCCTGAAGTGGGGCGACCACTGCTTTCCAGATTGCTTCCCAACGCTTCCTGTTCCAAAGTCTCCATTCTCCAAGTCTCTCTCCATGAATGCAACCTCTATCGAAAGCCCTGTCGAAAAACGCTCCGTGGATGTTCCCCCGGACTACGCCCCCTTCAGTGACGTTTTCTGCCCGCAACGCGCCTCCAAGCTTCCTCCACACCGGCCATGGGACTGTGCCATCGATCTGCTACCGGGTGAACCAGTGCCCAGGGGACGCATTTACCCCCTGTCAATACCGGAGGAGAAGGCCATGGAGGAATACATCAAAGAGGCCCTCAACCAAGGTTACATCCGCCCGTCTACTTCCCCTGCTGCTTCAAGCTTCTTTTTTGTGGCGAAGAAGGACGGAGGCTTGAGGCCCTGCATTGATTACCGTGCCCTCAACAAAATCACCATCAAATTCCGCTACCCGCTTCCCCTCGTCCCAGCGGCCCTGGAACATCTCCGTGGTGCCACTGTGTTCACTAAGCTGGACCTCCGCAGCGCGTACAACCTCATCCGGATACGCGAGGGGGATGAGTGGAAGACCGCCTTTGTCACGCCCACCGGACACTACGAATATCTTGTTATGCCGTATGGCCTGGTCAACGCCCCCTCCGTATTCCAGGATTTCATACACGAGGTGCTCCGGGAGTTTCTCCACAAGTTCGTTCTGGTGTATATAGACGACATCCTCATCTACTCCCGGAGCTTGGCCGAACATCGCCACCACGTTGCGGAGGTCCTCCAACGCCTACGGCAATTCCACCTCTTCCTCAAAGCTGAGAAGTGCTCCTTTCACCAGCCCTCTGTCCAATTCCTGGGGTACGTAATAGATCACAGTGGCATCCGGATGGACGAGGGGAAGGTCTCCACCATTCAGTCCTGGCCCACTCCATCTTCAATCAAAGAACTCCAACGCTTCCTAGGTTTCTCCAACTTCTACCGCCGGTTTTATCAAGAACTACAGCACCATCGTCAGTCCATTAACCAACCTACTCCGTAACCAGCCCAAGTCTCTGTCCTGGTCCCAACAAGCCACCAACGCCTTCGAGACCCTTAAAAGAGCCTTCACCACCGCTCCCCTCCTCGTCCACCCTAATCCAGAGCTCCCATTCATCGTGGAAGTGGACGCCTCCACCACCGGAGTGGGAGCGGTTCTTTCACAGCAGCAGGGGACACCTAGTAGACTCCATCCATGCGCCTTCTTCTCCCGCAAGCTCAACCCGGCGGAGGTCAATTACGACATCGGTGACCGCGAACTCCTGGCCGTCAAGCTTGCCCTCGAGGAGTGGAGGCATTGGTTGGAGGGGGCTACTCATCCATTCCAAGTTCTCACTGATCACAAAAACCTGGAATATCTAAAAGCTGCCAAAAGACTCAACCCTCGCCAAGCTCGCTGGGCCATGTTTTTCTCAAGGTTCAATTTCTCTATTTCCTACCGCCCTGGTTCTAAAAATACCAAAGCTGACGCTCTGTCTCGCCTCCATTCCCCGGAGGAAAAGCCTGAAGACCCTGAAACAATCCTGCCGGAGTCCATCTTCGTGAATCCCATCCAGTGGTCCGAAGAAACCACACCCTCCTCCAATGCCTCCACACGCACTCCGCCGGGTTGCCCCCAAGGCTTGCAATACGTCACCCGGGCACGTCGCACTCCACTGCTGCACAATACCCACTCATCACTTGGCACTGGTCTCCCGGGGGTCAATGAGACCCTCTCGTTGCTCAAACAACGCTTCTGGTGGCCCAACATGGCCAACGATGTCAGAAGGTACGTGCAGGGCTGCAGGGAGTGCGCCATCTCTAAGAGCCCACGCCATCTTCCCACCGGCAAGCTCCTACCTCTGCCCGTTCCTGAGAGACCCTGGTCACACCTGGGAGTGGACTTCGTCACAGATCTCCCTGAGTCTGACGGTAACACCTGCATCCTGGTGGTGGTAGACCGCTTCTCAAAGTCCTGCCGCCTGATACCCCTGGAGGGTCTACCTACCGCCATGGCAACTGCTAAGTTGATGTTTAATCATGTTTTTCGTCATTATGGAATACCTGAAGATATAGTCTCCGACAGAGGACCCCAGTTCGTCTCCCACGTCTGGAAAGCCATCTTCTCCCTCCTGGGTGTGACCGTCAGCCTGTCATCCGGATACCATCCTCAGTCGAACGGGCAGACGGAACGCAAGATCCAGGAGATAGGCCGCTTCCTGCGTACCTTCTGTCACGGCCACCAGAACTCCTGGAACCAGTACCTGGGTTGGGCCGAGTACGCACAGAACTCCCTCCGCCAAGCCACAACTGGACTGACACCCTTCCAGTGCGTACTCGGCTACCAACCCCCACTGTTCCCCTGGGATGGGGAACCTTCCAACGTCCCCGCAGTCGACTACTGGTTCCGGGAGAGCGAGAGGGTTTGGGACTCAGCTCATCACCAACTGCAGAGAGCCCTGCGCAGACGCAAGATGACAGCCGACCTTCGGCGCTCCGAAGCTCCCGTCTACCAACCGCGGCAGAAGGTCTGGCTGTCCACCCGGGACATCAGGATGCGTCTGCCCTGCAAGAAGCTGAGTCCCCGCTTCATTGGCCCGTTCCCCATCATCCGGCAGATCAACCCCGTCACCTACCGTCTTCAACTCCCAGCACAGTATAGTAGAATCCATCCCACATTCCACGTATCACTGCTCAAGCCTCACCACCCTTCTGTTGTTCCCTCCACAGAACCTGACGTGGCAGCCGCCGAGCCCCCCCTTCCACTCATCCTGGAGGACGGCACAGCCTACGTGGTTCACGAAATCCTGGATTCCCGGCGCCGTGGTGGTCAGCTGGAATACCCCGTCGACTGGGAAGGCTATGGTCCCGAGGAACGCTCATGGGTCCCCAAGAATGATATCCTTGATCCTATCCTATTACAGAACTTCCATACCAATCACCCTGACAGACCTGCCCCACGCCCGAGAGGAAGACCACCACGACGTCGGGGTCCGCGGCCCTCAGGAGCGGGCCGTGGGAGGGGGGGTACTGTAACAGACACGTCAGGTTCCACCTCACTGCCATACCCACGTACCCAATCACCGGAGTACTAATCACCACCACCTGCCACTCATCAGCACTGCAATCAACACCACTACAAAGACTCTCCACACACACACACTCACTGTCCGGTCTCGTTTGCACTACTACCTATGTATGCTAACCTTAAGGACTCCTAACGCCATACTTACCTGCTCCAGTCGTCTCATCCATCTCCTTCGTCTCCCGTCCTCCTTGTGTGATTACCTGCCTGTGTGTGTGAGTGTCTCCGCCAGCTTCAACCATCCCATCTCTTCAGCTGCATCTGCAAGACATTATCAGGACAGTATCATATTCCCTTCATCTCTCCAGTACTCATTATCTGCTTACCATAACCCAGTGCTCTGCTTATTATTAATAAACTCACCTGGATTGTTTATACCTCTGCCTCCGTGTCTCTGTACCGTAACAGGTACATTTGCACATACATCGGTCATTAACAGGGCTTGACATTCAACTTTTAGTGGTTTTCCAAAGTTACTAGCAACTCAGCATTTTCACTGGCCACAATTTTGACATCGATACCATGGGGAAATTCAGCCATATAGATACTTTTAATATTATCTCATAATTTAGCAGCAGGTATATTAATATACCTGCTGTAACTTTAAGACCTGATGCACAGATCCATTTTACTGTTACACATGCTTTTTCTTTCTCAACTGTTTACATTCACTTAATTTACTTATTCACTTATTTGCCACTTGTTTGCCACCTGATGTCACCTGTTGGAGTTTGGGTTCGTTGCCGCTGTCGCCTTTGGCTTGCTTAGTTGGGGACACTTGACATTTGACTTGACATTTGATATTCAACAGTAACATTTATTCAACAGTGCTTTGATCTGTCTGCATTGACACTATTCTTTAAGAGCTGCTGTGCAGCCAAATTATGTACCAGTTATCAATGTAAAGCTGCTCTGACACAATCTGCACTGTAAAAAGCGCTATATAAATAAAGGTGACTTGACTTAAAGCATAGCTGACTGTGTTGATGTGAATACTCACCAAGATCAGCATTTTGACATTATTTTGTGTGTATTTGACTGTTTAAGCAGCGAAAAGAGCTCAATTTAGTACTACGAGGTGGTTTATGCTCACGCACTTTGGGTGTGAGAACAATATCTGTGTGAATGAGTAAAATTATGCACAATAGTTGTCTCGCTGTCGGAGAGATGAGAGAGGGCAAGAGCAGCTGGTATCGTGTGTCTGTTCTGAGGGAAATGAGTATTGAGTATTAGATATTTTAGTATCGATATGTATTGAAAAATCTTTGACAACACTACGTTGCATTAGTTTTTTTATTTCAAATGCCTTTTTAAAAGACTACAATATAATTCAACCCGCCGAAGTGGCTAGAAGGAGTTACACGAAGCCCTGCTGAAATCCACACACACTGTCGGTGTCAAACCCTGGTCATTAGGTATCAGTATGTCTAGATACAACTCACAAAATGTATTTTACTTACCGTTTTCTGCTCTGTAGCATTTGAGAGGAGTTTTAGAAAGCCATCAAGCCAGTCAGAGTTTTCTTCTGTCTTCTTCTCATCTAAGAAATAAAAAAGCCTGACCGCTTTGGCACTGGTGAGCTCTGAGCTATTTGGCTTTAGCTCCACACCGCCGATGGTTGTTCCCAAAAACATGCCATTTTTCACTGGATATTTTATGTTTGAAGAAACGATTTCAGTAGCATTGTAATTTATAATGTCTAAAACCGCATTTGACATGCACCTTCCCTTTGTTTTGGCACAGAGCTTGTCAAAAGTGTTTCCTTTCATACTTTTCACTCGTCTGTCTAGCTCTATGATGTCGTTAAAAGCAGCTTCAGTTAATATATTTTCACCATGCAAGCCTGTGATGATCAAAGAGGCATAAGTGCCTTCAGACACAAGCCGAAACTGAGAAAACTCTTCAGATTGTGGGAAATTTTCCACCACGATCGCCCTTTCCAACTTGGCAGGTCCATTGACAGGTGTAAACTGGTCTTCAATATCATTGGCCTTCCTCTCCTGAAGAAAGATGAAACCACCTCCGAGGGAAGCAGCTACACATACAGCTGATAAAAGAAACACACATGGATATCTACCAACGACACCACCAAGCTTTTCAAATGCCAGAGACAGAGGCCTCTCGATGCAGTCTGTTTTACACTTCGCCATCCTCTAGATTCACTTCAGCAGTCCCGTCCTGCACAGCCCCAGCAACACCAGATCGTCCTTGAAAACTGGTGAAGCTACAAAAAAAAAAACCTTTAATAAGTTGGCCACAAAAGTACAGGTCACGTCTGTGAGCAATTGCATAGCATAAATATAAACAGGAAAAGGGTGATGGTATGTGTGTGTGGTCTGAAACTGAGGAAAATAGAGCAAATTAGATGTAAAGAATATCACAATCCTTCTGTGAAACTGCTACAGACACGGGCATTTCTAGGATTTAAACACATCAGGGGCCGAAACATTAAGGGCTGGAGGCGGGTGATAAGATGACATGATCTGCAAGAGCAGTTTTTTTTTTTTTTTTTGCAGTATTGTTTATTGTTAACACAAAGTAACACAAATTAATCATATGTAACTTTACAACTCTCAACTGTCTCCATTCAGTTTTGCCTCATGTTTCTAACCCCTCTATCATTTCAGTCTTGGAGGTAAAAAAATAAATAAATAAATAAATAAAATAAAAAAGAAATCTCTCTTGCACACGCAATCAGTCACTCCACGTAACATTATATATCTTTACTGCCATCTGCAGAGTTAAGCATCAAAACTTGAAACAATAATTTTCCTATTACTAATTCAAACTGCTGCTGAGGTTATAAACTGATTATATGTTTGTTATGGCTGTTACAGCTAGCGTTTAAACATTTTACATTTTATTTCCACCAAACAGCACTAATAATCCTCCTTCTGTTTTTGAGATTTTTAACATAAATTTTGCTGTTTTTTATAAAACAGAAAGTCATTTGCTTCTTATGCCTCAGTGCTTTATCTTCTTTTAGAGCTGGGCGATATCTTACGGATCTAGCTATATTGTATTTAGGGCTTGCATGGCTTGACGCTTACTTTTTTCCCAAGGAGCACATGTGCTCGTAAGTTGAAAAATTTAAGAAGGCATTAAAAACTTTAGGGGCGCAATGCAAATTTTTCAAATGTGTTTTAGCTTAACGACAGTTAAAAGTACACAAGGTTTTTAAATATTTCTGCTTCAAACTGTTTTTAATAATCATGTAATTATTTATAGACCTACTTTGAACTATATATGTAACGGTATCAAATTTTCATTTAAAGATAATTGCTGAGGCTTTTATCATGGAAGCCTATATGTATCATGTATTAAATTAGGTTAGAATAAAGTGTTGTCTTCCAAACAGATTTAATAACTTTTTTCTTACAATAAAAATAACTCTGAACATTTAAGTATAGGCTACAATAAAACAACACACACACACACACACACACACACACACACAAAAACATTATAAAGCAATCCAATCTAGAGTAATTGTTTAATTTATAACAGTAACATGTGTTTGTCTATTAACAGAACTTAGTGTACTCACATACTATTTTTATTTTAAAAAAATGTATTTATATAAATAAATAAACTGAATTACTGGATATTAATATGAAGACCACAGAAACAAAGCTACATATAGCCTACTATATATATATATATATAATCGTTCTAACAGATTATTTACATTCTTTATCTACATTATTTGATTCTGATCTACAGTGATCACTACTGACTGTATAGAAGCGTAATGTTTGTCTTTATAAAACGAGTGTAGCCAAATATCTGTGGCCAGAACTATGAGATAGTCACCAAGACTATCATGGTTTACTACAGTAAAGAACCATGTTTACACAGAAGATGTGGGTAAACACTACATAAAAGCGTTAATCAAAGAATAATTTACAATGATCTCATGAACTCCAACAAACATCCACATCCGAAGTTCTCTGGTGGTTTAAAAAGATGTTTGTCGAATAAGTTTGAATTAGTAATACTAACTGTATTTGTTTACGTCTTTGCTACAGCATAAAAATAACTATTACATAGAAACTATAAATGGAAAGCACATCACCAAAGAATAAAACATACTTACAGGTTGTGGTGAAATGGCGACACGCCGGATAACAGTGACAGACAGTCGAGCCTCAGAACCAGCTCGGGAATCAAAGTCTTTTTATGAATTAAATGTCATGAAAATGCTTGAACGGTCTTGGCGACAATATTATGTCTCTCTCACGACTTTATATCCCGCACTGAAGCATATATTGGGAGTTCAGTTTTTTTATGAATAAATGATATAAATAATGTTAGTCATACGGTGGTACGAGCAGCTGTGCAGCCTATAGATACTGTATGACATCCGCCGGTGAATTACGAGCAACAGTCTGAGTGAATGCAAGCTAACAAGCAGAAATTAATTTCTTTATAGATTATAAAGCAGTATTTTGGAAAACAGACAAAGCAGAAAAGGTAAGAAGCGACATTTGAGAAAAGTGCACATTAATCTTATAGCCGCAGTGGAACCAACCCCGCGTCACGAGGTTTCCGATCTGTTGCGCATCTGCTTTAGATATTCTAGGACAGGCAGAAATCACTCAGGCGTGTGTGTGTGTGTTCAGTACTCATAGCGTCACTCCTACTGTGTGTGCTCCAACCAGATGGGTTAAACGCAGAGCACACATTCAGAGTGTGGGTTACGCCTTCACATCTCACTTTCACTTTCAGTTTCCCAACATAGAATGATATCATATTGTACAAATAAAAACATGCAAGATTTTCATCATAACATCACATCATCATAATAACATCAAAACCATTAACGTGCTCGTTTCTACTTGAACATGAGAAATAAACTTACTTTTCTTCACACAGCTCTGAAGTTCACCGTGACAGCCTGTGCGCATCTGACAGGAGAGCTGAGTAGGAAATATATGTGCCCTCTAGTGGTTAAGTATCAAAGTGCAATTAAAGGGATAGACTTTCCTAAACCCTTTTTGATTTTTTAAAGACAGAACAAGTAGCAAACATAGCATAGCATGAAATAGTGCAATACAAATTGTGACAATAATTGGTAACAGGGGTCCAAAAATTATATCATAATATTTTAAACGTTAATGAATTTATTATTATATATTTTTTTTACAATTTCAGAGAAGACATAAAACAATCAAATTCCACTATAAACACCTTAAATATTGGGGATGAATTTAAGCAGTTTTGTTTATGTATGTAAAATTTTGCCAATAATATAAATAAATTAATCATTAATAAATGTATTCAAGACCTTCGTTGACATTATTTTCATAATACAAAATAATATCCTTTAATGTAAAATTGTATTTAACTTTGGATAATTTTACAATAAAAAAAATAAACGTGTCAACAACTCTTTCTCACTTTTAGAGAAAGACCATAAATCATCAGTATCAGAGTATCTTGAAATGAATGATTTAACAGGGTAGATGGCTATTTCTTTAGTTGTATTATTAATACAATGTTTAAGGGGGATTAAACAAGCAGTCTTCCAATTAACATTATCAATAACAGATTTCCCCAAAAAAAAAGAGTGGAGTGCAGTGGGAGGGCGCGGAGTTGCGATCCAGTAGTCGTGCCACGCTGGGCTGGAGGATGCTGAACTTTGGTTGTGCCAGGAGGGTCCTTTAGGATGGACTGGGCAGCTGGGTCAGATGAATCTTCACAGGTTGCGCTGCTGTAGGAGCCGTAAGGGTCAGATGAAGTCACTCAACGCTGGGGCCCTTTTGCAGCTGGAATGCAGCTGAAAGCAATGTAAAAGGTTTTGCTCGCAAAAGCTTCACCTTAACCATCTTGTAGTCTCTTTCCTCGTCAGGTCAGAAACTCAGGACGTGGAGTGTCTGTTAATGTCTCCTTCCCCGTCGAGTTGGAAACGCAGAACAAGGGTGTGTCTACCCGGGGGACATATTTATCCCTTTCTGATGAGGAGGAGATTGAAATGTGGCGCTTTGCCGATCCTGGAGTGTGATTGGCTACTGTTATCTGAAGCAGCCCCGGTGTTGCCCACCCTAGTGTGGAACTCATTTGCATAGCATAAAGAACAGTGTTAAATTAGTGTCTTTAACATTTTACCCATGCATTATTTATTTACCAAACCTCTTTCAAATTATTAAAGGCATCATAGGGAACAGATAGACACCAAATGGTTAAATCATCGTCCATGCATTGGTTTATCTGTTAACAGGTCTGTCCCATGACCTGCTGTTTTAGCAGTCAGTAACCATTAACATAAACTGTGCTTTGCAGGAAGATGGAGTGGATGTGATGCAGTTTAGATCAAATTAAGGCCTCCAAACATAGGTATGAATGGATTTAGATAGATCTCTGTGGCCTCTCTTTATTTCAGTCACTGCTGCTCTATCCAGGAGGTCCTGAAGGAATTTTTATGGCAGTCCTTGCCTAAACCTAAGGAATGAGTTTGGTGGCTAGAGTCAATGTGTCGTCCAATGAGAAGTCCTCTCCTTGGTTTTGGTGGGTGCAGAAGGTCCCCCTTTATTTAAAATTTATTTATGTTCATTCACCAAAGATCCAATCACGGTGTGGCACATCTTCTTACAAACCAGAAGTTAGAGCGGGGCCCTGTCGTAAACTGGTCCCTGGAATGCCATCTTGACTGGTGTTCACAACGCCTGCTATACCTTTAGGACATCGAAGAGTCAGATCTAGACTGGGACGCAGCAGCTCCTTACGATGGCTGTGAAGATTTCAGAGAATTTGAATGTCCTTTGAGTTCAGATGAGTTGAGGGCTCTTGAACATCTGCTGAATTCAGCTGATCCTAATATCCCTGTCGAAGAACTGCACTTGCTTTGATGGGAGTTTGTTTCAACAAATATGAATAAAAACACCAAGCATAAAGACTGAACAGCATAATAAATTTATTTTGGAATAATTTAGTTTGGAATAATTTGGCAGCAATCTTAGCTGCTTTTGCTGTAATACATATCAAAATATACATGTAAAATAAACTACAGTTAAATATCCAAAAGCTACTGACCCCTATATCTTTAACATATTATTAACGCCATACCAGTTACAGAGGGTACACACTATAGTGAGTAAACTCTATAATAGGAATCCATTTCATGAATCCAACCTCTCTACTGTTGCTCTCAGCCTGCCTCATAATGCCGAGGAACTCTGTGTTTGTCTCTAGGTGTGTGTAGGAAAGGTCACAGCACAGGAACATGCATTTACTAGAGGGAAGCATAAACTGTGCTGACCATATGGAAGCTGACAGTCATGATCAAATTCAAAATGTATTTTAGGTTTTTCTCTTTGTGCAGAAGTAATGGGGACATGCCCCTGACCAGTAATCCACTGCATGACCTGCTGACGGTCATCTTGTCTTGTTCTGCGTCTCCTTGTTTTATCCTCCTGTTCGCTGTCATCTTCAACCCTCCTCTCCTTACTGCTGCTCCCTTCTTCTGCAAAACACACACACACACACACACACACACACACACACACACATCTCTTTCTGCAACCTTACTTGTGTTAACAACACCTGAACTTGAACTGACAATACCTAACATTTTAAAGTGCCTGATTCTACTATTTTAAACTTGTTTGGAGGTCTCCTACAACACGTTTATATTCCACTAGTGTGAAGAGATCCAAATCTTCAGTCTCACTAAATCACACCTTTCCACAAGCCCTCTCTGCTCTGACAGGTCACATGGCCCAGTCGGTTGTTACTGGTCTATTGTTCACAGCGTGTCAGAAATGAAACGCCCATTATGTCAATCGACTCCGGAGGCTTTACAACTCCAGCGACTGTACACAGTGTAAGGACAGGAACAGCGTCGATTTTACCATATCTTATGATGAAACACTGGAAAAAACTAGTTATTCAACGCAAACCTCCTTCACAAGGATGATCTGCACAGGACATTTCACAGTGTTTTTCAGTTTGTTGTACATGATGAGAGAACAATCGTTTGTCCACCTCAGTACGTGAATGACTGATATAACATTACAGTTTGTAAAACAAATCTTGCTCCAACCTTTCTCTACTAATAAGAAGTAAGAATGACGAACATTAGCTGGCACAGCCGTGTTGATGTGCAGAGATTTGAGCAGCAATTGTCAGTAAAATGTCAGGAAAACAACTAAAGGTTATACTGCTGTTGTATCGCACTGGTCATTTCTCTTGTTTACAAAAAGAATTTGATTTCACCGTGTTTTTTAAACATGTACACAACAAGTGATGATTGAGGGTGGTGCGGGTCGATCGTGGGCGGATAACATTTAGGCAAAGGCGATTCTGAGTCGATCCTTTCTTTTGAGAGACAACTTTATTTATCATGCACTTATGGATTCCCCACAGCTCCATTCCACACTGCATGAAAGATCATATTTGAAAAAATATAATAATTTGGACTGAATGCACCATACCAGAACTGATGATGTAAAAGCAGTGATGTCACCTTCATCTTCAAGGCTTTGAATCAAGTTCTGCATGTAGTTCACATTTCTTGATTCCCTCTGCCGCCTCACTTGAAATGGGTGACGGGGCCATCATGAGAAAATCTGCATCAGGAAAATCTGCTCACTTAGGTACTGGGGAGCTAAACCATTTAGTGCTTTGTAAGTAATTAGCAAGATTTTAAAATCTATACAATGTTTAACAGGAAGCCAATGCAGTGACGACAGAACTGGGCTAATATGGTCATACTTCCTAGTTCTAGTAAGGACTCTAGCTGCTGCATTTTGTATGAGCTTTAGTTTATTTATCAGGGAGCAGAACAACCACCCAGCAGAGCATTACAGTAATCTAGCCTTGAGGTCATGAACGCATGAACTATCTTTAAGATGGAAGAATGCGGTTTTACAGATGCTAGTAACATGGCTTTCAAATGAAAGATTGGTATCGAAGAGCACACCCAGGTTCCTAGCTGACGACGAAGACTTAACAGAGCAGCCATCAAGTGTTAGACAATATTCTAGGTTATTACGTGAAGAAGTTTTTGGTCCAAAAATTAGAATCTCTGTTTTTTCTGAATTTAGTGGTAAGAAATTACTGGTCATCCAGTTTTTTATATCAGCTATACATTCTGTTAATTTAGCGAATTGGTGATTTTCGTCAGGGCGTGAAGAAATATAGAGCTGAGTATCATCAGCGTAACAATGAAAACTAACGCCATGCTTCCTAATGATATCTGTACAGAGTGAAAAGCAACGGTCCTAGTACTGAGCCTTGCGGTACTCCATATTTAACTTGTGATTGATATGATATCTCTTTGTTTAATACTACAAACTGATAACGGTCAGATAAGTATGATTTGAACCATGACAATGCAATTCCACTAATGCCAACATAATTTTTTAGTCTATTTAAAAGAATATTGTGAACGTCTCGGTTACAAAGGTAACCCTCGTTCCCTGAAGGAGGGAACGGAGACGTACGTCGGACAGACCGACGAATAGGAATCTCGCTAGAGAGGCCAATCTACTTCGAGTGTAACTAAACGAGCCAATGCACATTGGCATGCAATCATATGCATCAGCTGCTCGCCTCGCAGCGCGGGTATATAATGAGCAGCAGGTGCGTTGCATCTTCAGGTTTTCGCTGAGGAGCCGAACCGGATAGGCGGCAGCATCAGCGGGGTACAGCGACTGTGGCGACGGGACGTACGTCTCCGTTCCCTCCTTCAGGGAACGAGGGTTACCTTTGTAACCGAGACGTTCCCATTCAGTCGGTCACGTTCGACGTACGTCGGACAGACCGACGAATAGGAATCCCTACCAAAGCGCCACAGGAGCTGCCCCTTCCAGCGCTCTGTTGTAAGCCACCTGGACCCCCTTGCCTGAGGATGGTGGGACAGGGCTAACACAGAGAGAGTCGATCACTGCTGTTCCCCAAAACCCATTCAGTGAGACTATTGGATAACGCTGGGAAAGCGTACCCTTCGCTGGGAAAGGAACGCTGCGGAAGCCACATCCTTCCCCGAAGGAGTTATGTGGAGAAGTACATATGGACTAACCCTGTAGGGCTGTGCTACATATGGAAGAGCTGGGGTGACTCCAACCCGATGAAGGGTAGGTTCTCCCAGAGGGAAAGACACGGGCTTCGTTTAGGAGCAACCGTGGAACCAACCATATGGGATCCCCGTAGGGTCACACATATGGAACCCAGCCTAAACCCGGTTCTCAAGGATACAACGGAGTATAGGCCTGGCGCCAGACGCTCCGCCACGTCGGCTGCCGAAGGGATATCGGAGGACTCGACAGGGTCTGCCTTGTAGGGACTCTCTGGAGAAAAGAAGCGCATGTAGCGCAGCAAGCCGACACTAAGCCGGGGCCTCTCCGTGCCTCTGACCTGTGGCGAGAACATGGGAGGAGACCGGCTTGACACGAAGGCTATAGTATCTAGCGAACGTGTTAGGTGTCGCCCAGCCCGCAGCTCTACAAATGTCTGTCAGCGAGGCGCCACGAGCCAGCGCCCAGGAGGATGCGACACCTCTCGTGGAGTGAGCATGCAACCTGAGCGGGCAGGGCACACCCTGAGCTTGGTAAGCCAGGGCGATGGCATCCACTATCCAGTGGGCCATCCTCTGCTTGGAGACAGCCTTTCCCTTCTGCTGGCCTCCATAACAGACAAGAGCTGGTCTGAGGTCCTGAGGCTTTAGGTTCTGTCTATGTACAGTCGCAAAGCGCGAACTGGACAGAGTAAAGCCAGGGCTGGGTCTGCCTCCTCCGAGGGCAGCGTTTGCAGGCTCACCACCTGGTCCCTGAAGGGAGTGGTAGGAACCTTGGGCACATAGCCAGGCCGGGGTCTTAGTACCACGTGGCTATCACCCGGCCCGAACTCCAGGCACGATTCGTCGACCGAAAATGACTGCAGGTCCCCTACCCTCTTGATGGAGGCCAATGCCACCAGCAGCATCTGCATAGAAGCAAGTCTTCATAGACAGAATCTTTAAGTCTGCTGACAGTAAAGGCTCAAAGGGAGCAATCTGAAGTGCTCTCAGCACCAGAGTGAGGTCCCAAGAGGGTATGGAGAGGGGACGAGAAGGATTTAACCGTCTCGCCCCCCTAAGGAACCTGATGACCAGGTCGTGCTGACCAACAGATTTGCCATCTAAGTGGTCGTGGTAAGCGGATATAGCAGCAGTATGGACTTTGAGGGTGGAGGGGGGACAGCCTACGCTCCAACCCTACTGCAAGAAGGAAAGCACGACTCTGATCGAGCATCTTCGGGGGTCTTCCCGGCGAGAAGGGCACCACTCGACGAACAGGTTCCACTTTAAGGCGTAAGCACGTCTCGTAGACAGTGCACGTGCCGAAGTGATGGTGTTAAGTACCTCAGGGGGTAAGTCACCTAGAACCTCCGCATCCCGTCCAAGGGACCAGACATGGAGTTTCCAGAGGTCTGGACGCGGGTGCCAAAGAGTGCCCCGTCTCTGAGAAAGAAGGTCTTTCCTCAGAGGGATGGGCCAGGGAGGGGCTGTCGCGAGGAGTGAGAGTTCTGGGAACCAGGTCCGGTTGGGCCAGTAAGGCGCAACTAACAAGACCTGCTCCTCGTCCTCCCTGACTTTGCACAGGGTCTGTGCAAGTAGGCTCACTGGGGGAAACGCATATTTGCGCAGGCCCCGGGGCCAGCTGTGAGCCAGTGCATCTGTCCCGAGTGTCCCCTCGGTCAGAGAGTAAAACAACTGGCAGTGGGAGGTTTCTGGTGAGGCAAACAGGTCTACCTGAGCCTCTCCGAATTCTCTCCAGATCAGCTGAACCACCTGGGGGTGGAGTCGCCACTCTCCTGGCAGCGCAGCTCGTGATAGCTCGTCGGCCACACGGTTGAGCACACCGGAGACATGAATGGCGCGAAGCGACCTCAGATGCTTCCGACTCCACAGGAGGAGATGGCGGGCGAGTTGTGACATGCGACGGGAGCGTAGACCACCTTGACGGTTGATGTACGCAACGGTCGCAGTGTTGTCCATACGGACCAGTACATGCTTGCCCTGAAGCAGGCCTTTGAGGCGGCTCAGAGCAAGGCGTACTGCCAGCAACTCGAGGCAATTGATGTGCCAATGCAGATGGGGTCCCGTCCAAATCCCTGAGACTGCATGCCCGTATTACGTGGCACCCCAGCCGGTGGCAGAAGCATCTGTGAACACCACAGCATGCCGGGACACCTGTTCTAGGGGCACTCCTGCCCGAAGAAACAAGGGGTCCGACCACGGACTGAAGGTTCGGCGGCACTCCTGAGTGATTGGCACCCGGAATGTGCCGCGCTGCCACGCCCATCTCGGGACTCGGCCGTGAAGCCAGTGCTGAAGCGGTCTCATATGAAGCAGACCGAGCGGTGTTACCGCCGCAGCAGCCGCCATATGCCCCAGGAGCCTCTGAAAGAACTTCAGTGGGACCGCTGTCCTGCCATTGAATGTATTCAGGCAGTTCAACACTGACCGAGCACGTTCCTCTGTGAGGCGTGCTATCTGCTCGACCGAATCCAACTCCATACCGAGAAAAGAGATCCTCTGCACCGGGGCGAGTTTGCTCTTTTCCCAGTTGACCTGAAGCCCCAACTGGCTGAGGTGTCTGAGCACCAAATCCCTGTGTTTGCACAACTGATCCCGGGACTGTGCTAGAATGAGCCAGTCGTCGAGATAGTTGAGAATGCGAACACCCTGTTCTCTCATGGGAACAAGGGCTCCCTCCACGACTTTCGTGAAGACGCGGGGAGACAGGGCCAGCCCGAAGGGTAGGACTCTGTACTGATATGCTCGACCTTCGAACGCGAATCTCAGGAATGGCCTGTGTCGCGGAAGAATTGAAACATGGAAGTACGCGTCCTTCAGGTCAATCGCTGCAAACCAATCTCGGGGACGGATGCACTCGAAAATGCGTTTCTGCGTGAGCATTTTGAATGGTAGCTTGTGGAGGCTCCGATTCAAAACTCACAGGTCCAAGATCGGTCGTAACCCGCCGCTTTTCTTGGGTACAATGAAGTAGGGGCTGTAGAACACCGACCTCAAATCGGCTGGAGGGACCGGCTCTATCGCGTCCTTCGCCAGTAGGACTGCGATCTCCGCACGCAGGACAGGGGCATCGGCATCTTTCACTGTAGTGAAGAGGACGTCCCTGAACTTGGGGGGGGGGGAGCCGGGCGAACTGAATCGCAAAGCCGACCCTGATGGTCCGAAGGAGCCAGCGAGACGGACTGGGGAGCGCTAACCCGGCTCGCAGAGACCGTACAAGCAGGACCAAAGGGACCACCGGTGTACCCGCAGCAGGGCAGCGAGGTGGAACACAGGGACGCGGCTCGGGGGCTCTCTTTGTGAGGCGGCCCGAAGCGGCGTCACAGTGTGCTAGGCAACACTTACCTGGCTCCACGGATGGACAGAGGGAGCAGTCGAGGCTTTGGCTGCCCGCTGCTCGCTGCTGTCCGCTGGCGACAGAAGAGGGGGATGAGAGTGGTGAGGTTTTTCTCCTCCCACTGCTCTCCAAACCCTCTTCAGACCTGGAAATGGAGGAACCGCTCTTTAAAATTTGGGTACCGCTGCCTCTTGGGTCAGTGGCGGAACAGAAACAAACCCAATAAAGGATTTACCACCTGGCCCTCCTCCAGGGGTGGAAGAGCAGCCCCACCCATCTCTGGGTCGCCCGTCTCAGGGGTGATTCTCACCAACCAGTTAAACAGCTGCAGAGACGGGAGGCGTCATCTCCCCGCAATGGATACAGCAGAGCCTGCTGGGCCGGAGTTTCTTGCAGGGGACGACACCCTTGGCGACGAGCAGACTGAGGGGCGGCCCAAGAGGAACTCAATGGTTTGTCATGGGAAGCTCCCCTATCCGCTACTAACTGAGGAGAACCGCTGGGCTCAGTCCTCGACAGTGTCACCGAAAGGCCACCTCGTAAGATGGGAGCATTGAGAAAGCATTTAGCTTGACAACCTCTCACACCTCACAAGGTAAGCCAGGGGGCACTTCTGGACCATGGAGGTGGACATCGTCTGGCTGAGGGCCTGCGCCGTGACTTTGATCATGGTTAGTCAACAAGCGCAGCTCAACCCCAGCACAGAACTACCCTCATGCAAAAAGAGTGCCTTGGCCTCACATGCAGGGTGGGTATGGTCTGTGTACAGCCACCCCATCCAAGAGGGTAGTGAGAGAGGAAAAACTTATGCAGATTGGCACCTTTGGCATTCCATATTTATGGCACCAATATACCCCCATACTGCCAAGTTTTCCATGCACATCTGGAAGACCCAGGAAAGCATGGCTGTAAACTCTGAATCTGAGTCAGCATAAGCACACACCATTACAGTGGGCAGCGTCACCCTCATTTCCAGAGCATAACAGCACTCTCTCCGATGCTGCAATCGACGTCTGTCCCTCAGCTGGAGCTCTGAATGAAATGCTAGGTTCCCCTATGAAAAGGACCAGCAATCCAATCCAGAAACTGCACAGCTTGCAATGCGCTAGAGAGGGAGGGGCCCTAGGGGGTTGGTTCCCCGAAGGAACCCCTCAACCTCATGTCACCCAAGCCATATCAGCAAAGTAGACCTCTTCTGGTGCACCAGAGAGGGCGCTACAATGGAGATTACGCAAGGGAACCGCGCATCTAAAGCGCCGAGCGAGCGCTGGGTTGCCGTGACAACCCGCGCTGCAGCCCGGCAGCTCGACGGCACACGACACGCAGAGGAGCGAGAGGTTTGCTCTCGCTGATCTCCACGGTCACCCAGGGTGTCGGGCAGAGCCGCGGCTGTGCTTTTACACACAAGCGGCAGCTGGCCAACAACAGAGGGGACTCAAGCTTCCCGGAGAAAGAAGAGTCACGACCGGCGTGTCGACGTGATCATGTTCTCATATGAAAACATGAACACCCACGAACATCATTTCAGCACGCGCCCAGACATGCGAAACGGTGATCGTGGCCGTCAGTGAGGACAGGAACGATCGCATCCAGAAACACAAGTAAGATGTCGTCTTTAAAAAGACGCGAATCTACTTGTGTAAGCTCTTTCAGGGACTTTACTCTTTTAGAAGTGCTGAAGCACGCAGGGGAACGGCCACCGCAACACAGACAGGGATTGTGTGCAGCCTGTCATGTGCTTTCTCTCTCTTTGAAGGCGCTCACTCTTACCAGCCGTAAAAACGGCTTTTCAGCGCTCAAAAGCGCACCGTACCGGCTGTGAGAACAGCCTTCTGACGCTGTCAAACAGCTATTTGCTCAAAAACGGCAAACGAAACAGAAAAAGAGAGGACGTCGACCCCGCTGCTGTGCTGTTCGCCCGCACTCGGAAAAAAAGAGAAGTTCAACCATAAAGCTTGACTCGTCTTCTAGCAGACACTCGCTTGCAGAGAACAGGAACAAACACCGTTCGGCTCCGAAGCGAAAAGCTGAAGATGCAACGCACCTGCTGCTCATTATATACCCGCGCTGCGAGGCGAGCAGCTGATGCATATGATTGCATGCCAATGTGCATTGGCTCGTTTAGTTACACTCGAAGTAGATTGGCCTCTCTAGCGAGATTCCTATTCGTCGGTCTGTCCGACGTACGTTGAACGTGACCGACTGAATGGGAACGATAGTGTCAAATGCAGCACTAAGATCCAGTAACACTAATAGAGAGATACAACCACAATCTGATGATAAGAGCAAATCATTCGTAACTCTGATGAGAGCAGTCTCAGTACTATGTTACGGTCTAAATCCTGACTGGAAATCCTCACAGATACTATTTCTTTCTAAAAAGGAACATAGTTGTGGTGAAACTGCCTTTTCTAGTATTTTTGACAGAAAAGTGAGATTTGAGATCGGCCTGTATTTGACTAATTCTCTAGGATCAAGTTTTTTCAATAAGATTATTAATAACAGCCAGCTTAAAGTTTTTTGGTATATATCCTAGTGATAAAGATGAATTGACGATATTAAGAAGAGGATCTATGACCTCTGGAAGCAATTAATAGCTATAAATAGCTTAGTCGGTATAGGGTCTAACAGACATGTTGTTGATTTTGATGATTTAAAAATTTTAGACAATTCTTCCTTTTCTAAAGCAGTAAATGAATTGAATTGTTTCTCAGGGACACTACAATGCACTGTCTGACACAATACTGTAGTAGACGGTTGCATGGTTATAATTTTTTCTCTAATATTATCAATCTTGCAAGTAAAGAAGTTCTTAAAGTCATTACTGCTGTGCTCTTTGGAAACATCAGAAGTTGAAGCTTTATTTCTTGTTAATTTACATTTACATTTACATTTAGTCATTTAGCAGACGCTTTTATCCAAAGCGACTTACAAATGAGAGTAGTAGAATCAATTAAATCAACATGAGAACAACAGTGTATAAGTGCTGAGTGAAGTCACAGTTATGTCAGTAAAGTGCTCATAGCGAATTTTTTTTTTTTTTTTTTTTTTTTTTTTTAAAATAAATAAATACACAGATAGGAGAAGAATATTAGTCAAGGTAAGTGCTACTACTACTGGGTCAAGTGCTGACGAAAAAGATACGTCTTTAGCATTTTTTTGAAAATGGCTAGAGACTCGGCTGCTCGGATAGAGCGTGGTAGGTCATTCCACCAGCCAGGAACAGTCCCGGAGAAGGTCCGTGAGAGTGATTTTGTGCCCCTATGTGATGGCACCACAAGGCGCCGTTCACTTGCAGAACGCAGGTTTCTGGAGGGCGCGTAAGTCTGAAGTAGTGAGTTAAGGTATAGCGGTGCAGAGCCAGCTGTCGTTCTGTAAGCAAACATCAGAGCCTTGAATTGGATGCGAGCAGCTACTGGCAGCCAGTGCAGACTGATGAAGAGAGGAGTGACGTGCGCTCTCTTCGGTTCGTTGAAGACCAGTCTTGCTGCAGCATTTTGGATCAGTTGTAGAGGCTTGATAGTGCATGCTGGAAGGCCAGCCAAGAGAGCATTACAGTAGTCCAGTCTGGATAGAACAAGAGCTTGGACAAGAATTTGTGTGGAATGTTCAGATAGGAAGGGTCTAATCTTCCTGATGTTGTACAAGGCAAATCTGCAGGACCGGGTCGTTGCTGCAACATGATCTGTGAAGGTTAGACCAGCATCCATCACCACTCCAAGGTTTCTGGCTGTCCTGGAAGGAGTGATGGTTGAAGACCCAAGTTGAACTGAAAGGTTGTGATGAAGTGTTGGGTTTGCACCGATCACAAGCAGTTCCGTTTTTGCAAGGTTGAGTTGGAGGTGGTGGTCCTTCATCCAGGCAGAAATGGCTGTCAGGCAGGCTGTGATGCGACCAGCAACCGTCGGATCATCTGGTTGGAATGAGAGGTAGAGTTGTGTGTCATCAGCATAACAGTGATGGGAGAAACCATGATCCTGAATGACCGATCCTAGTGATGACGTGTAGATGGAGAAGAGAAGTGGACCAAGCACAGAGCCCTGAGGTACCCCAGTAGCAAGATGATGTGACTTGGACACCTCACCTCTCCAAGATACCCTGAAGGACCTACCTGAGAGGTAAGACTCGAACCACTGGAGCGCGGTTCCCGTGATGCCCTTCGACATGAGTGTAGACAGGAGGATCTGGTGGTTCACTGTGTCAAAGGCAGCAGACAGGTCCAGCAAGATGAGTACTGATGATTTTGAAGATGCTCGTGCCAGTCTCAGGGCTTCAGTGACTGAGAGCAGGGCAGTCTCAGTAGAGTGGCCACTCTTGAAACCAGACTGGTGGTTGTCAAGGAGGTTGTTCTGTGAGAGATAAGTAGACAGTTGGTTGAATACAACTCTCTCAAGTGTCTTAGCAATGAAAGGAAGAAGGGATACTGGTCTGTAGTTTTCTAAAAGAGCTGGATTCAGAGTGGGTTTCTTAAGCAGTGGGGTAATCCTAGCCTGCTTAAAAGCTGTGGGAAATGTTCCAGTGTGAAGGGAGGAATTGATAATGTGAGTGAGTGCAGGTAGAATTGAGGAGGAGATGGCCTGAAGAAGAGGAGTGGGGATAGGGTCTAGCGGACAGGTAGTAGGGTGATTGGAAAGAATGAGTTTGGAAACATCTGCCTCAGAAAGCATGGAGAAGGAGGGGAGAATTTGTGTGTTTTCAATTAAGATGTTCTTGTCAGTGTGTGGTGTGGAGAATTGGCCGCTGATGGTTGTTATTTTATGTGTGAAGAAAGTGGCAAAGTCATCAGCTGTAAGAACTGATGTGGGAGGGAGGGGAGGAGGGCAAAGAAGAGAAGAGAAGGTTTTGAAAAGTGTTCGGGAGTCATTTGAGTTGTTAATTTTAGTGTGATAGTAGGAGGTTTTAGCATTGGTGACATTAGTAGAGAAAGAAGAAAGGAGTGACTGATATAAGCTAAGGTCAGTAGGATTTTTAGATTTGCGCCACTTCCTCTCTGCAGCCCTGAGTCTAGACCGATGCTCACGGAGAACATCAGAGAGCCAGGGGGCAGAGGGGGTGGCGCGGGCTGGTCTGGTTAAGAGGGGGCAGAAATCATCTAAGCAGGATGATAGAGTGGTGCAGAGAGTGTCAGTAGCAGTGTTAGTGTCCAATGATGAGAATTGGTTAGCGGGAGGAAGTGTGGATGAGACCGAAGAGGATAGATGAGATGGTGAGAGGGAGCGTAGGTTTCGGCGAAAAGTGACGTGTGGTGGGGTGTGTGATGAGTTGGGGGTCAGGTTGAGTGTGAAAGTAATGAGAAAGTGGTCTGAGGTGTGTAGTGGAGTAACCAGTGTATTGTCGGTGGAGCCACAGCGTGTGTAGATGAGGTCCAATTGGTTACCTGATTTGTGGGTAGCTGAGGTAGCCACTCGCTTGAGATCAAATGAGGCAAGCAGCGTGTGGAAGTCAGCAGCCTGAGGTTTGTCTAGATGGATGTTGAAGTCACCAAGTACTAGCAGAGGAGTGCCATCCTCAGGGAAGGATGAGAGTAACACATCCAACTCCTCCAAGAAGTTACCTAGCTGACCTGGGGGACGATAGACAACTACAACATGAATTTTGGTAGGGTAGGTGATGGTAATTGCATGTGATTTAGTCACTGTATCAAATAAATGACTAGGGTTGTGTTTATTTTCTTCTAAAAGTTTTGAAAAATAGGCAGATCTAGCAGTTTTAAGGCCTTTTTTGTACTCAATCATTCTCTCTCTCCACAAAATGCGAAATACTTCTAGTTTTGTTTTCTTCCAGCTGCGCTCCATTTTTCTAGCTGCTGTTTTTAGGGCCCGAGTGTGCTCATTGTACCATGGTGTTGGATTAATTTCCTTAATCTTTTTTAAACGCAAAGGAGCAACTGAGTCTAATGTGCTGGAAAAGACAGAGGCAATAGTTTCTGTTGCAACATTGAGGTTTTCTAAGCTGTCTGGTATGCTAAGGCGATGAAACTGATTAGGAAGATTATTTATAAAGCGATCTTTGGTGGTAGAAGTGATGGTTCTACCATATTTATGGCAGGGAGGCAGTTTAGCCTCTTTGACTAAATGTAGGATACATGAGACTAGATAATGATCTGAGATGTCGTCACTCTGCTGCAGAATTTCAACGGCATCAATATCGATTCCATGTGACAATATTAGTTTTAAAGTATGATTACGACAATTTGTATGTCTCTCTCATCTATCATACCTGATTCAACTCATCAGCTCATTAGTGGAGACTGCAAGACCTGAAGTGGATGTGTCAGATATAGGGAGAGATACAAAATGTGCAGTGCTAGGGGTACGTCATGGTGATGTTTGAGAACCACTGCCCTAGAGGAACATTTAGTTCTAAATAATGAACTGATAGTCTGATGAATGATAGTCCTCCCTGGTGGCTAGTTCCTAAAACCAAATTCCTATAACTTCCCAGTGCAAAAGGAGCTAATGTCACCCTAAGGGTCCACAGCCTTTCTTGTCTGATGAAAGTATTTCTAATTAAACATTGCAACATACTGACTGGCAGAATTGTTTTTAAAGTTCATGACCCTATTACGTACCATCCTCCAATCTTGATCTGAGAAAATTTTTGTCATCTGTCAGAGAGTCAACTTTTTCCTGAAGATGAAGAATCTTCTGCTTTTGTATCTCTATTGTCTGTTTTGCTTTGTTGAGTCAAATCTGTAAAGTGGGTGCACCTTATAAAAGAGAAATCAAAAATATGTAACTTGGCTGAAAGCAAAATAAGAAAAATGTGGGTTACTTGAATTAGGCCTAATGATTCAGACGTGAGTTTTGAGCAGTGTAGAGTAGCGCAGCTCGTTTGTTGTTTCTCCGATCACAAACGCATACATGGTTTTGTGTTTACGCAGCACGATACGCAAGATGCAAAAAGACAGTATAAGTCATTATAAGTAGTAATTATGTCCCCACTGCATGCATGCATGGCCTTGTTTGTGATGGGTTTTATTGTTTTTGTGTTGTCGTGCCGGGAGATGGCATCACAGTATGGTGAGGGGCGTAACATTTCCGTCACACGCTTGAGGCATTCGGCCAATCACAACGCACTGGATAGCTGGCCAATCAGACCACACCTTGCTTTTTAGACCGATGAGCTTTGTAAAAATTGACGTTTCAGAAAGGCGGGGCATAGAGGAGAAACAATAATGTACAGTATGTGGAAAATAATGTGTTTATAACCTTAAACTGCATAAACGCATTGCATTACACCAAATACACAAAATAATGTTGTTGTTTTTAGCAGCATCATATAACCCCTCTAAACAGTTTTAACGTTGGCATGAAACAGACATTTCGATCAACTTCATTTCCATATTGTGAAGAATGGTTTATGTCAAAAGCCATCTGTTTTCAATCCTTATAACCAGTCATATTATTTGTGAACCTATCCCAGGAGTACTTGGATGGATGCTATGAGCTAAAAAAAATAGATGGGTTTTATGTAGTGTATAATATAATAGGTAGTTGGATGGGTAAACTTCAATGAGCAAGCCCATTAAATTTTTATTAAAGCCACATTATTATTTTGTATTTTGCATAAATATGAATGTATTTTTTCCTTGTAAAGTTAAAAGCCCTTAAATTTTACCACAGTTATTAGGGTAAATCTACTTGTTATTTTAGTTTTACAAAAAAACAACAACAAATAATTAACCATAATTTTATTTATTTTGAAAATGTGCAAACACTGTATGCATGCTTTCACTTGAGTATACTTTTTATACCAAAATACTGTTTGATATATCAGGATTTAACTGGACTACAGGTGTTCAGAATGACCTATAAATGAATGAATCATGGTGTACAAAAGGCGTTGAAGTAAATTATACCTAAATAACTTGTAATATTTGGTGGTTTTATTGGCTACACGTGTTTGTACCTAGTGATGGGTTGATTAAGTCGTGTCTTTGTTACATTGATGACTCCATCAGGTGCAGATCTAGTAACTGGGCATAACAATTTAACTGTTTGCCACATTTTTGGGGTGTAATAAAAAATGATGAGGACGTTGAAAATCTTAATAAAGAAGTACACGTAGTAACTTGGGTTCATCAGAGTCGGAATGAACCCAGAACATCCAAATCTTAAACCTTTTATCCTCCCATAGGAAAAATGTATTGCTCAGTGGTTGCTTTTCTTAAGCTCATGAGATTTAGTTGTGATTCTCATATGTCCCTCATTTTAATATCAATAGAGTTTCAGATGTTTCTCCTAAAATTCCTTAGGAGAAATAAGAGTAGACAGAAATGAGACATGAGAAATATCTGAGAGAAAAAGAGTCAAAACTGAGAGAGTGGTGGAAGAAACTTAGAACATCTCTTTATTGTCTTTCTGTAGTCTCTATCAAGACTCCATTATAGGAATATTTAATTGCTCGGAGGTTGCTCTTTCTAAGCTCATGAGACTTAGTTGCGATTCTCAAATATCTAATTTTAGTATCAACACTGTCTCAGATGTTTCTCCTAAAATGCCTTAAGAGAAATAAAAGTAGACACAACTGAGACATAATAAAGTTCAGAGAGAAAGGAGTCCAAAATGAGAAACAAGAAATCTCTTTATTGTAAAAATATTTTCAAAAGCAGTTTTTTTTTTTTTTTTTTTTTTTTTGATGACATGTTTTTTGTTTTGTTTTTTGTTCTTACCTATAATGGACAGGACAATGAGAGACAGGAAACTATGGGAGAGGTGAGAAGGGAAAAGGAGCAGGAAAGTACCTTTAGCTGGGATTCAAACTCATGCTGTCTGAGGTGCTGCTGTGTCTCAATGTTGATGTGCTGTCCACAAGGCTATGGTTCTGACAGAGCATTCTCTGAGCTCAGGATACTAAGAGCTGTTTATTCTCATAATTATGTCTCATTTAGGTATCAGCTTTGTCTTTTGGTGCCAGCTGCATAGTTGCATATTAACTTAAGAACTAGTTTGACAGTTAACCAAAGGGCAGTCAGTCTTACTTTCCTGATTCAAATTAAATAGATATACCTTTTTTTTATGCAACTGACTTTAAAATGTTATTACCAGGCTTGAAGTAAAAAAAAAATAATAATAAATAAATAAAAAAAAATTAGATGACTAACTTTTAAGACTACTCTAAGAAGTTTTTGCAACCAGCCCCTGATGTCTTCAGTTTTATTTTAGGAGAATCATGTTAAATTTTATTTATGTTTACTAATATTGTAAATACTGAAACTATTATTTAAATAGCATTATACATTTCAGAATATGAATATGAAGGGATACTCATGTAAATTTATCTTCAATGCCCAGCATTGTATATGCAGTGCATATTTCAAACAAGGGATTAGACAAGTGTAAGATGTTTAGGCTAAGATAAATACTTTCTTTTTAACAAATTTAATAGTGTACCAGTGCCTCATGGTTGTTGCATAATCTTTTCTTCATTTAACATTGTAAAGTTTGTCTTGTACAACCCATTTTGCATGCATGGTCATGTTTTCCCCTTAAATGCATACCTCGGGTCTTTAGTGACCCGGGACGTCATTCACTTCCCTCCTCCTTGTTCATTTTTTTAAAGTTAGACATCAACCTTCTTGGTATTCCTCAATCAATTCATTATAAAGAATATAACAAGAAACAAATGCCTATTTTTGCCTATTTTTGTATTCATTTTTTGTAAAAATTGTGTGAGGTGTGTATCAGTGTATGCATATTTTTCTGCACAACAATAATTGAATCTTAGATGACGGAATAAGTGCAATTCACCTTTATTCCACAAGGTGGCAATGTCTGATACACAATGCTGAAGTGGCGACTCATTCAGACAGAAAATGAAATAATAAGCAAACCATGAAATGGCTCAGCGATTTACTGCAGAACAAGTACTAAACGCAATCAAACATGACTGTAACTGTTACTGGATGGATCTGGTGAAGCTGTTAGCGATCGAAATATTGATTTTGAAGATTTTGAAAATTATATAGTTCTGAGAATATGTTTGAGATCGCGAATGGGCTCATATTCGTGACCTCAAACATAAAACTAGCTCATTATTTGCTGAATTTACTGGGAAATGAGCTCTGACGAGGACAGTGATGATGGCATAAAACATCTGCTCAAACGGAGCCCTTTCAAGCTCCAAAAGGTAACAAAATACGATTTATTTTAATGATTGGCGAAACAGTCATGCATTTAAGGGTTAAGTAATTGTGCAACAAAACTCTGTCTACACTAAACTTCAAATATGAGAATGTGTGCATTGTGCTTGATTGAAATGGTGTGCATGAATGAGATAGAAGCTACCCAAAGGGGAGAAAAAACGTTAACATCTCAAATGTTTCTGCTACATAAATGAGGTTAAATTAACATCAAATGGAGACTTTTGCTTGAGTCTCCTGCTTCTCACACTTGTCTCCAGAGACAAATTCTCAACACTCTCACACTGGTCTGCTTTAAAGAGATCTCAACAACACCACACACTGTGCTCAGACCTTTCTCCTTACCTAGAGACTCATATGTGTCTCCTCTTATAGTTTTAGAAGAGATCTCAGTAACATCACACACTGTGCTCAGACTTTTCTCCTCAGCTAGAGACTCGGGAGCTCTCACTCTTGTCTTCTCTGAAGTTTCAGAAGAGATCTCAGCAACATCACACAGTGTTCTAAGATTTTTCTCCTAAACTAAAAACCCCAATGGTCTAACACTTGTCTTCTTTGAAGTTTTAGAAAAGACCTCAACAACATCACACACTGTGCTCAGATTTTTTTTCCTCAACTAGTGACTGAAGCTCTCACATTTGTCAGCTCTAAAGATTCATGCGAGATCTCAACATCACACAATGTGCTTAGATTTTCCTCCTAAAGACTCCAACAGTCTAACACTTGTCAGAGACCTCAGTAACATCGCACACTGTGCTCAGATTTTTCTCCTTAGCTAAAGACACTGGACATCTCACATTTGTCTTCTCTTAAAGTTTAGATGAGATCTCAACTACTTTACAAATTGTGAACAAATAAAGTAAAAAAAAAGTCTATAATTTCAGTGTTTAAGCCTATATTAAGAGTGAAATTATACAGAAATAATGTTAACGTTACTCTTATTTGTAGATACAATAAGAAAGCAGTATAGTTAATGTGCATAGGGCAAATAATTTGTTGTTCAAAATAGTAAGGTACCAGGAAAATTGCTACAGGATAGGTATCCATGCACTTTCTTTGCTGAAAGGCACATTAAATGGCTTATGACCCAATCCTTGACTAATATGATTATTAATACATAGTATATGATAAAAATGTTTGAGTTCACATTGAGACATTTGACTTGGTATATACATTGCAAAGTTGTTGAGATCAGTTTTAAAATTTAGAGGAGACAAATGTGAGAATGTCAAAGTCTTTAGTTCAGGAGAAAAGTCTGAGCACAATGAATGATGTTATTGAGATCTCCTTTAAACTTTAGAGGAGACAAGAGTGAGAGCACCAGAGTCACAAAGGAGAAAAGTCTGAGCACAATGAATGATGTTATTGAGATCTCCTTTAAACTTTAGAGGAGACAAGAGTGAGAGCACCAGAGTCACAAAGGAGAAAAGTCTGAGCACAATGAATGATGTTATTGAGATCTCCTTTAAACTTTAGAGGAGACAAGAGTGAGAGCACCAGAGTCACAAAGGAGAAAAGTCTGAGCACAATGAATGATGTTATTGAGATCTCCTTTAAACTTTAGAGGAGACAAGAGTGAGAGCACCAGAGTCACAAAGGAGAAAAGTCTGAGCACAGTGTATGATGTTGTTGAGATCTCTTCTAAAACTTTAAAGGAGACCATTGTGAGAGTATTAGAGTTTTTGTCTCAGGGGACACGTGTGAGAAGCAGGAGACTCAAGCAAAAGTCTCCATTTGATGTTAAAGTAACCTCATATATGTCTAGGAGAAACATTTGAGATGTTAAAGAGATCTCACTTTTGATTTTTCTTTCCTATGGGCTGTTACAGTTTACCACTCTTCATGTAAATGTAGTTGCTCATGTATTAAGTAGTCTGAGATGTTTTTTTGTTTTTTGTTTTTGTCCCACACCCATTCCCATTCTACAAATGATTACCATTTGCTCAGGATTTGATCAACCCAAATGGTATAAACAAGATACCAGTTGACTTTCTTCTTCTTTATGATAATTAAAGGTGCCCTAGAATTGTTTTTTTTTTTAAAGATGTAATATAAGTCTAAGGTGTCCCCTGAATGTGTCTGTGAAGTTTCAGCTCACAATACCCCATAGATTTTTTTAAATTCATTTTTTTTTTTTTTAACTGCCTATTTTGGGGCATCATTATAAATGAGCCGATTCAGGGCTGCTGGCCCTTTAATTGCTCGTGCTCTCCGCCCACTGAGCTCGCGCTTGCCTTAAACAACATAAAAAAAGTTCAAACAGCTAATTTAACCGTCAAAATGGATCTTTGCAAAGTGTTCGTCATGCAGCATGTCTAATCGTGTAAGTACAGTATTTATTTGAATGTTTACATTTGATTCTGAATGAGTTTGATGGTGCTCTGTGGCTAAAGCTAACATTACACACTGTTGGAGAGATTTATAAAGAATTAAGTTGTGTTTATGAATTATACAGACTGCAAGTGTTTAATAATGAAAACAGCGACGGCTTTTGTCTCCGTGAATACATTAAAAAACGATGGTAACTTTAACCACATTTAACAGTACATTAGCAACATGCTAACGAAACATTTAGAAAGACAATTTACAAATATCACTAAAAATATGTTATCATGGATCATGTCAGTTATTATCGCTCCATCTGCCATTTTTCACTGTTGTTCTTGCTTGCTTACCTTGTCTGATGATTCAGCTGTGCACAGATCCAGATGTTAATACTGGCTGCCCTTGTGTAATGCCTTTCATAATGTAGGGAACATGGGCTGGCATATACAAATATTGGGTGCGTACATATTAATGATCCCGACTGTTACATAACAGTTAGTTTTATGTTGAGATTGGCCTGTTCTTCGGAGGTCTTTTAAACAAATGAGATTTATATAAGAAGGAGGAAACAATAGAGTTTGAGACTCACTGTATGTCATTTCCATGTACTGAACTCTTGTTATTTAACTATGCCAAGGTAAATTAAATTTTTGAATCAAGTGCACCTTTAAGTCATTTTGGGGATGAGCTTATTCTAAAATATACTTTGGAGTGGAATCTGGGTTGAGGCAGACCACAATTTCTTACAGTGCCCCCTTTGATGCTCTTGGCCCAAAAGAAGCATCACAACCACTCCATTTTCACAGATTACACCCTTCCGTTCACTATTGTGCAAGTGTCCAGTGGCGGTGAAGCCTGCCTTAGGTTGTCCTCCGCTGGCCAAAGGAGAATCTTACCCGTCATTGGGTCATAACCTCATGCACACTGGTTACAGATCCATCCAATTGTGCAGAATTGTCAAAAAGACTACTCTAAAATTTGGCAAAATGAAATACAAATATCTTAGGTTTGCGTGAGAAGACTCAAGGACCATCACAGCCAGTGGGAGTGTCCTAAAGTAATCATTGCAGGTTACATCCCAAATTAAACCAGAATAGACAATAGCTAAGTCCCCAACATGCATTTGTTTTGCCAAAATCTTTTATTTTTTTTCTTTAAAACCTTGTTGGGCTTTCATAATTGTTCCTTTGCATCAGTAATAATAGCAAATTGTTTAGTTTTGATAAACTCTAATCAAAAATCAATAGACAAATTAATGTGTGTGTGTGTGTGTGTGCACGTGCTTTTTCATTTTGTCGTGTATCGTGTCCATTTTCTTAGTGTGGACATCAAGTTCAAGTTCAAGTTCAAGTTACTTTATTTGTACCCGAAGGTAGATTTTGTTTGCAGTAGAGTCCTCATACACACATATGAAACAGAGCACATAAAAAACTACATCATCAAAAGTTCTTGTCGGTCCAGAATAAATAATACATACATGACTCCTCATACACAAATAGAAAGTAAAATACATAAAAACCAAGTACACAATAAGCTATAACTCATTCCTCAAAGTAATGGCTGCTGGAACAAAACTATTTTTGTGTCTTTTTGTTCTACACCTGGGGATTCTAAACCTACGCCTTGACAGTAGAAGCTGGAATTCTGTGTGCAAAGGATGTGAACTGTCATTTAAAATCGAACTAGTTATGCGCTGTAACTGTTTTGTATGCAACGTCTCCACATTAAGCTGCGGGTCACCTATCAGCCTGCTGGACCACTTTACTATTTTATTAAGCGAGTTTTTTTTATTTTTCAAAGTGAGGTTCCCAAACCAGGCTGCTAGCGCAAATGATAAAATTGACTCAATAAAAGCGTGATAAAAAAGGATCATGATGGATTTATCAATATGAAATTGATTCAGTTTCCTCAAACAAAACAAACGCTGATACCCTTTTTTACAGACTTGTTCACAGTTCGTTCCAAATGTAAGTTTAGAGTCTATTACAATCCCCAGGTATTTATATGATTCGACACATTCAACAGTTTGACCTTTGATTGATGTAATTTCTTGTGTTTGGATTGTTTTTTTCCTAAAGTCAATAAGCATGTCATTTGTTTTAACTACATTTAGTTGAAGGTGAGACGCCTCACATCATTCAACAAAGTCATTGATGACTGGACCGTGACCTGTTTCACTATCTTGGAGCAGGCTAACAATTACTGAGTCATCTGCATATTTAATTATTGTGAGTGCGCATTTAGTTTCAGTTTTGGTTTCACTCGCTCCGTGTCCAATAAAACAATCCACGTAGTCCGTTTTCTGATAAAATATCTTCCTTTAATCTTGCTTGTCAGTTAAATAAAACAAATAAAATTAAAAAAGCAAAATATAATCTTAGATCGTCAATATCACGGATGCAGTAAAGAAAACTGTGCGACTCCACTGTATTCCAAAGAGCGCACTACCGCCAAAAGCTTCACAGTCATGATTCTTAAAGAGCCAGTACACAATTTTAACATATTACATATTTTCAATGTAAAAATACAGAATATTTATCCAAATGGTACACATAAACTAAGTAAGTTCACAAATGAAGCCAACTCAAACAAAAATATTCAAAAACTGAATCTAATCAAAATAGGCTCCTACAATTATAGTCCTGTTTTTCCACCTGCTCTGGCACATATTTGTGTACAGGATGAAAAGAAGAGGTGAGAGTACGCATCCTTGTGGGGAGCCTGTTGATGAACAGACTTTTTCTGAGAGACTGCCATTCACTCTCACTCTTTGTGTCCTGTCCGGTAAAAAGTTAAGGATCCAACCGACCAGGTTATTACTTAGATCAAACTGTTCCAGCAGCCTTGTGGTTAAAATATGAGGTTGAATTGTATTAAAAGCCAATGAGAAATCAATAAATAAAAGTCTGGCATGAGAGCCATTATTATCTAAATGCTTAAAGAGTAAATTAATTAAGGTGACTGTGGCATCTTCCACCCCCCTACGGGGTCTATAAGCAAATTGCAGAGGGTCAAGTGAATGCTCCGTTTTCCTCAATATTTCAGACCTCACTAATTTTGCAAAAACTTTCATTACTATTGATGTGAGTGCCACTGGTCTGAAATCATTAAGATTTTTAGTGTTGTGGACATCCTTTATCCACTTTGTGTGCAGCCAATAGACAATAATATATCTAATGCAAATGTATATATTTATCTATCCATTTGCAGTGAGTCTGTGTATTTGTGCATTCCTAAGTGTGGGTATGTCCTTTTGCCCACTTGTTTTCCATCTAGGTGGAAAGACGTCTGTCCGTAGTCTCTGAAGCTGTTTGATCTCCTGTTGTTTCTCTTCTCATTGTCCATTCTTTTCCACCTGGACCATAAGTCCTTCTAGAAGAAGCAGTCACTGTTGTTGTTTGATGTTGTGTCATTCCATCAGTTCCATTCATCCCTGATTTCCTATCAGAGTTAGTACTGGCTGCGGATAAAGTCCTTGTTGTTGGTGATTTTAATATCCATGTAGATAATAATAATGATGCATTTGGATTGGCATTTGCAGACATTTTAAACTCTATTGGAGTTAGACAACACGTGTCAGGAACCACTCATTGTCGTAATCATACCCTAGATCTAATACTGTCGCATGGAATTGATATTGATGCTGTTGAAATTCTACAGCAGAGCGATGATATATCAGATCATTATCTAGTCTCGTGTATAATACAATTAGCCAAGGCTGCAAAACCACCACCCAGCCATAAATATTGTAGAACCATCACGTCTACCACTAAAGATTGCTTTATAAATAATCTCCCCGAGCAGTTTCATCGCCTTAGTATACCTGACCACTTAGAAGAACTCGATGCTGCAACAGAAACTATTGGCTCTCTCTTTTCCAGCACATTAGATGCAGTCGCTCCTTTACGTCTAAAGAAGATTAAGGAAACTAATCCAACGCTGTGGTATGATGAGCACACTCGGGCTCTAAAACGAGCTGTTAGAAAAGCTGAACGTAGTTGGAAGAAAACAAAACTAGAAGTTTTTCGCCTTTCGTGGAAAGAAAAAATGATTGAGTACAGAACGGCTATAAGAAATGCTAGATCTTCTTATTTTTCAAATCTCTTAATAGAAAACAAACATAATTCTAGGTATTTATTTGACACAGTGGCTAAATTAACTAGAAACAGAGATTCAACTGCTGACGTTTCCATAGAGCACAGCAGTAATGACTTTATGAACTTCTTTACTTGCAAGATTGATAATATTAAAGAGAAAATTAAAAACTGTAGTGTCCCTGAGGTAAAACTAGAATCATTTGCCACTATAGGAGAAGAAGAATTATCTAAACTTATCAAATCATCAAAATCAACAACATGTATGTTAGACCCAATGCCGACTAAACTACTGAAAGAAATGCTTCCAGAGGTCGTAGGTCCACTTCTTGATATAATTAATTCATCCTTAACACTAGGATACGTGCCAAAAACCTTTAAGCAGGCTATTATTAAACCTCTTATTAAAAAACCTCAACTAGATCCGAGAGATTTAGTAAATTACAGGCCAATCTCGAATCTACCTTTTCTGTCAAAGATACTAGAAAAGGCAGTTTCAACACAACTGTGCTCCTTTTTAGAAAGAAATGGAATCTGTCAGGATTTCCAGTCAGGATTTAGACCATACCATAGTACTGAGACTGCTCTCGTTAGAGTTACAAACGATCTACTCCTATCATCCGATCGTGGCTGTATTTCTCTATTAGTGTTATTAGATCTCAGTGCTGCTTTTGACACTATCGATCATAACATTCTTTTAAAAAGACTTGAAAACTATATTGGCATTAGTGGAATTGCTTTGGCATGGTTCAAATCGTACTTATCTGACCGTTATCAGTCTGTAGTAGTTAATGAAGAGATGTCGTATCGATCACAGGTTAAATATGGAGTACCACAAGGCTCAGTACTAGGACCGTTGCTTTTCACTCTGTACATGCTGCCCTTAGGAGAGATAATTAGGAAGCATGGTGTTAGTTTTCACTGCTACGCTGACGATACTCAGCTCTATATTTCCTCGCGCCCTGACGAAACCTACAAATTCACAAAACTAACAGAATGTATAGCTGACATTAAAAACTGGATGACAAGAAATTTTTGTTATTAAATTCAGAAAAAACTTCTTTGGACCAAAAACTTCCTCACGAAAAAACCTTGAATACTCTCTAACACTTGACGGGTGCTCCATTAAATCTTCGTCCTCAGTTAGGAACCTGGGTGTGCTCTTTGATACCAATCTTTCATTTGAAAGTCATGTTTCTAGTATCTGTAAAAAATAGGATCCTTTTCCTATTTAGCACCTAAACTCTGGAACAATCTTCCTAGCATTGTTCAGGAAGCAGACACACTCTGTCAGTTTAAATCTAGACTAAAAACACATCTATTTGCTCTTGGATACACATAACACATTATCAATACATTAACATTTTTCAAATCCGTTAAAGGATTGTTACGCTGCAATAATTAGGTCGGCCGGAACCGAGAACATTTCCTATAACACTAGATATACCTGTACATCAGAATAAGAATGGCATCTCCGCTAATATCTGTCTCTCTGCTTATCCTGAGGTTTGCCGGGTGCTGGATCCAGGCCGTATCCAGATCAGATGGAGAACCTGCGTCTGGACCTGACTACAACGTAGCCCAGGAGACAATGGGCCTATAGACCCAGTTCTGGCTGCATCTATAATTCAGATTTTTAATCCCCGTATCCGCTTACATATATTTATATATAATCTAGTTTTAATCTCTATAATAAAAATGTATAATTCAGATTTTGATCTCCATATCCATTTACATATATTATATATATCTTCCAAGGGTTTTTTTCCCTCCTAGGACTTTTTTCCCAGTGCTAGCACGCTGGGTTTTTCTCCTAGGGTTTTTTTTCCACCCCTGGGAGTCAGCCGACATTGGCTTAATGTAGCACCATCTTGTATATGTTACATATTACCACGCTTGTTTGTACAGCTTATTTTTAACCACTTCCCTTTTTCTGTGCTTCTAATATGTAAAGCTGCTTTGAACAATTACCAATTGTAAAAGCGCTATATAAATAAATTTGACTTGACTTGACTTGACATGGCGATTCTAAGGGTTTCTAGAACTTTTAGGCTTGGGGTTCTGGATCTTGCAGGTCTGGAAATCTCTGGGTGTGTGGATCATGGATCATTGTTTTTTTTTTCTTAAGAATGTCTCATGGTTCCACTGGTTCAACTGGCCTTCTCGTTCCTCAAACAACCAGATCATCAGGATGTTACCTATTCCAGACAAACATTTCAATGCATATATCTGAAACAAGAATCAAAATGAAGAGGTTCATTCAAAAAATATTTTCTTGAGAAAATCCCCTATATCCACTGGTTCCACAGGCATTCTCATCCTTCAAACTACCAGGTGTGCGTTTCCCAAAGCAAATTATGGTCGCAAGTTCCATCGTTACCAATAGAGTTCAATGGGACTTACAACCATAGTTGACTAACGACTCTTTCGGTAAACACAGCCCAGATCATCTTTCTTCAGAAGTTTACACACTTCAGACAAACATCTCAATGCTTACATCTGAAACAATAATCAGAAAAGGATACTTTCAATACATTCCTGTTGTCTCTCAGCAACGCTCCACTAACCCACGTAAAAAGCAGCGCAATGCTTCTAACCTGTGGCCTATTTACTCCTCTTCTAACACTAATACTCCTTTCTCTGTCTCTATGGTTCTATGTAATTGTCAGTCAGCAGTTAACAAAGCAGAATTCATTCCAGCCTTTGAATTCTTCTCTTAATATCTTGGGCTTGACTGAGACCTGGATTCGTCCAGAGGACTCAGCAACCCCTACTGCTCTCTCTAACAACTTCACTTTCTCTCATACCCCGCACCAGTCTGGGAGGGGTGGGGGCACAGGTCTTCTCATTTCTGACAATTGGAAATATTCCACTCATTCTTATCTGTGCAACAACAACTCATTTGAGTTTCATGCTATTACAACCTCAATTCTTGTCAAAATTCATATCATAGAAATGTATCGCCCACCAGGCCAACTGGGTACCTTTGTAGAGGAACTGGACATGCTGCTGTCCTCATTCCCAGAGGATGGTAGCCCACTTGTAGTTTTTGGTGATTTCAACATTCATTTAGAGAAGCCTTATGCTTCAGACTTCCTCTCTCTTCTAGCTTCATTCAATCTTAATCGGCTCATCACCACAAGTACACACAAATCTGGCAACCAACTTGACCAAATTTACACATGCAACTGCATCACTGACAACATTTTGGTAAAACCTCTGCACATTTCTGATCATTTCTTCATTACATTTAATCTACAACTCCCAATTTGTTCACCACCAACCCCTCTACCAGTTACCTTCAGACAAAACCTGCGCTCTCTTTCTCTTTCATCCTCCCTTCCCTCACCCTCACAATTCTCATCTCTGGATGTGAATGCAGCAACAGACACTTTATGTTCCACCTTATGTTCCATCTTCCTATTTCCACAACAAAATCAACAGCGCCTCAAACACATGCTCACTTTTCAAAAACATTTAACTCTCTCCTCTGTCCCCTCCACCTCCACCTACCTCATCCCTTACTGCTGATAATTTTGCTAAGTTTTTCACTGACAAAACATCTACCATCAGCAGTCAGTTTTCCACTCCACACACACATGAACTCAGACCAACCACACACACAGCCACACACCTCCTCTCTTCATTCTCCCCCCTCACTGAGACAGAAGTATCCAAACTTCTCCTCTCCAATCATCCTAATACCTGCCCTCTAGATCCCATCCCCACACACCTTCTACAAGCCATCGCTCCAACACTTTTACCAGCACTTACACACATTATCAACACATCCCTCCACACTGGCAATTTCCCTAACACATTCAAGCAGGCTCGGGTAACCCCACTGCTTAAGAAACCCACATTAAACACGTCTCTTGTAGACAGCTACAGACCTGTTTCTCTCCTTCCATTCATAGCAAAAACACTTGAATGAGTTGTTTCAGTCATCTTTCCTCTCACAGAGCAACCAATTGGATGTCAATCAATCTGGTTTCAAGAGTGGCCACTCGACTGAGAGTGCTCTGCTCTCGGTCACTGAATCCCTGCGGATTGCTAAGGCTAATTCCAAATCATCAGTTCTCATTCTGCTTGATCTATCTGCTGCCTTTGACACAGTGAATCATCAGATCTTTCTCTCCACCCTCTCCTCACTGGGCATCACAGGTACTCCACTTCTCTGGTTTGAATCCTATCTCACTGGAAGATCTTTCAGGCTTGCCTGGAGAGGGGAGTTAAAGATAATAAATGATATTCGCCTAAACACAGATACAGGTAAATTATCAGTTCTGGTTCTGGTTTGACCTCAGCGCTGCGTTTGACACTGTCGATCACAACATTCTTCTTGACAGGCTGGAAAACTGGGTTGGGCTTTCTGGAATGGTCCTTAAATGGTCCAGGTCATACTTGGAGAGGTGAGTATCGGTGACCATAAATCTGAGTGGACATCCATGAAATGCAGAGTCCCTCAAAGTTCAATACTTGCACCCCTCCTGTTCAACCTATATATGCTGCCACTGAGCCAAATAATGAGAAAGAACCAAATTGCATATCACAGCTATGCAGATGACACCCAGATTTACCTAGCCCTATCACCTAACGACTACAGCCCCATTGACTCCCTGTGCCAGTGCATTGATGAAATTAAAAATTGGATGTGCCTAAACTTCCTTCAGTTAAACAAAGACAAAACTGAAGTCATTGCATTTGGAAACAAAGATGAAGTTCTCAACGTGAATATGTACCTTCACTCTAGGGGTCAAACAACTAAAAATCAAGTCAGGAATCTTGGTGTGATTTTTGGAGTCAGACCTGAGTTTCAGTAGCCATGTAAAAACAATAACAAAATCAGCATATTATCATCTCGAAAATATTGCAAGAATTAGATGCTTTGTCTCCAGTCAAGACTTAGAGAAACGGGTTCATGCTTTCATCACCAGCAGGGTGGATTATTGTAATGGGCTCCTCACTGGTCTTCCCTAAAAGACCATAAGACACTTGCAGCTCATACAGAACGCTGCTGCCAGGATTCTGAGCAGAACCAGAACATATGAACACATCACACCAGTCTTCAGGTCCTTGCACTGGCTTCCAGTTGCATTTAGAATTGATTTTAGAGTACTGTAACTTGTTTATAAATCACTCAATGGCCTAGGACCTCAATACATTGCAGATATGCTCATAGAATATAAACCTAACAGATCACTCAGATCATCAAGATCAGGTCATTTAGAAATACCAAGGGCTCACTCAAAGCAAGGAGAGTCTGCTTTTAGCTGTTACGCCAGCTGCATCTGGAACCAGCTTCCTAAAGAGATCAGGTGTGCTCCAACAGTAGCCACATTTAAATCAAGACTCAAAACATATATTTTTAACAATGGATTTGCTGATTGTTATGTCCGAACTGTTTATACTTTATTTTATACACACTATCCTTTTATTCTTTCAAGTCTTTTTCTTATTTTCATTTATTTATTTTTAATGCATTTTATATATTTAATGTATTTCTTTTATTTTCTATTTTTAATGCATTTTATATCTTGCTGTCTGGTTGAAAGAGCTGGGAGAATTAGGAAGTATGTTTTTTTCTTTTTTTTGGTTATCCCTGGATGCAGCTCTGTGACAAATATATATATATATATATATTTTTTTTTTTTTATTATTGTGGTTATCCCTAGATGCAACTTTGTATAGAGTTAGTCCAGGAAGATTTGTCTGTAAGGGTACTGTTTGAACGCACAGCTGCCTGACAAATATTTTTTTAATTTTTTTTAGAGTTATCCCTGGATGCAGCTCTGTATAGAGTCAGTCCAGGAAAATTTGTCTGTAAGGGTAATGTTTAAACGCAAAGCTACCTGACAAATATTTTTAGTTATCCCTTGATGCAGCTCTGTTTATAGTCAGTCCAGGAAGATTTGTCTGTAAGGGTAATGTTTTAAACGCACAGCTACCTGACAAATAAAAACTGTTATCCCTCTGTGTGAGGAAGATTCATTAAGATTTGCACTGATGGATAGATCTGTTTAGATCAAAGAACAAAAAAACTCCCTGAAATTTCCTAACTCTGTCATCTAGATAGTGAATTTCTCTGTTTTTACTGTTATATCTATTTCTTATGTGTTCCATTATTATTATGTATTTGGTTGTTCTTTATGTAAAGCACTTTGAATTACCATTGTGTATGAAATGTGCTATACAAATAAAATTGCCTTGCCTTGTCTATGTTGTTCCTGTGTTTGTGCCTCTGTTGTTAAATAAAGTACCTGTTAAATGTGGCCCTCTTGTTCTCGTCTGTTGTCTGACATGGTGCATGTCTGGTTGAACATTCACTGTGCTCCATGGCTTACAGGCTAATGCTACACTGTTGGTGAGATTTTTAAAGAAGAAGAAGTTGTGTTTATGAATTATACAGACTAAAAGTGTTTAATAAATGAAAATAGCGACAGCTCTTTTCTCCATGAATAAAGTAAGAAACGATGGTAACTTAAACCACATTTAACAGTACATTAGCAACATGTTAATGAAACATTTAAATATCACTAAAAATATAATGTAATCATGGATCATGTCAGTTATTATTGCCCCATCTGCCATTTTTCTCTATTGTTCTTGCTTACTTACCTAGTCTGATGATCCCGACTGTTGCGTAACAGTTGGTGTTATGTTGAGACTCGCCTGTTCTTTAGAGGTCTTTTAAACAAATGAGATTTACATAAGGAGGAAACAATGGTGTTTAAGACTCACTGTATGTCATTTCCATGTAATGAACTTTTGTTCAACTATGACAAGGTGAATTCAATTTTCCATTTGATGGCACCTTTAAGTACTTATTGAAATTAAGTACCTACTCATTGAGTAGGCTGTTTTGAACACAGTGCCTGCATCTGAAAACTGGAAAATGCTGCCTTCGGAGGACACATTTCAAGGTAGTAAACAGGAAGTTGTTGTAACTCAGGCATACAATGTCCAATCTCCTCCAAACTTAACACGATAATATTTTGATAAAATTTCTGACCTGAACACATCTATATCACAATATTAATTTATGGACAAAGTGCAACCTGTTGGCAGCAGGAAGTGTGCCACTTTGAACCAACTATTCACTCCGCTTGTGAATGAGTATAACTTGCACACAGCCACTTAAAAACTGTTCACATGCTTCTATTGGTTTGATTTTGGCTGTCATTTCTTAAAATACAAAAAAAAAAAAAAAAAAAAAAAATCGGTCTGCTGAATGCCCATCTAATTCTCCTCCATGGCCATACGGGAAAGTGAATATCCCCTACCAACAAAGAAATGGATCAACTTCTGTCAGCTTTTTGAACACATTTATTTATTTGGACATTTTCTACCATATGATGGCTGAAGTATGGTGACACTGTTCTCATGGTAACCAGATCACCATTGTAAACTGAATTCTACAAAAAGTGAAAACACCAAATTATTATTCAATGGGATAAAATATCTTCTCTTCCCTGCAAACGATACCATGAAGAATGTTAATATTTAACCAAGTCAAAAACAAAGTAAGCAGGAATCCATATTCATTTCAGTATCAGCAGACACAAAATGCTATAAAAAGGTGACAACTTTTCAAGTAAAAAAAAAAAAAAAACCCTTACAAGTTACGTAAATGATAAAAGCTCATTGTGGTTTCTCGGTTTGATAGATTTGAGCAACCATAAAAATTGAGTTTTTATTAAGATTCCTATATAGAAGAATTACTCCTTACTCTCCTGCCGCAATTTGCGAGCAGCAATGATGTTGCATACAGTGGGGATCGAAAGTTTGGGCACCCCAGGTAAAAATTTGTATTAATGTGCATAAAGAAGCCAAGAAAAGATGGAAAAAATCTCCAAAAGGCATCAAATTACAGATTAGACATTCTTATAATATGTCAAAAAAAGTTAATTTTATTTCCATCATTTACACTTTCAAAATAACAGAAAACAAAAAAAAAAAAGGCATCTTAAAAAATGTGGGCACCCTGCAGAGGTAATACCTTGTACTGCCCCCTTTGGCAAGTACCACAGCTTGTAAACGCTTTTTGTAGCCAGCCAAAAGTCTTTCAATTCTTGTTTATGGTATTTTTGCCCATTCTTCCTTACAAAAGTCTTCCATTTCTTTGAGATTTCTGGGCTGTATGTCACGCACTGCTCTTTTAAGGTCTATGCATAGATTTTCAAATATGATGAGGTCAGGAAGTGGCCCTGTGAAGGCCATGGCAATACCTTCAGTTTACGCATCTTCATGTAATCCACTGTGGATTTTGAGGTGTGTTTAGGATCATTATCCTTTTGTAGAAGCCATCCTCTCTTTAACTGCAGCTTTTTCACAGATGGCATCAAGTTAGCATCCAAAATTTGCTTAAATTTTATTGAATCCATTTTTCCTTCTACTCATGAAACGTTCCCTGTTCCACTGGCTGCAATACAACCCCAAAGCATGACTGATCCACCCCCATGCTTAACATTTGGACAAAGGTTCTTTTCAGTAAATTCTGTGCCCTTTCTTCTACAAACGTACCTTTGCTCATTCGGCCAAAAAGTTCTATTTTAACCTCATCGGTCCACAGAACTTGTTTCCAAAATGCATCAGGCTTGTCTATATGTTCATTTGCAAACTTCATACACTGATTTTTGTGGTGAGGACATAGAAGAGTTTTCTTCCGATGTCTCTTCCCTGAAGACCATATTTGTACAAGTATCTCTTTATAGTGGAATAGTGTACCACAACTCCAGTGTCTGCCAGATCTTTCTGGAGGGATTGTGCAGTGAAATGTGGGTTTTGACTTGCTTTTCTCACAATCCTGCGAGTCTGTCTGATATTTTTCTTGGTCTTCCAGATCTTGCTTTAACTTCCACTGTTCCTGATGACTGCCATTTCTTAATTACATTCCGCACAGAGGATATTGGCATCTGAAAACGCTTTGCTATCTTCTTATAGCCTTCTCCTGCTTTGTGAGCATCAACATTTTTCAGTTTTAGTTTTCTAGACAACTGCTTAGAACAGGGGTCGGCAACCCAAAATGTTCAAAGAGCCATATTGGACCAAAAAAATAAAAAACAAATCTGTCTGGAGCCGCAAAAAATTAAAAGCCTTATATAAGCCTTATATGAAGGCAACACAGGCTGTAAGTGTATATTAGCTATATTAGCATACTATCAAAATGACTAAGTAGGCTACAAATACATAATGAGGTATTCCCAAGGTATATATTTAAAAACTGCTGAAAGCTACAGAAAAAAAGAAGCAAATGGATCGGTGCAATTCACAGAAACAGCTAGACTCCAGGCAGAGAAACATGGTTCCCTTTCGATACGTACTGCGTATGGGGGAAAAGTCTCCCTTTTTCCCTGCTACTGAAGCCTTTTCAATAACGCAGTGTAACTGCACCGTCATTGGTTCACTCATAGACAAGTTGTTGAACCAATGGCGGGGCGGCTCAGCTGCGCGGCCTATGAGAAGAGAGCGCGCGCACATTCCTGCCAAAAGGGGCGGGGTAATGTGCTATCTAAGCGAGCGAATCGCCATAGGCCATCAGTCCTTTCTCCTTCAGCGACGACTGAACATCTCTTCGCTGATCCTCGCCGAAGCCTGCTCGCAGGGAAAGAAGCTTGCCGCCTGAGAAGACGCTCCGCCCCCATTGACAAGGCCCTGCAGCAGACCCAGCCGACTCGCCGGATTCCCGCAGCGCCCACGCCCTCGCCTTCCCGCTTCCTGTTGCCGGCCGCTTCCCAGCGGGTCTCCTGCCGCCCTCCTAGCGTCCTCCCGCGGTTACAGTAACCGCTTTCGAGCATCTTTCCAGCGGTTTTCACCTCTTCGAGCACCGGCCCTCGCCGTTAGAGCCTCCCAATCGCCGTTTTCACAGCGCACTGCATTTCTAAATGCCACACCACTCCTGTGGTATGTGCAGAGCCCCTCTGCACGAAGGAGACGGGCACGACGAGTGCGTGGGATGCCTGGGTAAGTCCCACGCGGATAACGCGCTCGTCGGCGGGTCATGCCTGCATCAAACAAGAAGACCCCGCCGCTCGCGCCCTCCCGTCCCCCTCTCCTGTGAGGAAGAGACCGCGGGGCAGAGCGGTTTAGCGCATGGAGATGGGCGAGCCCACGTCGGCTCAGCACCCGCGTGCATCGCCCTCTCCCAGCAGAGAGCAATCCCCCGTCTTGTTCTCCCGCCCTGACCAGCGTCCCTCAGCAGATGCGAGCGACCTCGTCTCATTTGGTGGATCCGACGAAGAGCCCCTCTTCGACTCTGTGTCCATGGCAGCCTCTGAGCCAGAAGCCTGGGTTGGCGAGTCAGATGACCCTGCCCCCCTGCCTTCCTTGGAGCCCATCGACCACGGTACGGGCATGGACACCTAGCTCTTCCGTGTCCTGTCAAAGGCCATCGAAGACCTTGACCTCGACTGGGCCCCCCCAGAGGAGCCATCGCGGAGCCGCCTGGACGAGTGGTTCCTCCCAGGTCGTCGTCAGGCCCCCCTTTCCAGAAGTCCACGAGGAGCTCATGAAGTCGTGGCGTGCCCCTTACTCTGCCCGCCTGCACACTTCGCACTGCTCAGCCCTCACCTCTGTGGACGGCTCGGAAGAAAAGGGCTACGAGCATCTGCCGCCCCTGGATGAAGCAGTGGCCGCTCACCTCTGTCCTCCCACGGCTGTGGGATGGAAGACAAAGAGAGCCCTCCCGTCCAAGCCCTGCAGGACGACCTCCGCCCTGTCAGGAAGGACCTACACCTCAGCGGGCCAAGCCACTTCAGCACTACACTCCATGGCCATCTTCCAAGTATTCCAGGCCAAACTCCTCCGCTCATTGGACGAGTCCGGCATTGATGCGCCTGCTTTTCGGGACCTCCGCAGCGCCACGGATTTAGGCAGATCCATGGCCAGCCTCGTTGTGCTGGAGCGCCACCTGTGGTTAAACCTGACGGAAATTAAGGATCAGGACAAGACAGCCTTCTTGGATGCCCCCGTCTCCCCATCAGGACTCTTTGGGCCAGCAGTGGAGGGATTCAAGGAGCGTTTCACAGCTGCACAGAAGTCGTCTCAGGCCATGAGACACTTCCTACCCAAACGCTCCAGCTCTGCATCTGCTTCTAGCCGCCCCAGGCCTGCGCCGGCTCAGCAGACGAAGCCCGCTCCCTTCGCTTCCCAAGCAGCGCCACCCAAGGAGCACCGCCAGCGCTCGTGCCCCTCTAAGCGCTCGTCCTTCCCGAGACGCCAGGGACCCCGGCCCAGGATTGCACTGGACCCGGCGACCCCGAAGTCATCCTGATCTGCTAAGGAAGAGGACTGGGGCATGTCCCGCCGCGGCCGGACCACCCCAGTAGTTCCTTCGTGCAAATTCCCCTCCGCCTCGTTCATTACTGGGCGTGGGAATAACACAACCTGCTGTCATAGAGCCCACAAGTATTGTGCCCTCCCCAACAGCCATTTTCACGGCGACCCTATTTTTAAATATTTCACAAAAGAGCAAATTTCCTCTTCCATCCCTCCCGGTGTCCGGCCCGCCCTCTCTCTGGCCATCACCCGACGTAATCCTCCATCTTGCCACACGGGCCGAGGCTTGGAAAGCCATCCCCGGGGTGTCAAGCTGGATTCTAAAAGTCGTAATCCAGGGCTACTCGCTCCAGTTCGCCAGAAGACCTCCGCGATTTGGAGGGGTCATCCAGACCATGGTGCAAGCGGACGACATTCACGTCCTCCGAGCCGAGGTCTTAACTCTACTCAGGAGACTATAGAAACAGTTCCCTTTCCAGAGAGCGAGTTGGGCTTTTACAGCCGCTACTTTCTGGTACCAAAGAAAGACGGTGGTCTCAGGCCCATTTTGGACCTCAGGTTGTTGAACCTTTCCCTTATAAAGCGAAAGTTCAAAGTCCTGACGCTGAAACAGATCCTCGCGCAGATTTGCCACGAGGATTGGTTTTGCTCGCTGGATCTGAAAGACGCTTACTTTCACATCCAGATAGCCCCCCATCACAGGCAATTCTTGAGATTCGCATTCAAGGGTGTGGCTTATCAGTACACGGTCCTCCCCTTCTGGCTCTCCCTGGCCCCCCACACTTCCACGAAGTGCATGAATGCGGCTCTTTCCCCTCTGAGACAGATGGGAATACGAGTTTTGAATTACCTTGACGACTGGCTCATCCTGGCCAGCTCGCTTTCGGAACTAGAACACCACAGATCCGTGCTCCTCAGCTACTTACAGTGCCTGGGTCTTCTGCCTCCCCGGTGCTCCAGCTCGGCCTGCTTCGCATGCGGCCCCTGCAGTACTGGCTGAAAAACCGGGTCCCTCCTTACGCTTGGCGTCACGGACGCCTTCGCCTCGAGGTCAATCAGGCCTGTTTAATGGCTCTGAAACCTTGGATGAACCCTACTTGGTTCACTCCAGGAGTACCCCTACAGGCGGTAACACGAAGGACGGTTCTCTCGACAGACGCTTCCAACTCAGGTTGGGGCGCTCTGTGCGAGGGCAGCCCGGCTTTCGACTCGTGGACACACGAGGAAAGCCACCTTCACATCAACTGCCTCTAATTATTGGCAGTGATACGAGCCTTCCAAGCCTTCCATTCTCCACAGATCGCCACGTCCTAGTCCAATCGGACAGTATGACAGTGGTCTCATATATAAATCACCAGGGGGGTCTTTCGTCCAGCCGCTTATGCGCTCTGGCGAAGAGCCTCCTTGAATGGGTTTCCCCAAGAGTTTGCTCGCTCAAAGCGACTCATATACCTGGGAAAAGCAATCTGGGAGCAGACATGCTGTCTCGGAACAACATCCCCTCGGACGGGTGGATGCTCCACCCCCAGACTGTTCAAACCATATGGGAGTTCTTCGGGAAAGCAGAGGTGGACCTCTTTGCCTCAGGAGACAACTCTCATTGCCCAACTTATTTTTCAAAGAAGGATGACGCATTGGCCCACATCTGGCCCAATATCCTTCTTTATGCCTTTCCTCCGATCGTTCTGATCCCTCAGGTCGTCAGACAGATCAGAGAGGACGGACACAAAGTTCTGTTGGTGGCCCCACTCTGGAGGAGCCAGATCTGTACCTCAGAGCTGTTCCGGCTTTCCCCGAAAGCCCCATGGCCAATTCCCCTGAGACGGGATCTCCTCTCTTAGGCGAACAGATCAATCTGGCACCCACAGCCAGAGCTTTGGGCTCTACATCTGTGGATCCTCGAGGGGAGCCATCTGACCTCCCCAGGAATGTGCTAGATACCATTTCGCAGGCAAGAGCTCCGTCCACGAGACGTCTCTACGCCCAGAAGTGGTCGGCCTTTGCTAGCTGGTGTTCTACACGCGGCATGGACCCGGAGGAATGCGAAGTATCTTCCATACTAACCTTCCTCCAAGAGCGACTGGACTCGGGGCGAGCCCCTTCCACGCTCAAGGTTTACGTAGCAGCCATTGCGGCTTTTCACATGCCCATTGCTGGACAATTGGTAGGGCGGAATGACTTAATTATTAAGTTTCTGAGGGGTTCTAGGCGATTGCATCCTCCTCGTCCCCTCACCGTTCCCCCCTGGGACCTCTCCTTGGTCCTCAGGGCTCTTAAAGGTCCTCCTTTCGAGCCATTAAGTCTAGCAGGCCTCAAGCCCTTAACGTTTAAAACCGCCCTGCTACTTGCATTGGCGTCGGTTAAACGCGTTGGCGATCTGCAGGCACTCTATGTGAGCCCTGCATGCCTCGAATTCGGGCCTAACGACTCTACTGTCGTGCTTAAACCAAGGGTTGGCTACGTTCCCAAGGTGCTCTCTACGCCGTTTAGAGCACAAGTGATCTCACTCTCTGCGCTTCCCCGTTCATCGGACGAGCCAGAGCTAGAATCACTATGCCACTATGCCCCGTTAGGTTACATCGAGCGATCAGCCCTTCCGGCAATCTGATCAGCTATTCGTTTGTTTTGGTGGCCGCACCAAAGGGTCTCCGGTCTCAAAACAGCGTCTATCACAATGGATTGTTGACGCCATAGCTCTTTCTTACTCCTCTGCAGGCGCTACTTGCCCCATCAGAGTTAGAGCCCATTCCACTAGAGGCATGGCTTCATCATGGGCCTGGTCCAGTGGAGTCTCTATCAAAGACATTTGGTAAAGAATTTCAATATCTTGATAAACAAATTAAGAAAATATTTGTTTGTTTTAACATCACATCTATATATAATTACTAGTGATATATCATTCCTAAATTATATTTTTATATTTGTAAAGATGTGCATCAGAGAGTTACAATAAAATATTGTTAATACTATAGGTTGTTTTATAGGTGTGTAGAGTCGAATTGACACAGTGGTTTAAATTGTTTTATTAACAAAGTTTGTTTGTAACATTTAGAATGTTTATAAAAAAAATGAAATTAAATTGTCTACCCAATAATCTCGAGAGAAGGCATATTTAAAGCAGACACACCTATGGTTTCTCAACAGTTTTTTGCATCTCTCCACCACCACATTTAACAGGTTTGGAAAAAAATATGATAATTTTGTGTGAACTATCCCTAGTATAAATATGTTTATACTAATATTTAACCTTAGTGCACCGATAGCTGCATTAATATTAACCATATAAACAACAAACAGCGGGGAAAAAAATTTAAACTTAAATTTAAACTATTCTAATTAAAAAAAAAAAAAAAAACTATTCTAAACTAATTTTTTTAAATAATCCTTTATTTAATTTTTTTTAATTATTATTAGAGAGGCACCTATTTTGATTTTTCATGGCCACCAGAAGCAAATTGGCCGCTTCTGATAGTGTTTGCAGATTTTCTTTAAAGCAAATTTATTTGTTGTTTGTTTGATCAAAAAATATGTGTAGCTCTTTGATATTAGAGGTAAACACTGCATTTTATCACAATCCCAACAAAGATGTTACGAACATGAGCATGAGCAGTTGTTTTTCCATTTAAATTATTGTATAATTTCAAGATTAACAGCAAAAACAGCATGGTCTGACTTTAGCTTTGTGAAATTATACTACATAAGACACCTGCACAAAACAAAATCAGCAGACGGACTGAATGAAATGCAAATTCACTCTCTGACAGTAGGTGGCGCTTATGGAACAGCAGTGATATAGCGTTTCCATGGTTACCACTATACACACACAGCTGCACTGCGCTGGAGATAAGAGGAAAAAACATCAAAATTTGTCTGAAGACAGTTCCCTTCAGAGATACATTCATATCAACCCCGATTTAATATTTATATTGTTCTTCCTATATTTTGCGAACAGTGAGCTTGTGCTGGTGCATTATTTTCTCTGTGGCGCATCTGTTCTCTTTGTGTCCGTTTTCAGCGTGTGTCTGTTTTAACGTCCTATTGACAGGCTTAGTAAATTTTAGGAAAATATTACAAAGCAGTTTGTTTGCAAGCCCGGAATAAAGATAGACCAAAATAAAACTAAAAAACCTTTGGATTTATGACCAGTGGACTACTCTATTTTGATCATGAACTCGAGTATGCGCCATATACTACCTAAACATTTTTAATGAATTATTAAGATTTAAAGTTTGTCTGTAAATTACACCAAAAAATTGTCTTTATAAAACATTATTTAACGCATGATTAAGTGGATGTTAATTCTAAGAGGATTTCGTGTTATATTTCAAAGACCTAATAAATTCTTATACATATTAGGCTAATGATAACCATACAAAGCTCAACGTACGAGTAAATAGGACAATAAGAAGTAAATAAGGAAAATAACATTTTTAAAGACCAAGAACAGCTTAGGCCTACCTCAAGATGCTTTTTCAGATTAGACGTTGAATCCTTTGAAGCCGATGGAAGTTTTTTTGCAGGTAGACATAGCTTTCAATGCACTATGATGTTACTGTATGTCCTTTTTCATGTTTATAAGTAAAACTGTCTTTGAATTTCCACTAGAGAAATGCATTATGCCCTGTTTTCCCGTCCATTTTTTCATGTGCGATCTCATGTCTGCACTCTGCAGGTTGCTAATAACTGAACAAGCTGCGCACATTTTATTTTTTAACAGACAGAGTTGGAGAATCATCAACAATGGCTCGTTGGTTAACAATCCTAAAACAGCTTACATTAATAGCATATTAAATGAAATAAATTACATTAAAATTCAAAGTAATCACTTTGGTAATCTAAAATACTTTTTGAATGTAACTAATTTGATTACCATCTGTTTAAAATGTAACTGTAACGAAATACAGTTACTCAAATTTTGTAATTTAAATACGTAACGTCGTTACTTGTATTTCGTTACTCCCTAACCCTGGTCAAATCAAGCACATATAAATGTCAGGAAACACGACTCCTGGTCAATATCCATGGATTAGTTTTATTTGACAAGTTGTAAAAAACACTTTCAAGTACAACCTTTAGTGTAATCGTTTGTTTTACTTGTGTTTTCGCAGTTTCCCCTATTAAATCTAGTCACGCAGCAGGTTCTTTTGCCACTCAGTCCAGCTGAAGGAGCATGCTTTCGGCAGGAAAGTGACGTCGATACCCTCTATTGCGCTGGGCTGAAATGTGTGTCGCAGGCTATGACGCAAATCTTCATTGACAGAAATGTTGAAATTTAATATTAAACACATTTTTACAGCATTGGAAAATGTTAAGAATGTTTGTGTCATGTTTGTCCTCCTACAGAAACCATATAAAAATATAGTTGAAAAATATATTCCCCCCCATTTTCATAAATTTTTGAAAAAGTTCCAGGGAGCCACTAGGGGGGCGCTAAAGAGCCGCGGGTTGCCGACCTCCGGCTTAGAAGAACCCATGGTGCTGATTGTTGGGGCAAGGTCAGATGAGTCTGGGCATTTAAAACCTTTGAGATTGACATCGCCTGGTCTTTCCAGACGATGATTGAGAACAATCCATGACACTGTCAGGTCTCAGCTTTCCAAAGGGGACAGGGCATGCTATAAACTCTGCAGGGTGCCCAAACTTTTGCAGACGCCTTTTTTGTTTTTGTTTTCTGTTATTTTGAAAGTGTAAATGATGGAAATAAAATTAACTTTTTTGACATATTATAAGAATGTCTAATCTGTAATTTGATGCCTTTGAGATGCCATCTTTTCTTGGCTTCTTTATGCACATTAATACAAATTTTTACCTGGGGTGCCCAAACTTTCAATACCAACTGTAAGATTTGTGAACTGCAAGATTTTTATCCTAACATTTAAAGGCTGGTTCACACTGTGCGATTTTGGCCACGATTTGGTCATCTGAGACAAATTTTGCAAATCCTAAAAGATTACTATAATCCTAGCCTAAAATCTGTAGTCTTTGATCTCTAGTTTGACATGTTCACCGACTTCCGGTTAATGACCGCTGCAATAAAATTTTACCTCAGACAAAATTCTGGCAGTGTCAGAAGATTTGGCGCACAATCCTGCAGTGTGACTTCTCCTATGACAAACTTCAAATTGTATTTGTTTTTCAAGACAAGCCGTGATCAAAATGATAGAGATTTCTTTGTTAGCCACCATTTCAGCATTTTTTTATTGCAATATTGAGCTGGTCAATTTCTTTTGATTTTAGAATATAATAAAGAAATCAAATAAATTTCTTATTTTCACTGACATTTCTGAACTAATGCATCTTCAAGCCTAAATTCAGCATGGTTATAATTAAGTACTGTTAAAGTCTCAGAAACTTTAAGACTTTAACTCAAACTGTATTAGAATTGGTGACTTGTAACTTGTGATGGAGTCATTTTTTGTTGTAAGGTATCTGTACCTTTATTCAATTATGGTTTTCAGGTACTTTTTACACCTCTACTCTTTCCACAGTGATGACTTCTAAGAGTCCTCTTTCGAGTGAATTTTCATGTGGCCCTTAAGGTAACCTATAAATCTGAAACCCCTTCCACACTTATCACATATGAATGGCTTCTCTCCAGTGTGAATATTCATATGGTGATAAAGGGTCAATGTATGTGTGAAACTCTTTCCACACTGACCACATGTGAATGGCTTCTCTCCAGTGTGGATATCCATGTGGTAATAAAGGGTCAATTTATGTGTGAAACTCTTTCCACACTGAACACATGCAAAAGGCTTCTCAGTGTGAACTCTCATGTGTTGCTTGAGGCTCCGTTCCCGTGTGAAGCTATTCCCACACAGAGTGCAGGTGTAAGGTGTTTCTCCAGTGTGAGTTCTCATGTGGGCTATAAGGCCTTCTTTACGAATGAAACTCTTTCCACACTCTTGACAGGTATTAGGCCTTTCTCCAGTGTGAATTCTCATGTGGGCTTTAAGGTTTCCTGTCTCATTGAAACTCTTTCCACACTGTTGGCATGTGTAAGGCTTTTCTCCAGTGTGAATTCTCATGTGGATTTTAAGTTTTCCTTTTTTACTGAAATTTTTTCCACACTGTTGGCAGGTAAATGGGCTCTCTCCAGTGTGATTATTCATATGGGCTATAAGGCTTTCTTTTCGACTGAAACTCTTTCCACACTCTTGACAGGTGTAAGGCTTCTCTCCAGTATGAATTCTCATGTGGACTTTAAGGCTTCCTTTTCTACTGAAACTCTTTCCACACTGTTTGCAAGTGAATGGGTTCTCTCTTATGTGAATTCTCATGTGGCCTGTAAGGTTGCCTTTGTCACTGAAACTCTTTCCACACTGTTGGCAGGTGTAAGGCTTCTCTCCAGTATGAATTCTCATGTGGACTTTAAGGCTTCCTTTTCTACTGAAACTCTTTCCACACTGTTTGCAAGTGAATGGGTTCTCTCTTATGTGAATTCTGATGTGGACTGTAAGGTTTCCTTTGTTACTGAAACTCTTTCCACATTGTTGACAGGTGTAAGGCTTTTCTCCAGTGTGAATTTTCATATGGATTTTAAGTTTTCCTTTCTCACTGAAACTCTTTCCACACTGTTGGCAGGTGTAAGGCTTTTCTCCAGTGTGAATTTTCATATGGATTTTAAGTTTTCCTTTCTCACTGAAACTCTTTCCACACTGTTGGCAGGTGTAAGGCTTTTCTCCTGTATGAATTCTCATGTGGACTTCAAGGCTTCCTTTTTGCCTGAAACTCTTTCCACATTGTTGGCAGGTGAAGGGTTTCTCTCCAGTATAAACTCTCATGTGGATTTTAAGCTCGTCTTTATGTGTGAAACACTTTCCACGCTGTTGGCAAGTGAAGGGACTCTCTTTAGTGTGAACTCTCAAGTGGACTTGAAGGTTTCTATGTTGATTAAAAGTCTTTCCACACTGTTGGCAGGTGAAATAACCTTTAGTTTCGGTCTTTTGAGCTCCTTTTTGTTCATGACTTGCTACTTTCAGTTCCATTAGGTCTAGGGCAAAAACAGACATAAAACAACTTAGACATGTAAAGCATCAAAACCAACAAACTGTATGCTCTATACCCTATCCTATCTTATGGATCAAGGATGGGCAGCTTTGGTACCATTCTTTTGCAGAGTTAAGTTTAATCCCTAATCAAATACATCTGCCTGTAATTGTCAAGCATTTCTGAAGACTTAAGGCAACGGTATACTTCAAACGAAATTCTTTTTAATTCTTCGTTTAGGGGTAAAACGAAGTTCGAAATGTGTGACCAGCAATATACTGTAAACGAACATCTGACACCGCCCACACTGCTAAGAGCGACGTTTAGATGAATATGTAAATATGTGCCATGCACTTTCTTCTAAGTAACAAAATAAACACACAAAAAATGAGAAAACAGCAAGCATTTATTTATATAGAATGCATAAGAAAAGTTAGCACGAGCTCTGCAAATTAGCACTCACGTCACGTTTTCATATAGCACTTTATTCAATAGATTGCTTAAAATCAAGCAGCTTTACAGTATCAAACATGAAAAAAGTGTCAGTGCCTCATTTCATCAGAAGCACAACTTCATTTTGTAATATAAAGCCGCTATCCAGTGTGTTCATGTTTTCACCCGCAAGATCTTACCTCACCAAACTCTACAGATCAAATGGGTCAGAAACGCGTTCCACGCAAATGAAGGCGGAGCCTCAGCGCACACCTCCTATTACGTTATCGTCACTGACCAATGGTAGTACGAAGGTGTTTTGCAGCTGGGACAAACTTTTCCTGAAAGTTCGCTTTGGCAAGCCGTTATGAACTTCCAAAAAGAACACAAAACGAACTTCGTTTTGGCCTGATTTTGTTTGAAATAACGTCTTATCAGTTCGTTCTTTGATTTCGTCTGAAGTATACCGGAGTCTTGAAGGCTGACTTATACTTCTGCATTGTGTGTACCCTGAAGGTATGGCATAGGCTGTGAGTGCCACACATAGACTAAAATGTAGCCTGACGTGCACCTCTTAGAAAATGTAACATCAAGCAATTCTACACGGTCCGCAAGCCCTATGATTGGTTTGCTGATTTGCTACTTCTCTGCCGCCTCTATTTTTAAGCTTCTCTGACAACGTACATGACAAACAGACACATAGCCTACAGTGCAGTGGCTCCGGTGTAGGTCTGACACAGAAGTATAAATCAGCCTTTACGATTAAATAATGAGGTTGGGTTTAAATTTTGCAGGTGTGGTTGATCAGGGATGGAGCTAAACTTTGAAGAATAGTGTCCCGCCAGGACCAGAGTTGACCATCCTATCTATAGACCTTATACTCAATACACCAGTGGTTTTTAAACCTGGTCCAAAGGGACCCACCACTGCACCTTTTGTATTTATACTTTATTTTTCACATCTGGTTAAGATCATCAGCTTGTTAGAAGATTGCTGACATTGGAGGAATTTACAAACTACAATTCCTGTTCATCACTTAGGTAAAAAGTGCTTTACTATTGAATAAGTAATATAAGATATTTGTTGTTGTTATGATGTCAGACATAGCACACACAATAGTAGTAGCCATTCTGTACTTGGTTGTGACCTCAATTTATCCGTACCATATCCAAGCCTAATCCAACTGTGCCTTCTCAAGCGGGCTAGGACACGATACAGAGAGATCACACTAGTGACATTAGACTGAAAGAATGAATGCTTATAAGACGTGTTTCCTTTAGCACAAAACTTACATTTTATGTTTATACTATTACCTGTAAATGTTATAAAATTGGGGCTTCCGGTAATGGCAGCGGAGCGATCAGTCGTGTACCGATTCTAGCGAGGCTAGTGCTAGCAGCAATCACGCAGTTAGCCATGAGAGCTCGTTACCTGATTTCTCACATGGATTTTTGCTTAAACACATTGCTGAACTCGTTGCAGAAGAAGGTCAGCACACAAAAGATGTTGACTGACTCTTTTTCTAAATCTGGAGACCTGGCTGGATGTGAAAGTTGATAGTATCATCAAACGCATCGATGAAGTCGCTGTGGTTGCCGACTCCCTTGCGACTTGTCAGGCTGAAACAGAAACTTGTATCCCCGCCTTGGAAGATGACATCACTCTGCTAAAAGTGAAACTGGCTACATTCAAGAAACATAACACAGCACTTATGGAGAAGGTACAGATCTGGAGGATCATTTCAGACAGGACGATATCAGAATTCTAAAGCAAAAAGAGTCTGTTGAGGTGATCCTATACATTTTTGAATCCTTCATCCCAAAACTGCTTGAGTTGCCAGTCCCGTCTATCGCAATGGACCATGCACACCGGGGGCTTGGTATGTCTAAAGATGGTTACTGTCGCCCTCTTATTATCAAGATTTATCGTTGCAATGTTGCTACAATTCTGACCACAGCTAGATGCAAAGGCCAGCTTCAATACGAGGATCAACTTCTCCACATCGCTCCTGACATTTCGCGCTGTGAGGAGAGCCTTCAACCATATCTGCGCTTAACTCATTAAGAAAGGCATCTACTTCCAAATTAAACTCCAAGACGTGTTGGTCTTCAAGGTAAAAAACTTTCAGAGACCCGAAAGATACCAAAGCATAATTGGACAATAATATGTAAACTCTTTTCTTCAGTTTTTTGATGAGTGTTTGTGATCTTTACAAAAGACATCTTTTTTTTTTTTTTCTTTATGATTCATGCATGTTCTATGATATGACTTGTATGACCATTGATGGGTGGTCGGCAAAAATACATGAAAGTTCTCTTATGTATAAACCTTTATTTGGCGTGATGCTTTTGGTTTTTGATTTTAGCTGGGATATTGAGCAGGCATGTATTTTGTCTTTGAATCTTGAATGAACAGATACTTGTTTATTTTTGTACCTCAGGAGTTTTGGACATGGGGGCACCCAATCTTCTCCTTGTTCTGTTTTAGTATAGTTCTAATACTACTTAACCTCATCTTAAACCCGACCCAGGATCCGTACAGGTTCGGGGCTATATTTTAAATGGTCAGCCAGGTCCGGGTCGGGTCTCTATCTATTAGTTCGGGTTCTGGGTCTGTTTAACATTGTGTGTAATACCAGAGTTGCGAGAACTTGAAAAACACACGATCATTACCAGAGCCAGTCAGCAGCGCTGTGCTTGTTGTTTTGAAAAGAAAAAAAAACCCCGAGCGATTTAGTCAGAAACAGTAGGCTGAGTGAATGCACACATGCAGTGTTATTGGATACCGTTATGAGTGATGTGAAAAAAAAACTAAAAGAAAATGAACATAAAGAGGTTAAAGCTACCGGCACCTCTTCAGTCTGGGCCTCCTTCATGCAAATTGTGGACAAAGATGAGAAAAAAGTAAGCGCCATTAAGTGTACTGGTTGTGACGCACTGTTAAAGTTTGATTCAGCAAAAACAGGCACGTTGCATAATAGCTGTGGAATATGTGCCGATCGGGTCCAGTCAGGTCCTGGCCGGGTTCGGGTCCAGCTTTCGGTTCTGCGTCGGTTCCAGGTAGTACATTTTTAACATGTTTCTGTTCTGCACAGGCCCGGGTCCAACTTTCAAAATAATAGACGGGCCGGGTCAATTCAGTGTAGCACATTTACGGGTCTCATCGGGTTTGGGTTTTTTGGACCCGTGTAGACCTCTATCTCTGAGCACTGCCTATAACTTTTATTGTGAGCACTTGTCTATTTGCCTCGTCATGATGACTCGCTTGTTGTATTCCTCGCTTGTAAGTCACTTTGGATAAAAGCGTCTGCTAAATGAATAAATGTAGACCAACAAAAAAACTTGTGACCTCCATTTTTGAAATAGCAGCTAATTGAGCTAATAGCAGCTCGACTGTAATCTCTGTTTATATAAAAAAATTACAGCGAGCTGTGTTTGGATGCCGATGTAGGTTCACATAGCCATGAGAATCAATAGTAGCGAATTGTCCGCTATTGTTGATGGAAGGCTTGTTCGAGATGCATCGGAGCAGCGCGTACCGATTCAGCGGGTGACATTGAAGTGCCGCAGGTCCACGGAAGCGTTTGTAGGGCATGACTCCTTGTGCATTTGGATCATTCTCACGGTGCTTAGATGTCGTGCACAATCGTTCTACAAAGAGCTGATACATCCAAGCTTGGTGGGTTTGTGTTTGGCGCTGCAGCTGCAGTGCTAGCTTTGCTGTGAAATATGGGACGTATACAGTGGTGTTAAACCTGGCTATGTGCTGGCTCTCTAGCCCATGGAAAGGCAAACCGGTTCTTAGAAGGCACGTCGGTTGAACCAACTGGCACTAGCACTAGCTCTGAACTAGCACCCAGGAACAAGAGTTCATCAACGGACTTTGTGGCTGATTCAAGATAGGATGAAACGCCACCACCCTGCATGCAGCTGAAGCAAGCACAGTCACTTTGTGAGGTTCTGCATTATATGCCGCCACCTCTGAAAATTCAGCTGTAATGTACGTGGCCCAGGTACACCATAAAGGCTGGTGTACACTGTGTGATTTATAACAGTCCTTTACAATAGTTGCTTGTCAGACTGTACGAACAGGATTCTCGTGTCACACTGTGGGATCTCAGTTGTCATTCATGTCTGATTGTACGACAGGCAATACGCTTTAAAAACGGACAAGTGCATGAAAACTTCGTCAGGAGTTTTACTTCAATTCGTACTCGTTCGGTGACTGTGAGCTGCATATATAGTGCTGAAATAGTGGCTAAAATAAGACATCTCAATCATTAATTTTGAACACGGCTTGTCTAGAAAAACTGACAATTTGACGTTTGTTGTAGTAGAAATCATACTGCAGGATTGTGCACCAAATCGTCTGACACGGTCAGAATTGTCGGAGGTAAAATTTGTTGTCTGTGAACATGTCAAACTAGAAATGAAAGACTACAGATTTTAGGCTAGGATTATAGGAATATTTTACAATTTTCCAAAATTGTCTCAGATGACCAAATCGTGGCCAAAATCGCACAGTGTGAACCAGCCTTAAGGCGACCCCCATTATGGGGAGTTCTGCAGACAGGGGAATCAGTTCAGGAGTAGGAGGACTAAAATTAATTGGTTTGGGGAAACCAGCTGTTCGAACTTACATCAGCGGTGAATCCTCTGGAGAGTCAAACAAAGTGTTACAAGGCTCTGAAAGATCAACCGAGACGTGACGTTACTCTGGACAATCAGCAGATAAGTGACATGATTGGACGATCAGAAGAGATGTGAAGTGGCTTTGGGAGGTCTGCTGAGATGTGACAAGGCTCTGGGAGGACGTCTGAGACATTAAGAGGCTCTGAAAGGTCTGCTGAGACGTGACGAGGTTCACAAAGATCAACTGACTTGACTGGGCTCAAGAAGATCAACTGTGGCTTGACTGGGGCCACGAAGATTAGTTGTGACTTGACTTGGCTCACGAAGATCAGCTGTGACTTGACTTGGCTCACGAAGATCAACTGTGACTTGATTTGTTGTTGTGATGGCCAACATTTTGTGAGTGGGTTCTAGTGCAAAAGGCACAGAAGTAATATTGTTTCCTCCTCAACAACCACACTGAACGAAGGACCACAAAAATTTAAGGCATAGTCCATAAAGTCTCTTAGACTGCAATTGAACTTCCCTTCAGAAAAAAACAAGATTTTATGGGCTCATATAGGCCAAATCGGAAAATGTCCTTCAAAACCACATTGTCAAATGGAACTTAAAAACATAACTCACAGAATTGGTGAACATATTCTTCAATGGATAAGTCTCTTTGCCGAAGACGAACTAGCTGGTTGACTGGATCCATGGTTGGACTAGAAACGCTAGAAAAGCTGTGGATCTTGGTTTGGCTGAGTGTTCTGTAACGTATGGGACGGGACAACGGAGTTGGAGATCCACGTGCAGGCTTTATTAATACGATGAGCGAACAGATACAAGAAGGCAAGGCAAAAGAGTAATCCAAACACAGGCAAAGGTCTAGGCAGGAAGCAAATGATTATAAACAAGAAAACAGTCCAGGCATAAAGACATAGGCAATGCAAGGAACAAGGAGACAAGGATGGATTCAAGACTAAACATTCCACCTTTTTACTTACTTCTCCATGGGGGGTGCCATATTGGGGAGTTACTTCCGGTAGGATGCTCTGAACTTCCATTTAGTAATTGTCATTAGCTAGACAATGAATAGTGGAGAAAATTTGTGCTGTTTAAGGTTGTCACAACAGCTACAGAAAGCTCAAAAAACCTCTGGAAGATGAGTGTTTCGACCACAAGCCAACAAAGTGGAATGTAAATGTCCAAAACCATTTAAATTGCACAAGATGCCAACCGACAACGAGGGCAAAAGACAATGGCTCGCTGCACTTAATTTGAAATTCCCGCCACGTAACATGCATGTTCATTCCATTTTGAACTTTGGCTTGGATATGATCATGCATTAGAAAAGAAGAGAAGACGACGAACTTGTCCAGACCAAGGTGAGTCTATTCACTCACAAACTCCTATGTAGTTTCATTCAGTATTAAGAATTGTTTAAATGAGTCTGACTTGAACTCAAACTTAAGCTCCACTTTGAGTGTCAACCAGGCACTTTTTTTAATAGGTATAAAGAAATTGTGTTTTTATTTTGTTCCCTTTTTCAAATAGGTCTTGCAGACCCTTAAATATTGATTAATATTTTGGCAGCAGAGTGTGGTCTTCATTTTACCAGCTGCAGCAGTATGAGAACTTAAATGCTCGCCATATATCGCAGCTCAAACAGCAATATTTAAAAAAATATCAGTGTCTGTCTCATTTCAGTTTACAAAATGTGGAAACTTTAAAAAAAGAAATGTAAAAATCGAATAAAAAAAAAAAAAAAAAAAAAAAAAGAGTAAATTTTATAAATACCAATCATTCTGTTCCATATAATGACCCAGCTAATGTAAGTTACAATATATAATGCCTTTTCTGTTTTTATAGGAGCTGGTGATTGCCAAGAGCACATTGAAATATATGAAGGAAGGCCTGGAGAAGAGAATCTTACATCTCCCACCGTTACCATGCATTTAACTCCCTGAGGTCTGAAAACGCGCTGGCGCGTTTTGCAGGATTTTTTTTCACATTGCAGCAAAACAGACATAAAATACTCTGTCATTTCTTGTCATAGAAACATAAGTAATATATCAATTGATCTATAGAATGTCTTCTTTTATTTGTGTACACTCAGAGTAAAAACTGTTGTTTTTTGTAAAATAAAGAAAACTAATATGATGCGTGATCTCTCGTCTCCCTCTGAACAAACTCCAATCTGATAGTTCTCAGAAAATTAACTGTAACTTATGAATACTAATGACAAAAAAAATTACACTTATGTCTAAAGAAACGTTGAAATGTCAGGTTAAGTCGTGTAAGTCAAATAAAAAAAAAAATTCTGTGTTTATGTAATCCGTATAAAAAGAGAGCAGTGTCAGAAGTCTGTGATTCAGCTCATTATCCGCTAATGCGGCCACGCCCACGGAGTCAGCGCTATTCAGACGCAAATTCAGAGGCAATACATGCATTCATCGTCTCAATTGTGTATTTATTGTCTTGAAGAGTGTTTATTTGGATGGTAAAGCCATGGTTAACGATCTCTAGAAGACATGCTGTTAGTTCCTAGTTCCTTTTCTTCTTTATATGAATTTGTGGCCTAAAGGTGTACAGCACTGGTGTCAAAAGTATTCACATTCATTACTCAAGTAGAAGTATAGATACTAGGGTTTAAAAATACTTCTGTAGAAGATGAAGTATCAACTCAAGCGTTTTACTCAAGTAAAAGTATAAAAGTACTGGTTTCAAAACTACTTAAAGTATAAAAGTAAAAGTAATGTAGGGGAAAAAATGCCATTAAGGACAAAAGCTTAGGCCGCGCCACAGGGGCCTATTGTGTACTCCACCTCCTCAAAAAAACATTTTTCTAAAGGCCATAATGACTATAATGTTATATTAAAATGTTAATGTTGAAAAATTTGGGATGCACTAGGCTACCCGTTTCAGCCGCATATATGTCCATTGAAAATGAACGCATTTTAGTACAATGCACATACATTAAAGCACCATATATGTGTACTACTGACCATTAACATGGGTTTCATGGAGTGGAAGATATCATGACTAGTTGCCTATAAGTATTCTAATGGTGCAAAAAGTCAAAATTCAGAGGCATTAATAACCTTTATTGGAATGTAAATGTACATCCAAGCTTAACTGCAGAAATTTGTGAGGGCAACGGACAAGAAAAATGCGGGTAGTTTTGGTGTACCCAGGGCAGGCTTAGAAACAATCAGGGCTTGACATTAACACCTGCCAGCTGTTTTCAGCTGTTTCAGTTCACACCGCACTAACAAACGCCAGCAAACTCTCTGTTGGAGTTTGTTGGATAGGTGTTGGCGTTGGTCGGAGTCTGTTTACCCGACTGAACATGTTTAAAGGTGCCATCGAATGTTTTTTTACAAGATGTAATATAAGTCTAAGGTGTCCCCTGAATGTGTCTGTGAAGTTTCAGCTCAAAATACCCCATAGATTTTTTTTAATTAATTTTTTTAACTACCTATTTTGGGGCATCATTAAATATGAGCCGATTTATGCTACTGCCCCTTTAATTCTCGTGCTCTCTGCCCCCAAGCTTGCGCTTGCCTTAAGCAGTACATAAACAAAGTTTACACCCTCAAATGGATCTTTACAAAGTGTTCGGCATGCATGCGGCATGTATGCGTTGGATTATGTGAGTATTGTATACTATATATGTTATATTGTTTACATTCTGAATGAATTTGAGGCTGTGCTCTGTGGCTAACGGCTAATGCTACACTGTTGGAGAGATTTATAAAGAATGAAGTTGTGTTTATGAATTATACAGACTGCAAGTGTTTAAAAATGAAAATAATGACGGCTCTCTTGTCTCCGTGAATACAGTAAGAAACGATGGTAACTTTAACCACATTTAACAGTACATTAGCAACATGCTAACAAAACATTTAGAAATACAGTTTACAAATATCACTAAAAATATCATGTTATCATGAATCATGTCAGTTATTATTGTTCCATCTGCCATTTTTCACTATTGTTCTTGCTTGCTTACCTAGTCTGATGATTTGGTTGTGCTGCTCCAGACGTTAATGCCTGCCCTTGTCTAATGCCTTTCATAATGTTGGGAACATGGGCGGGCATATGCAAATATTGGGGCGTACACCCCGACTGTTACGTGACAGTGGGTGTTATGTTGAGATTCACTGTATGTCATTTCCATGTACTGAACTCTTGTTATTTAACTATGCCAAGATAAATTCAATTTTTGAATCTAGGGTACCTTTAATCTGCGTTTGTTTGGTCGTCTGAGCATCCAACAAACTCTGACGCAATCTGACCTGTTTGCGAACCGTTGCCATGACGATGAGGCAAGTCCCCTTTAAAGACAGCTGTTTGATCGCGCCTGCGCCTCACGCACACACAACAAAGCACTGGAAACGTGACATCACAGCTTGTTCGTTATAAAAAATAAAATACAGTTTAAAAAAAAAAACATATAAAAGGTACAATAGTCTGTAGTGCAATCCGTGCCATTCAGCAAGAGCACTGCTCCACTTCACTGAAAGAGAGTGGTATACCATGAGAGCAATGCAGGTTTACCTTAAGTTTCGTTTTAAATTAATTCGTTTTGGCTTGTTTAGCTACATGGTTGTATATGACTATGTGTCACATAAATAAAAGGGTCGCGCTTAAAAAAAAAAAGTTTAAAAAATGGTATACGATTTAAACGTCTCTCTATCGAACTAACATTACGTTACCTAGCTTAATTTGCAGAGGACGAAGAGAAAGCACCCGTTTGATAGCCTAAATGAGCCAGTAGTGTAGAAATAATAACTTATAAGAAATCATCTTTTTTTGAGTAATGCCCCCAACACTGACTATTACTGCGTTCACGTCACCTCGTATTTGCCGGAATCTTGACATGACAACACGTGACGTTATATTCGGAGCTGTTCACGTCCTTTTGGTCCTTGGACTAGGAATTATGCGTTTCCATGACACCACTATCAACACCTAAATGAATCTACAGCGGTCAGGTGGTACAGCGGTCAGGTGGTACAGCGGCCACGTGGAACATGTGGGAGCTCTCAGAAAACTACCAGCTTACAAGCTGTAATTACGATCTCTACGAGGACGTGAACGCTTTTTACAAGCTCGAATCTCGTAACTACAGGAATTACAAGGCCGCGTGAACGCACCTATAGTCCTCCTTGCTGGAGTGTGACGTGATTTGATGTGCAGGTGTGATGGATCACGTACAAACCAATAGGGTGTCAGAATGGTATGTTTTATCTTCTCATCCAACCACAATCAAATTCAGTCTATCCGGATGGCGCGATTTATCTTGATAGTTTTTTTTTTTTGTTTGTTTTTTTTTTTTTTTTTAAAGCCGGAATGAAAACAAGCCGAAATGAAATAAGAGTAACGAGGCTATTTTTAAAATGTAAGGAGTAGAAAGTACAGATAATTGCGTGAAAATGTAAGGAGTAGAAGTAAAAAGTAAGCTGAAAAATAATTACTCCAGTAAAGTATAGATACCCGAAATTTCTACTTAAGTAAGGTAACGAAGTATTTGTACTTCGTTACTTGACACCTCTGTATATATATAATATATAATATAATATATATACACAGTGTTCAGTTCAGTTCAATTTATTTATATAGCACATTTAAAAACAACCATGGTTGACCAAAGTGCTTAACAATGTCCAGGAAATAAAAAATAAAGAGTCACACACAAATAAGACAAATACAATAAAAACATCACAATGTCACAGCTCAGCTCAATATAAAAGCCAAGGAATACAAATGTGTCTTAAGTAATGACTTAAAAAATTCCAACAGTCTGAGCAGTTCTTATGTGTACAGGTAAACTATTCCACAAATTAGGTGCCACCACTGAAAAAGCTCGGCACCTTTATTTTTTAACCTAGTTCTTGAAACATTTAGGAGCACCTGATTGGATGACCTCAATGCTTTAACAGGAGCATGGACATGTAAAATCTCTGATAAATACTCAGGCGCCAACCCATTTAAAATCTTAAAAACAAATAATAAAATCTTGAAATCAATCCTGAAGCGGACAGGAAGCCAGTGTAGTGAAGCTAGGACAGGGGTAATGTGCTCATACTTTTTTGTCCCAGTCAAAAGCCGAGCTGCTGCATTTTGGACTAACTGTAAGCGTTGAAGAGATGACTTATCCAGACCAGCATATAAAGAGTTACAATAGTCTAGTCTAGATGTTATAAAAGCATGAATTACACTTTCAAACTCCTTGCGTGGCAGGTAGGGCTTGACTTTAGCCAACAGTCTAAGTTGAAAGAAACTGGCTTTTACAACAGAACTAATCTGTTTTTCAAATTTAAAAGCACTGTCAAAAATCACACCAAGATTCTTGGTAAATGGACGAACATATAAACCTAAATTACCAAGTGCATCTTATCATTAAGACAAAGAAAGTTCTGATCCAACCATACTTTTAAATCTCTCCGGCAATTAAATAATGACAAAAATGAAGCTTTGTCATTAGTTTTGACAGGCAAATAAATCTGAACATCATCTGCATAACAGTGGAAGGTGATATTGTGCTTTCTAAAAATATACCCCAAGGGCAGCATATACAAAGAAAACAACATAGGGCCCAACACTGAACCTTGAGGGACGCCACAAAAAAGAGGGGCAGCAGATGACGAAAATTCACCAAGGTGAACAGAAAAACTTCTGTCAGTTAAATATGATTGAAACCATTTAAGGGCTATGCCCTTAATGCCGACACACTGTTCAAGTCTAGATAAAAGAATAGAATGGTTGACCGTATCAAAGGCCGCAGTCAAATCCAAAAGGACTAAAACAGCAGAGTTACCAGAGTCCACAGTTAAAAGAAGATCATTAGAAACTCTTAAAAGAGCAGTTTCTGTGCTGTGACGGGGCTTAAAACCAGACTGAAAAATTTCATTAATTCTAAATTCATCGATAAATGACTGAAGTTGATTAAAAACAACTCTTTCCAAGACTTTCGATAAAAAAGGGAGTTTAGATATAGGTCTAAAATTAGACAAAATGGAAGGATCCAAGTTATTCTTTTTTAGTAGTGGTTGCACCACGGCATGTTTAAAAACAGCTGGTACACACCCTGAGCTGAGAGATATATTGACCAAAGATACAATGCTTGGCCCAACAGTGTCAAAGACATCTTTAACCAAACGTGCAGGAATACTGTCAAGGGGGCAGTTTGTAAGACGTAGCTCTTTAACTATGTCAAAAAGATAGGATAATGTAACCGGCTCAAACTGCTTAAAGACAGCTGGGCAAAAGGAAAAATCAGGGGAGTTACTAATAACCGTAAAGGGTGGAAAACTGAGACCAGCAATTTTGTCCAAAAAATGCTTCAAAAAGTTTTCACATAATATTAAAGATGGCACAATACAATCTGAATCACGTGGGCTAACAAGAGAATTAAATACATTAAAAAGAACCTGAGGCCGCTGGCTGTTACTGGCTACAAGGTCAGAAAAAAAATTAGTTTTAGCCGATTTAACTGCTCTCTGGTATTTACATAATGCGTCCTGCATCATTTCGAACAAGATTTTAAGTTTATCTCTTTTCCACTTTCTCTCAGCTACTCTGCAGGCAAGTCTGAGAGAGCGGGTAATGTCATTTAACCGGGGTTCTGTCCGAACTTTAGGACGTTTTTTCCTCAAAGGAGCAAGAGAGTCTAAAATCTCAGTACAAGTAGAGTTAAATAAGACCGTGAATTATTCTACACTGAGATTACAGTCATCAAGATTGTACAACAATGAGTCTTTAAAAACACTAGAAAACTGTGAAGCAGTTAAATGGTTAATTGCTCGCACACTGGGTTGCGCAGAACCACACGTTGAAATCGAATTGGGAACAACCAGAGTAAATAAAACAGGCAGGTGGTCTGAAATGGATGTGTCACATATTTCACTGATAGTAATACATAAACCATACGATAACACAAGGTCCAAAGTATGCCCTTTTTCATGGGTCGGACCAGTGACTGACTGCGTTAGATTAAATGAATCAATTAGACGGAGAAAATCTTTAACCAGAGGTTTGGATTCACAGCACACATGTATGTTAAAATCACCAATAATTAAAAAACGATCATATTTCAATGCAATCCCCGCCACAAATTCTGCAAAATCTTGGATAAAATTCTTATTATACTTTGGAGGTCGATATACCACCGCACATAACACAGTCGTGGGAAAACTGGTCTCAAAAAGCTGCAATTCAAAACTGTTGCAGGCGTCCACCGCTATCTCCCGACAGATAAAAACTGATTTAAATACAGTAGCCAGTCCTCCACCTTTACCGGTGGTCCGAGGGGAGCTTAGAAAGTCACAGCGGGGAGGAAGAAGTTCGGAGAAAGAAATTAATTCACCAGCATTAAGCCAGGTTTCTGTCAAAAACATGAAATCCAGCTCACGTGAAGTGAAAAAATCATTCAGCAAAAAAGTCTTATTAGCTAGTGATCTAACATTTATCAGAGCCAAACGAAGGGTGTTATCCTCTCTGGTCGACGGCACCGCACAGTTCAGCGGGCGAAAGTTCGAAGAATCCACACCATTTCTGCGGACCCGGACCCGAACTCGCATAGGAGGAGAAGACACAGGTGACAGGTCGGCCTCGGAAGTCACCGTCGGGAAGACAGGACGGAGCCACCTCACTCTCATTTCCAGCGAACACCGAGCAGCGGGAACGTAAGGTCCATCATGACGTGCCGTCACAGATGTGGACACCAGGTAAGCCTTGAATCTGACAAGGACACCTCCACGCTTCCCCCGTCGTCTCCAACGCTTCTTGCGAGGAATAACATATGGTGATCCGCGTAAAAACGCCGGTATATCTGCCAGGAAGGGTGGAAGGCCCGTAGTCTGGTGGTTTCCCGACACATATCTTCCAGACATGGTATCTATATTAGTTCTAATATTAAAAAGTGTTTGGCGATCATAGACGAGCAAGGCAGAGACATCTCGACAACATATACAAATAAACAAAGCAATAGCAAATAGCAAACTGAGAAGACAACGCGGAGACAGAGACAGACGGCATGCCATAGACATCAGCGCCATCTTGAGGGTGTCCCCCTCAGCGCCATCTTCCGTACCCATCAGTGGGTACGGAAAGTATTAAGACCCCCTTAATTTGTTATATTGCAGCCATTTGCTAAAATAATTTGTTCATTTTTTCCTCATTAATGTACACACAGCACCCCTTATTGACAGAAAAACACAAAATTGTTGACATTTTTGCAGATTTATTAAAAAAGAAAAACTGAAATATCACATGGTCCTAAGTATTCAGACGCTTTGCTGTGACACTCATATATTTAACTCAGGTGCTGTCCGTTTCTTCTGATCATCCTTGAGATGGTTCTACACCTTCATTTGAGTCCAGCTGTGTTTGATTATACTGATTGGACTTGATAAGGAAAGCCACACACCTGTCTATATAAGACCTTACAGCTCACAGTGCATGTCAGAGCAAATGAGAATCATGAGGTCAAAGGAACTGCCTGAAGAGCTCAGAGACAGAATTGTGGCAAGGCACAGATCTGACCAAGGTTACAAAAACATTTCTGCTGCACTTAAGGTTCCTAAGAGCACAGTGGCCTCCATAATCCTTAGATGGAAGACGTTTGGGACGACCAGAACCCAATTGAGCATCTCTGGAGAAACCTAAAAATGGCTGTCCACCAACGTTTACCATCCAACCTGACAGAACTGGAGAGGATCTGCAAGAAGGAATGGCAGAGGATCCCCAAATCCAGGTGTGAAGAACTTGTTTCATCTTTTCCAAAAAGACTCATGGCTGTATTAGATCAAAGGGTGCTTCTACTAAATATTGAGCAAAGGGTCTGAATACTTAGGACCATGTGATATTTCAGTTTTTCTTTTTTAATAAATATGAAAAAATGTTAACAATTCTGTGTTTTTCTGTTAATATGGGGTGCTGTGTGTAAAAATGAACTTAAATTATTTTAGCAAATGGCTGCAATATAACAAAGAGTTAAAAATTTAAGGGGGTCTGAATACTTTCCGTACCCACTGTGTGTATATATATATATATATATATATATATATATATATATATATATATATATATATATATATATATATATATGCAGGGCCTGAAATTAACACCCGACCACATGCCAAATGCGGGTGAATTTTGCAATTGGCGGGTAAAACTGTCAATCTACCTGCCACATTGGCGGGTAGCCAATGAGAATTGAGTGATTCATTAGTTGTTGTTTTTTGCGTCTGTTTTTAAAAAAAAAAAAATTAAGTCCGCCATTTCATTGGATTTTAGATCAAAATGTGGCGGCACATTACTGGGGTAAAGAGGCCAGCTGAAACGAACAACCAACAAAATGATGAGGATTAGTCAAAGAAAAGTAAAAGACAACGTTTTAATTTAAAGTGGACAATTGGCGACAATGGCAAGGTTCGTGAGTGGATGATTTATGACAGCAGTACAGACAAAAAATACTGCCGTATGTATGGCTCAGAGAAAGCGAAGTTAAATCCTTTTGTAATCGGGACTAAAAACTTAAAATGAGAAGCAATTAAGGACCACGAGTCATCAAAAAGCCACCTACACACGATAAGTTGTAAAATAGCAAAGACTGTGCTTCCTGAGGAGACCGCTGCGGTCAAGAGACTCCTGTTTCGGAACGTTCACGCGATCGGCAAGAAGATGAGGCCCTTCTCTGACTACGTTGGTGGAGGAAGAGGAGTGCATCTGCTCCTTTTTTGTGGCTTTTTCCGTTCAGCAGCAGTCAGTATATATGACTATGACACATGAATGTGTCTGTGTGACAGCAAATCAATGAATTAAAAAGATTTAAAAAATTATAGTCTAAGAGTTATTATTACTTATAATGATTTCGTTAATAACTTGACAGCATTTAAATGTGTATTCTTACAAGTTAAAGAACAATGTTTGTGTGATTTCTATTTTTCACCTTTATGAGGCAAAAAAAAACAAAAAAACAAAACAAAACAAAACAACTGGCTGGTAAAAAGTTACTGTGGCTGGTGGTCAAAAAAGTTAACTTCAGGCCCTGTGTATATGTTACAGATCCCGTGTTCCCCTGGACTCTATTTCCCAAGATCCTCCTGTTCTCCACACCTGCACTCACTTCCCTCGTCAGCTCCTCATCGTCACTCATCACCTGCACCTGGACTCTATTGTCAGCACTCCCCATATATTGCACTCACTCCCTTCACTCCTCGTCCGTTCTCTGTTGTGTTAAGGTTATGTTTGGTGTTCCTGTCTCTGTTTATTAAAGTACTCAACTTTGTTGTGGAAATCCGTATCAGCCTCATCTCTACACCAGCGTACCGTAACAGTATATATATATATATATATATATTACAGTCCAAAGGTTTGGATTCACTAAGATGTTTTTAAAAGAAGTTTCGTCTGCTCACCAAGGCTACATTTATTTAATTAAAAATACAGTAAAAAACAGTAATATTGTGAAATATTATTACAATTTAAAATAACTCTTTTCTATTTGAATATATTTCACAAAGTAATTTATTCCTGTGATCAAAGCTGAATTTTCAGCATCATTACTCCAGTCTTCAGTGTCACATGATCCTTCAGAAATCATTCTTATATGCTGATCTGCTGCTCAAGAAACATTTAATGTGTACAATTGTACAAAATATTTGTGTACAATATTTTTTTTTCAGGATTATTTGATGAATAGAAAGTTCAAAAGAACAGTGTTTTTCTGAAATCTAATCTTTTGTAACATTATAAATGTCTTTACTGCCACTTTTGATTGATTTAATGCATCCTTGCTGAATAAAAGTATTAATTTCTTTAATTTCTTTTCAAAAAAATAAAAATTCTTCCTGACCCCAGACTTTTGAACGGTAGTGTATAATGCTACAGAAGCTTTGTATTTCAGATAAATGCTGTTCTTTTGAACTTTTTTTCATCAAGGAATCCTGAAAAAAAAAAGTACACAACTGTTTTCAACATTGAAAATAATCATAAATGTTTATTGAGCAGCAAATCATATCAGAATGATGAAGGATCATGTGACACTGGAGTAACGATGCGGAAAATTCAGCTTTGCATCACAGGAATAAATTACTTTGTCAAATACATTTAAATAGTACACAGTTATTTTAAATTGTGATAATATTTCACAATATTACTGTTTTTACTGTATTTTTAATTAAATAAATGTAGCCTTGGTAAGCAGACGAAACTTCTTTTAAAAAAATATTTCATTTTTTTTTAGAATTAAAAATGTGAAGTATTGTGATTAAATACAAAGTATTTACAAATTAAGAACAAATTTCACTGCATGCAACAGTCTGAGCATTAATTATCTGCTTCACAGATCAGGTCACCATGCAAATTTAATAAAGCTGCACATATACAGAGAATTTTATCAATCTTTGACATAAAAGTGATAAGCAAGGTTTGAGGCAACACCTTGTACACTTTCAACGTGTATCCTTACATTTGCAATCCTTTGGCTGCATGTGACCTTTTCTTCTGTCAGCTGTGTTTTTTTGGCAAATTATCAAATTGACTTGTCTTTCATACAAGACTCTAATAAAAAAAAAAAACCCTATCCACCATCACTTCATCTCACAGTTTAAAGTATTCAAGAATACCAGAGTCACAGGTGATAAATTTGTCACTGCAGCGGCCACCATATGCTGCTGAAATAAACATTACTAGACCACAAGGTGCAATAGCCTCTAAATATGTAATATTTCTATCTTCATCGGATCTTGAGAAGGCAATCTCAGCTATGGTTTTTTCTCGAATGGATTACTGTAACTCCCTTTACTTTGGAGTTGATGGTAAAGCACTAATGCGTCTGCAGAAAATTCAGAACGCAGCAGCGAGAATGATCAAGTCTGCAAAAAAACATGACTCTGTGACTCCGCTTTTAATTTCACTGAAGTGGTTGCCAGTACGTTATCGAATTGTTTTTAAGATTCTTGTACTTGTTTTTAAGGCCATTCACAATTTAGCGCCTACTTACTTATCTAGGATGGTGACAGTGTATACTCCGTCAAGATCCTTGAGATCTGAAAAAAAATATCTGCTTGCCGTTACTAAGACAAAATACAAACACAAAGGTGATCGAGCCTTCTCTCGAGCCGGTCCTAAATTGTGGAACGATCTCCCAGTCGCGATTAGATCCATAAAATCTTTACCTGTTTTTAAAGCCATGTTGAAATCACATTTGCTTAATTCTGAATGCAAGTTCTAATGATTGAGAGTGATGTTTAATGTGTGTTATGTGTGTGCTTTGTATTGTTTTATTTATTTATTTACTTATTTATTTATTTATTTATTTATTTATTTATTTTTATTTTTTTTTTTTATTTTTTTTTTCTACTTTTGTTCTTTCTTGGCACTGTGAAGCACTTTGGACAACTAACGTTGTATTAAATTGGTGCTATATAAATAAATAAATACAAATACAAAATACAAATATGTAATAGTGTTGCAAGCATAGTAGTGGTTGTAATGATTCAGACCTTGAGTCCAGGATCCTTGGCTTTTGGATTTTACTTTCACTGCAGTCTAAGATACAAGTAACATTGGGATAACACTGCTTAAATGCCTCTGGTGTTGTAGCCTTTATTGTTTCTTTGAGGAGCCGTGCTATCAGATCCTTCAAGACTACAGCAATGGTGTCAATTCAAAAATAAATTATCCTGCTCACTTGACTGACTGATATAAAAAATCGAATGGCAAGATCTTCTATCAAAAGATTTAATTTCAGCTTCATTAGTGTGAGCAAGATTTGATGTTCAACTTCAGTCTGGTATAAGACATTTGCATGGGGGAAGCAGAACAGCTATAAGGGTATGAAATGTGTGGAGTGGGAGCCTGGTGTAGATTAAAGTCAGAGTCATTCATCAGAGTATGAGGCTTGAATGTATCGCACTGTGTTGACTGGTTTACATAAGTTACATGGTGTTTTCTTTTAGTATAACAATGCTCCTCAAAGATGTGGTTTTCCCATTGTGTTCCAACAGAGGTAAAGTTCTCAGATGTACAGCTGTGGTCATCAACATTTAACCCTCTGGAGTCTGAGGCTGATTTGGGGCTTGGAGAAGTTTTGACACGCCCTGACATTTGTGCTTTTTTCAGTTGTTCATAAACATATAAATTACAAAAAGTGTCATTACACTGTATTCAGCACAATCTAGGCTAAAATAATATGTGAGGAACATGTATGTACATGTTTGTATTTTTGAAGGAATAATGTTTATGCGTGGTTATTGAAAAAACAAAAAACTTAAGTCACTGAAATAAGGCCAAAAAAAAAGTATATTAAATCTGTGTTCACAAGACTTCTGGTTATTGGAGGTTGTAGACTAGAGTTTTTGCTTCAGAATTATGTAAAAAATTATGCTGACTACTCTTTCATATAAAACAATAGAGAGATTTAAATTTTGTAAGACACTTTTTGTCAAGAAACACAGTATGTGTGGATGCGTGAATCATCATGAATAATGGGCCATTTAGACCTGAGAAGACAAAAGAATTGCATAATAATGACCTGAAATGACTTGCATATTAATGAGGCCTTTCAGTCAGGTAGGCTGTGAAAAAAAAAAAAAAACGTCTGTAATCATGTCTCAGCTCATCATAAACAGCAATACTGTGAAATATTATTGCAATTTAAAATAATTGTATTCTATTATATTCTTTAAAATATAATTTATTTATGTGATGCAAAGTGTCTGAACAATTATGTTACCTATATGGCATTTCATATAGGCTTTTAGCTTAAAAGCATGCACATTTGGAGAAATATTGATGGTTTCTTATATATTTGTCAATTTTCTATACTGAGAAATAATATTTATTGTCATCACTATGAGTGCTGGATACTGTGTTTTCAATTCATACTTGCAGCCAGAGGGCGCTCTCTGTGCACATTTAGGCCACAAATTCATATAAAGAAGAAGAGGACATTTCAGGAATGGTGTTTTTAATTCATACTTAAAGCCGGATGGCACTCTCTGTGCACATTTAGTCCACAAATTATTTTAAAGAAGAAGAGGACATTTCAGGAATGGTGTTTTTAATTCATACTTGCAGCCTGAGGGCGCTCTGTACACCAGAGGTGTCAAGTAACGAAGTACAAATACTTCGTTACCTTACTTAAGTAGAAATTTCGGGTATCTATACTTTACTGGAGTAATTATTTTTCAGCTTACTTTTTACTTCTACTCCTTACATTTTCACGCAATTATCTGTACTTTCTACTCCTTACATTTTAAAAATAGCCTCGTTACTCTTATTTCATTTCGGCTTGTTTTCATTCCGGCTTTAAAAAAAAAAAAAAAAAAAAAAAACTATCAAGATAAATCGCGCCATCCGGATAGACTGAATTTGATTGTGGTTGGATGAGAAGATAAAACATACCATTCTGACACCCTATTGGTTTGTACGTGATCCATCACACCTGCACATCAAATCACGTCACACTCCAGCAAGGAGGACTATAGGTGCGTTCACGCGGCCTTGTAATTCCTGTAGTTACGAGATTCGAGCTTGTAAAAAGCGTTCACGTCCTCGTAGAGATCGTAATTACAGCTTGTAAGCTGGTAGTTTTCTGAGAGCTCCCACATGTTCCACGTGGCCGCTGTACCACCTGACCGCTGTAGATTCATTTAGGTGTTGATAGTGGTGTCATGGAAACGCATAATTCCTAGTCCAAGGACCAAAAGGACGTGAACAGCTCCGAATATAACGTCACGTGTTGTCATGTCAAGATTCCGGCAAATACGAGGTGACGTGAACGCAGTAATAGTCAGTGTTGGGGGCATTACTCAAAAAAAGATGATTTCTTATAAGTTATTATTTCTACACTACTGGCTCATTTAGGCTATCAAACGGGTGCTTTCTCTTCGTCCTCTGCAAATTAAGCTAGGTAACGTAATGTTAGTTCGATAGAGAGACGTTTAAATCGTATACCATTTTTTAAACTTTTTTTTTTTAAGCGCGACCCTTTTATTTATGTGACACATAGTCATATACAACCATGTAGCTAAACAAGCCAAAACGAATTAATTTAAAACGAAACTTAAGGTAAACCTGCATTGCTCTCATGGTATACCACTCTCTTTCAGTGAAGTGGAGCAGTGCTCTTGCTGAATGGCACGGATTGCACTACAGACTATTGTACCTTTTATATGTTTTTTTTTTTAAACTGTATTTTATTTTTTATAACGAACAAGCTGTGATGTCACGTTTCCAGTGCTTTGTTGTGTGTGCGTGAGGCGCAGGCGCGATCAAACAGCTGTCTTTAAAGGGGACTTGCCTCATCGTCATGGCAACGGTTCGCAAACAGGTCAGATTGCGTCAGAGTTTGTTGGATGCTCAGACGACCAAACAAACGCAGATTAAAGGTACCCTAGATTCAAAAATTGAATTTATCTTGGCATAGTTAAATAACAAGAGTTCAGTACATGGAAATGACATACAGTGAATCTCAACATAACACCCACTGTCACGTAACAGTCGGGGTGTACGCCCCAATATTTGCATATGCCCGCCCATGTTCCCAACATTATGAAAGGCATTAGACAAGGGCAGGCATTAACGTCTGGAGCAGCACAACCAAATCATCAGACTAGGTAAGCAAGCAAGAACAATAGTGAAAAATGGCAGATGGAACAATAATAACTGACATGATTCATGATAACATGATATTTTTAGTGATATTTGTAAACTGTATTTCTAAATGTTTTGTTAGCATGTTGCTAATGTACTGTTAAATGTGGTTAAAGTTACCATCGTTTCTTACTGTATTCACGGAGACAAGAGAGCCGTCATTATTTTCATTTTTAAACACTTGCAGTCTGTATAATTCATAAACACAACTTCATTCTTTATAAATCTCTCCAACAGTGTAGCATTAGCCGTTAGCCACAGAGCACAGCCTCAAATTCATTCAGAATGTAAACAATATAACATATATAGTATACAATACTCACATAATCCAACGCATACATGCCGCATGCATGCCGAACACTTTGTAAAGATCCATTTGAGGGTGTAAACTTTGTTTATGTACTGCTTAAGGCAAGCGCAAGCTTGGGGGCAGAGAGCACGAGAATTAAAGGGGCAGTAGCATAAATCGGCTCATATTTAATGATGCCCCAAAATAGGTAGTTAAAAAAATTAATTAAAAAAAATCTATGGGGTATTTTGAGCTGAAACTTCACAGACACATTCAGGGGACACCTTAGACTTATATTACATCTTGTAAAAAAACATTCGATGGCACCTTTAAACATGTTCAGTCGGGTAAACAGACTCCGACCAACGCCAACACCTATCCAACAAACTCCAACAGAGAGTTTGCTGGCGTTTGTTAGTGCGGTGTGAACTGAAACAGCTGAAAACAGCTGGCAGGTGTTAATGTCAAGCCCTGATTGTTTCTAAGCCTGCCCTGGGTACACCAAAACTACCCGCATTTTTCTTGTCCGTTGCCCTCACAAATTTCTGCAGTTAAGCTTGGATGTACATTTACATTCCAATAAAGGTTATTAATGCCTCTGAATTTTGACTTTTTGCACCATTAGAATACTTATAGGCAACTAGTCATGATATCTTCCACTCCATGAAACCCATGTTAATGGTCAGTAGTACACATATATGGTGCTTTAATGTATGTGCATTGTACTAAAATGCGTTCATTTTCAATGGACATATATGCGGCTGAAACGGGTAGCCTAGTGCATCCCAAATTTTTCAACATTAACATTTTAATATAACATTATAGTCATTATGGCCTTTAGAAAAATGTTTTTTTGAGGAGGTGGAGTACACAATAGGCCCCTGTGGCGCGGCCTAAGCGTTTGTCCTTAATGGCATTTTTTCCCCTACATTACTTTTACTTTTATACTTTAAGTAGTTTTGAAACCAGTACTTTTATACTTTTACTTGAGTAAAACGCTTGAGTTGATACTTCATCTTCTACAGAAGTATTTTTAAACCCTAGTATCTATACTTCTACTTGAGTAATGAATGTGAATACTTTTGACACCAGTGCAGATGACACAGCATATACATCTTTAGCTTTGTGATGTTTAAATGTTATCTGACTGATTCTTTTCTGTTCAAGATTTCTTCTGGTCCCTTCATTCCATCTACGCCGCTCATCAGTGCAAGAAAGCCCTGTCATACTACTGAACACTGCATTCTGCACCTTTCTAAATCCATTTGCTATACGTTTCGTCACACTAAGTAGTGTTGCTCTATTTATAACCCTCCACAACACAGCAGCAGCATGGCTACAAGACCTACTGTGGCCAGCTACACAGTAGTTTCCACTACTACCTTAATTTGTAACATAACCCACACGATGCGATTAGGTTTTTTAACAGCCTGACTCGGCTCTACCTCTGCTTTTAGGAACGTGAACTGCTGATGATTGTGACAAAGAACTCAAATTTTATTGCTCAGAAGATAATTGTATGCTTCTGTGCTTCTTAGCTTCTCGCCGTCTACACCCTCAGACAAAACAAGATAATTGAATATGTCAACATATGTGACTGCTGGCCATCGTTTCATATCCATCCAGGAGATGGCGCTGGTCAACTTCGTAGCATAAGGAACAGACAAAGTTACATTTTTATGGTCTTTTTAAAATAGTTTTTCCTGTGCTGCCACCGCAAACTGACGTTGCCATCACTTGTTGACATTATGGACATAATAAAGACATTATGAAGTAACTTTAACGCCTAACTGAGTAAACGCATAAAGTTGCAAACCTGAAGTCTATTTTAATGCATTAATGATTTTTAATTAATTACGCACACATTAACATTGACAGCCTTAATCAAAATGTAAAGTCTAATGTTAAAATGCATGTTTTTATGGGTACTTTTCCCTTTAAATACTTTGGTGAGTTAACAAGAATAATAGTTGGTAATTATTACTAGTATATTGGTGTATATATATTATTGGTGTATATTTATTACAATATAATATATTTTAATAATGATGAAATTCAGCTGTGAGAATAAAACCAACCTGTTTGTTCCTCAGTATCTTCATGTTTCACACTGAATGTTTCTTCAGTCTTCACGTCTTCAGTCTCCTCTTTATTAAATTCGATCTTTATGTCTTCAGTTTCATCTTTAATAAACACCATCTTTAGATCTTCACTCTCTTCCTCTTTAATAAACGCCATCTTTAAGAAGAGAAACATTTACAGAGTTAATGGACTTAAATGATAAAAAAAAAAAAAAAAAAAAAAAAAAAAAAACACAAACGAACACTGCAAATCAATTAACTTCATATTTAGGCATTTATTACTGATGAAAACATGATAGTTAGTTTGTTAGTGTTTGTTGTTCTCGTTCATGTTCACTGAGCAGCACGTGTCGTGATTCACTGAATCATTCTCAAAGTATTTGATTCAATTGACTCGGAGTTGAAAAGTTCAGTTTCTCCATCATTACTCGCTAGAGACTGAACTCGTGTTCATGATAAAGTGATTTATGATATATAGAGAGAGAAATGAGACGCGGGTTTACTGTTTCTCCTCAGTGGATGAGCTTTTCTCACACAAATATCCTTCATTACAGTTAGATAAACAAATAAATATTGAATAATAAATAAACTATTTTACCATCGCTTGTTTAAAACAAATCACACACCTATTAATCACTTAACTGTTTGTATCGATTAAAACAGCTTTAATTCTTAAAACAAACCTTTCTTAGCAGAATCACAGCAGATGCAGGATCGCGGCGCAGTCTTATGACGTCATGTTGTCACTCCAAAATAAACGTCCCGTTCAAACGCTGCATTGACTACAAACAGCGGTGCATAGAAATCTGTTTTACGGGATAATTTTTAATTCAAATTAAAAACAGTGATGAATATGATACGAACAAACATGTTATAAAGGTTGTATGAGTTCATTAATATATCCGAATTAAAACACATTAATGTCAAAGTCATTGTGAATATGTTTAATTAAAGTTAGGGTTAGGTTAGAGTGTTTTAACCACACACACACACACACACACACACACACACACACACACACACACACACACACACCCACTTAATATGGGGGTCCTAATATGCAAATTTTACCTGTTCTATAAACCTGGCATGTTGTAATAATAGAGAAATTAAACACCTGCCTGGGCAATGTTGTTCAGTAGAAGTAGAGACACCTAAATTAGTGAACTTATCAAAAAAGTTATCAAAAGTTTAATCAATATTTGCTCTACCCTTAACAATAGTTTGGTTAACAATTAAATGATCTGGAACTTTAATTTATAAACTCATTCCTGAAGTAGATTTTACTAGTTTTCAGAATTTAATAGGATTATTTACATTTGCATTTACCATAGAGAGATAAAAAAATAAGTTTTGCACATTTTATTTAAACATTAAATTTCTAAACAGAAAAAATAACTAGATTAAAAAGTTTGAGGAGACAAACTTTATGTCGGCTTGAAAAAGCTGGTCCAGAACGATTAAAGTAGTTTAAAAAGTTTGAAAATTTGTTTTAGTTTTGAGATGATAGATTTTTTTCAGTAAGCTTTTTTTTAATCTTCATCATAACATTTATAGCAACAACTCATAATAAGAAGTAAATTCTATTGTAAGAGCAGCTAATGGGGTGATGAACACACGTTGTCACAGTAACCAGATGAAGGTATGAGGAAAAGAAACTGCTATATTATGGGACACAATTGCTCTGCTTCCTCCAAAATTGAAAAGCAAATTCAAATTGAAAATAAATAAAAAGTGTCGCAGCACTACATGTTCGTGGCATGGAAGAGTACTTTTTATATTTTGTTCAGCGTTGAGCATAACCAATCACACACGTCCCTGTTGAACTCATGAATAACCAATCAGAAGAGTTTAGATTGGTTACAGGTGAATTAAAAAACTGCGGATTCGCGGGAGTTTTTGCCGCGTTCGTGCCACGTGCTCAGCTCACTCAGCGTGTGACGCACTCTGAATACTGCTCATGGAAAAGTGCAGATACGATGCAAGTAAGATATTAATTAGGGGCCAAGCACCGAAGGTGCTTAGGCACCTATTGTTATTGTTGGCGTTCCGTACGCTTATTATTATTCTTCCGCTTCTTCTTCCGCTCTTGAAGTCTATGGCAGCCCATAGAACCGCTTGCGGGAAAGTTGTGAAATTTGGCACACAGTTAGAGGACAGTCTGACCTTTGTCCATAGCAAATTTGGAGTCTCTAACTCAATCCCTCTAGCGCCATCAGCTGTCCAAAGTTGCACTTATGTTTATGTTAATAACTTTTGAACCATAAGGGCTAGAAACAAAATTCTTTTTTCCTCTGATTCCTTGGGTCAAGACGAATCGATTGCACCATATGACGTCATTTTCCGTCATGAAAATTTTTCCGCCATTTTGAATTTTCTGAAAAACGTACTTTTTCGAACTCCTCCTAGGCCGTTACTCCAATTTTCACGAAAATTGAACCAGATCATCTTCAGACCATGCCGACAAAATGTTATGGAATTCAAGTTGATTTCTCAAACCGTTTTCGAAAAACACGCAAACGAATTGTACGTAGTGCTTGCGAAAATAGACATAAGGCTGTATCTCCGCAACGCTTTATCGTATTCAGACCAAACTTGGTAACTGTCATCACAAGCATGACCTGAGGCAACATGCAGCGTTTCGGCGCAGCGCCACCTAGTGGTGCGGAGATATGAAAAATGGCTATTTTTACTTATAACTTCTGATGGGTTTGGCCAAAAATCATGAATTTGGTCTCGTTGGATTCGGGGAATCATGCCGAGTCGAATGATATCCAATTTTCCCATATTGGACATTTTGGCCGTCGGCCATTTTAAATTTGGTGCTAAAATGCTGTATTTTACGAACGCATTAGCGTATCGTTATGAAACTCGGTATGGGTCATCAGCACAATGCCCTGAAGGAGCATACCAAGTTTAGGACCAGCGCCACCTTGTGGTCAAAAGTTATAACAAAATTTACAAAAATGCTAATAACTTTTGACTATATTAACCGATTGTAATGAAACTGTTTTCAGTAGATTCCTTGGGTCATGCTGAGAACATAGATATCAAACTTTCCATAGTCAGCTGAACTTCCTGTCCGCCATATTGTTTTTCTTTAAAAACCTACTTTTTCGAACTCCTCCTAGACCGTTGCTCCGATTTTCACCAAAATCGAACCGTATCATCTTCAGACCATGCTGACAAAAAGTTATGGATTTCAAGTCGATAAGTCAAACCGTTTTCGTATACCAGAGCAACGAATTTGAGGCATGATGCAAAAATGACTCTTGAAGCTGTATCTCTGCAATGCTTTATCATATTCAGACCAAACTTGGTATGTGTCATCACAAGCATGACCTGAGGCATCATACAATGTTTCAGCACAGCGCCACCTACTGGAGTGGAGATATGAAAAATGGCTGTTTTTGCTTATAACTTCTGATGGGTTTGACCAAAATTCATAAATTTGGTATGGTTCATCAGGACAATGCCCTGAAGGAGCCTGAGAAGTTTCGGACCAGCACCACCTTGTGGTCAAAAGTTATAACAAAATTGACAAAAATGCTAATAACTTTTGATAATATCTACCGATTGTAATGAAACTGGTCTCAATAGATTCCTTGGGTCATGCTGAGAACATAGATATCAAATTTGCCATATTCAGCTGAACTTCCTGTCCGCCATATTGTTTTTCTTTAAAAACCTACTTTTTCAAACTCCTCCTAGACCTTTGCTCCGATTTTCACCAAAATTGAACCGTATCATCTTCAGACCATGCCGACAAAAAGTTATGGATTTCAAGTTGATAAGTCAAACCGTTTTCGTATACCGGAGCAAAGAATTTGAGAGATGATGCAAAAATTACTCTTGAAGCTGTATCTCTACAATGCTTTGACATATTCAGACCAAACTTGGTACGTGTCATCACAAGCATGACCTGAGGCATCATACAGTGTTTCGGCGCAGCGCCACCTACTGGAGTGGAGATATGAAAAATGGCTATTTTTGCTTATAACTTCTGATGGGTTTGACCAAAATTCATTAATTTGGTATGGGTCATCAGGACAATGCCCTGAAGCAGCCTGAGAAGTTTCGGACCAGCGCCACCTCGTGCTCAAAAGTTATAACAAACTTGACAAAAATGCTAATAACTTTTTTTTCTAATTGCTCACTGCTGCTGTTGGTCTGATGCTCACGGCCATGTTGGCTGGCTTCTTGTGCCGTTTTTGTGCTTGGCCCCGTAATTGCTGCTTGCAGCTATATTTTATAATATTTTTGTTTTTATGCAACTCAAATAACAATGTCTTTATTTTTTAATGCGTTGAAAGAAATGATTTCTGTCAGAGCGCCATAGCCTACAAGAATGACACCACATTGTTTTAATAAACATGAATCATTAATGTTATCTCATTTCAAAAATGCATTCCAATATTAAATTAAATATCACATATCATAATGTTTTCCAGGTACAAGGCAAAAAGTTGTCATAAAAGCTTAACTTTCTAGGAATACTTTCTTTTGTGTCATTCTTATATTTAATCATTAAATTAAGTTAGAGTTACAAGATACAATAGAGTTGATAAATTCATCAAAATTAATTTTTTGCCATGCTGAGGAAATACAGAAACAGCATCTGAAATAGCATTGTTTAATGCAGCTCTCAGGGATTAATAAAGACTTAATGAATAACAAATTAATAAAGGACATTAATAATTTGTTATTTTAAACATAAAATTTTGAATTAATTTATTTTGAATTAAAACTTCTTTAATGGCATATGTCAAGTCCTTACTGTCGCGGGTTGAAGGATCGGACTCTTGAAATAGACGACGGCCTACAGATTTAGTTAACGATCTCTTTCATATGGACACTTATTGGATGTTTCCTGTACGTTTATTTACATATGCTTTTTCATTAGTGATGACTAGTTATAAAATGTAATGAGGCTGATTTATTGTTTACATTCTTTGTCGCAGTTTTTTATTCGTTATCATATTTATTTATTTTCGTTCATATTATAATTCACTTTTCCTTTCCGTTAATTCTTATTGCTTGTTTTTCTAATGTCTGGGTAAACTGGGTGGTTTGGAGTTTTTCTTTTTTGTGTATTGTAAATAGTTTTTTTTTTCTTATAGCCTGCAGAGCTCCGTTGGGTGTTTGTAGTTCTCTTATCGTGAGCTTTGGACATTTGATGTGGCTCCTGTTGGAGTCTGCGCAGCGGTTTGCATTTTTGTGTGTGTGGGAGGGTGTACAGATTATTTATTGTTTGTCAGGAAGGTTTAGAGTTATAATAAATGAGTGACACTATTGGTTGCTCTGTTAACCATGCCAAGGGCTCCTCTATTAGATTTCTAAGCTGGAATGTTAAGGGTATCTGTAATCCAGTCAAGAGATCTAAGATATTTTCTCACCTGAAATTCCTTAATAGTGACGTTGTTTTTTTGCAAGAAACTCATTTGAGAAATGAAGACCACATTAAACTTAGGTGTTCATGGGTCGGTGAATATTTTCATTCAAATTTCAATTCTAAATCCAAAGGGGTTGCAGTGTTATTTAATAAAAGTGTTAATTTTTCTCGTTTTATTCCACAGATTAAAGACCATTCAGGCAAATTCATTTCTGATCCAGAGGGCATTAATGAGACCTTTAAGTCTTTCTATTCTGTACTATATTCATCTCAGTTCCCATATGATACCGGTGCAATGACTTCTTTTTTACATGACTTAGTAGTCCCTACTGTTGATCCAGCTGTTATTAATACTCTTGACACCCCATTAGGTATTGAGGAGATAATTCAGGCAATCCAAACAATGCAAAACAACAAAGCACCTGGCCCGGATGGCTTCCCTACAGAGTTTTTTAAGAAATTTCAAGATAAACTAGCCCCATTACTCTTATCCGTTTATGAAGAGTCTTTGGAGCGTGGTTCTTTGCCCGAAACAATGATTCAAGCTTCCATAATATTGCTGTTAAAGAAGGATAAAGATCCCACCTCTTGCAGTTCCTATAGGCCCCTTTCATTACAGAATCTTGATGCCAAGATATTGGCAAAAGCTTTGGCTACACGTCTTGAAAAGCTACTTCCGTATTTAATATCTGAAGAGCAAACCGGCTTTATTAAAGGGAGACATCTCTTTTTTAATGTCCGTACTCTCTTAAACGTAATTTATTCTAGACACTCTTCCGTTGTCCCAGAGGTGGTTATTGCTCTCGATGCTGAAAAAGCATTCGATCGAGTTGAGTGGCCGTATCTTTTTGCTGTACTTAAAAAATTTGGGTTGGGGAATAATTTTATTTCATGGATTCGTCTTTTATATGCTCACCCTCAGGCCAGCGTACACACTAATGATACATATTCAGAATACTTTACACTAGGGCGTGGAACACGACAGGGCTGCCCACTCTCCCCTTTGCTATTTGCCCTGGCTATTGAGCCACTGTCAATTGCTTTACGGTCTACTTCATCGTTTAAAGGAATTTTTCGCTCGGATATCGAAATTAAATTATCTCTTTATGCTGATGATTTGTTGTTATATGTTTGTAACCCGATTACAGCTTCTCCTTCAATTTTATCTATGTTGAACAAATTTGGCTCCTTTTCTGGCTATAAAATAAATTTTCAAAAGAGTGAGTGTTATCCTGTAAACGCTTTGGCTCTGCAACTTAAAAACTCTGATGTTCCATTTAGGTTGAGTAGGTCTGGTTTTAAATATCTTGGGATTAATGTCACTAGATCTCTATCTTCTCTCTTTTCTGCTAATTATACCCCTTTGTTGGCTCAAACTAAGTCTGACTTTCAAAGGTGGCGCAATCTTCCCTTAACTCTAATTGGAAGAATTAACATAGTGAAGATGAATGTCCTTCCTAAGTTTCTCTTCTTATTTCAATGTATTCCGTTGTTTCTGCCTAACAGTTTCTTTAAGTCTATTGACCAAATTGTTACTCCTTTTCTTTGGAATGGTAAAGTGCCCAGAATTCGTAAAGCAGTACTCCAAAATTGTAAAATTAGTGGTGGGCTATCTTTACCTAACTTTAAGTTCTATTTCTGGTCTGCTAATATCCATAAGATGACATATTGGTTCAACTCGTCAAATGTTCCCTGGTGCAGACTGGAGGCAAAATCATGTTTCTCCACTTCTTTGCAGGCCTTACTCACTGCTCCCTTGCCTATTAACCCTTCCAACTTCACTGATAATTTAGTAGTCATTTCTACCTTTAGGATATGGTCCCAATTTAGGCGATATTTTAAGTTTATCTCTGCCTCCCCTTCAATGCCATTATTTATGAATCACTCATTTCCCCCATCAATCACGGACTCTGTTTTTCTGATGTGGCACGATAAAGGATTAAGATATTTCAGAGATTTATACAAGGATAGTACCTTCTGCAGTTTTGCTGTATTGTCTACTGAATTTGAACTGCCGTCGTCCCACCTCTTTCGCTACTTTCAGGCTAGGCACGGTTCAGCTTCTTTACTTCCAAACTTTCCATATTTACCACCTAAGCTGGTTTGGGAAGATTTTCTTGTTATTAATTCTTTCCAAAAGTCAATTATCTCCAGGATCTATTGTCAGCTTATAGATTTAGAGGACTGCACTAGTACAAAAGCTAAAAGTGCCTGGGAAAATGAATTGGGTGAAGAGTTTGCGGACGATTGGTGGACGCATGCTCTTAATAGAATTTACACAAGTTCAATATGTGCTCGGCTTGCTCTCATACAGTTTAAAATATTACAAAGGGTTCATTATTCCAAAGCTCGGCTCTCTGCAATTTATCCTAATGTTAATGACAGTTGTAATAGATGTCACATGTCACCTTGTAGTCTGAGTCATATGTTTTTTTTCTGTCCAAAGCTTTTTAATTATTGGAACAACTACTTTGTGACTATGTCTAAAATATTTAAAATCAAGGTTGATGTCTGTCCTAATACTGCAATCTTTGGGGTTCCTAAAGTTTGGACTCGGTTTACATCTAAACAATTAGATGTACTTGCTTTTACATCTCTCTTAGCTAGACGACAGATTTTGTTTCTTTGGAGGTCCACCAAGCCACCGGGTTTTTCACAGTGGCTTACAGACGTTATATATTTTTTGAAGCTGGAAAAGATCAGATGCTCTCGGTATCCCGATATGGTTCCTTCTATGACAAATGGCAACCTTTTATTACATATTTTCACTCTCTTCAAATGTTACCTGTTGACTGAATTCCTTTATGTCACCGCCATTCCTCCTCCCTGTGTTTTTTTTTTTTTTTCTTTCTTTCTTCTTGTCTTGTTTTCCCTTTTGTAAATGTTTAAAAATGTGGAATGTCCTTACTATGTCAGTTGTTTCAATTATGCCTTTTTTACCGTCCACTCAATAAAAATGTTGAACATAAAACTTCTTTAATGTGAAATTAACACCACCACTAGGTGGCAGAAAGCTTCTTTTATTGAGTGAGGCAGAGAAGCAGCGAGTCATTGAATCATTTATCAACAATTCGTTCAAAAAGCCAATTGATTCATTTAATAATGAAACCCATGTGCAGCTCAGAGAATTAAAACAGTCCTGTGGCTTTATTTTTGTTGACGAAATTAAGCAAAAAAACAGATAATCTTGTGTCTAAATTGTTTATTGAACTGTTGTATCAATATCACATTTGTAATCATGCTATTTTTGTTGTTGTTGTTTTTGAGAACGGCATAGGGAATAAGGGAACATCGATACATCACTTCACAGGAAGTAGAGAGGTAAAATCACCCAACTGTCATCGCGCACCGCGTCACCAGTCAGAACTACGGTTGAGCAGAGCCGTTGAGAGCCGTTTTTTAACGGCTCTCCGATGGAGGAATTTACGTTTTGAGCATTCATACATTTTTTTTAAGATATAGATGCTCCAACACCAGTAATTTGTGTTGGGTGTGCAAATAATAACTTGGAACATCAAATGGGACTTCATACCTTTATAGAGATCGCGAGATGAATCCAATCTGTGGCACTTGGGTAAAATATAAATGTCCATTGCAAAACAAAAAAAAAAACATTTCACATTTCTTCTGAATGATCTGCTCTCTGTCATCGTTCTTCAAGAAAGGATGCAATCTGAGCAGCGATCGTATCTAACAAACAAATGAGCCTGTGTCCAAAGTATATTTTTTTCAAAATAGTGCAGCAGTTTTAGTTATAATATCCAAGCAGTGCTGTCAGAGTTGTATATCCTCCTGGTATTGTCATTGTAGTTAATCTCGCAATCAAAACTTTCAGCCAATGCCACAATCCAACAACGTTCTGTTTCTTCCGCATGCATGCACACAGACACACATCAGTCTCGAATATTATGCAGCAAGCCATATTTTATAATTGTATAAAACAATCGAGCACAAAAATGGCTGAGATGCCAAATTCAGCGGCAGCTGAGGTAAAGTGACGGCTCACAGACAGCAGCAATCTACCTGTCACTCAAGTGACCACGCCCTTAATTATGCAGAACTTTAAGGCTTAATATAATTTAAACGGATAAGTTATAAAAAAAATCACCCCCCTCAGAGTTGTCATGAAGGGCAAATATAGCAGTATAGGCCAAAACCACAATTTGAACCAACTTGTAAACATGTTTTTTTCTGCTATAAACTTGGCCAATTTAACATGGGACTCTATGAGATTCTGCTCTCTTTTGGACACGCTGACACATTACGCAAAAACGTCAAAAAAAAAAAAAAAGTTTGCAACCAGGGCATGCGCAGAAAGACTCGTCAGTGGAGCCCGGAGGCGGAGTCGCGGTATTAAACTTCCGCCCAGACGACTGCGTCACCATTGATGTATTTTAAATAGGCTATATAAATTATACATAATTTAAAATTCTACCTATAAAATAATAGGCTATTCTGTTTCTAGAGCAATAATATTTTTGAAACCGCAAATTCAGTAGATAAACTCAATATAATATGCCTCTAGAAACTCTAAAATGTCAGAAACAGTCCTGTTATTTTAAATAAAATGTTTAAATTAACGTTACAGGAGATCGATTGCTGTAGACAGTGCTCTATAATTAATTAGAGTAGGCTATCATTAGTTTTATCCTGCTAAATATTATTTTATACCCATAAAAATAATTATAACTGTCAGATAACGATCACCTGCTTTTTTCCGTCATGGCTAACGTTAGGCGTGTTATCTTGACTAATAACGTTTATTAATTAGCTTATGAAGTCCACATTTAATGTTACAGAGAAAAGCTCAGTATCCGTCATATCCTGTAGGTCAGTTAGTTCAGTTTACTGCTGAACAACTCAATTTGTCAGTGTGAAATAACACAGAAATTGAAAATTAATAGTTATTTATTTATCTTCAATCTCCCCTCGAAGCTCCGACAGTCCTCAGACAAGCTGTCAATCAACTGTGAGTCACAACGACTCGCCCGTTTCTATAGCACCAAATTGCTAGCTAAAATCAAACTTATCACAAAAACGAACAATTGAATATAAATCAGCGTGATAACAACTACCTTAAATGACCAGAACCATCTTTCGGAAAATCTTATTTGAAGCATAATTTATTTTTATGTTTTAACCTAGGTCTCATTCGTCTGCATTGAGCGGGCGGGGTTTATGACCTGTACTGCATCCAGCCTCCAGGGGGCGATCAAAGAGCCCGCAACTTCACTTTTCAGGACGTATGAGGCACATCCGTTATTGTCAGTGAAGTCCACTTCAACGGATATACCGTGCTCAGGGAGTAGGGAGCAGTGAACACTGCGTAGGGACCCTGTCGAATGGAACGCAGCTATAGTCACGAAATTTAATCTATTGATTCGTGTTCGTGGACACGATTTTCCCTCTTTTTTTCGTGTCACTCAGCACGACTTTCGATCTAATGTATTTCAATAGGAGGCATCTTTCATGTCTGCACCACGTTTTCTTTCTGCCACTCGGAAGCATTGTTTTTTTCTAATTTGTTATTCATTTTTAAACTTTAAGCACTACATTACTCAACATTTAACCAGGAGATTTTATCCTTTGGTTGTTTGGTGTGTCAAATCGGACATTAAACCAATACTACAGTACCCATGAGCCTTATCTACTTTTACTATGTTAAATGACCCACCGCCGATTGTCTTTTAAAGGTGACCTATTATGCCCTATTTAACAAGATGTAAAATAAGTCTCTGATGTCCCCAGAGTGTGTATGTGAAGTTTTAGCTCAAAATACCCCACAGATAATTTTTTATAGCATGTTAAAATTGACACTTTTAGTGGTTGAGCAAAAACGAGCCATTTCAATGTGTGCCCTTTAAATGCAAATGAGCTGCTTTGATGGGCTAAGAGGGCGGAGCGTCAAGAGCTGATTCTCCTGTGACAGGATTCAGTCAGGACGCACTATAATGTCAGAACCTACAGTCTATGGTCACTCAGGGCCGGTTCTAGACATTTGGAGGCCCTAGGCAAATTTATGTTGTTTTTTGATGGTAACGGTGGAAGGTTGAGGACATCCACAACCGTGTTAAAAAATGTGACTTCCAGGTTTTGCAGTGCATCAGTCAGAAGCTCATCAGCACCCTCATAAGAGAACTGTTTCCTGGTGTTCCGGAGTCTCTTCTGTTTGAGAACCGCCTCTATGTTCATTTCCTCACAGAGATCCTTTGCAGTTGCCTGTGCTGCAGCAAAGCCAGAGGCCCCATACTGTGAGAGTGCTGCTTTGGTGGAAGTGATCAGGTTTGAAGCAACATCCAGTTGCATAGAGGATGACGGGAAAAGCTTATTGACCTGGTTGACAAGTGTCAGAATGTCACACCACACAACAGAACAAATCAAAAAGCGATAAGACTAGGGCTGCACGATATATCGCATGAGATTGTCACGCGCATTTCATCAATAAAGCCGGTTCCCTGATTACGGCTAAATCGCCATTACCTGCTTTCAAATGCAGCGGCATTTAATAGACATAGCCGTAGATCACTGAAAAGCCACGCAATATCACGTTCATATCGCAGATGAATCGCCTTCGATAATGAACGCGATATTGCGTGGCTTTTCAGTGATCTACGGCTCTGTCTATTAAATGCCACTCCATTTGAAAGCAGGTGATGTAGATTTAACGGTAATCAGGGAACCGGCTTTACTGACGAAATGCACGTGACAATCTCATGCGATATATCGTGCAGCCCTAGATAAGACCCCAATTCTTCAGCAAGAGCTTGGGCCTCCACTTTAGAAACAGGGTCAGACAAACTCTGCCGTACTTCTACAAGTGCTTCCCTGATTTGGGCAACCTGGAACCTGACAGCCTGAACGCTTTGTAATCTGCTCTCCCACCTTGTGTCACTCCATGATTTAAGAGTGAGGTCCACATATTTTTTTCAAAATAGACCTCTCTGAGTGGATCCTGAAAAAAAGCTGAATAGTTTCTGCAGGTGTCCAAAGAATCCAGTGGCATCCTTTGAAGCTTTTGCAGCATCTGCCAGAACCAGGTTTAACGTGTGTGCCCCGCATGTGTCAGACATAGACGAGGACACAGATGAGGTGAGTGCAACAGTGTTTATTGACAGAGGTTTCAGACACAGGTGATGACACAGGTAGAGAATCTTGACACGTAGAATAGACAATAGGTAAAACAATGATAACTTTCCTTGGCAGATGACGATGAAGACACAGATGATGACGGGGAACTCAGGACTGGAGATGAAGACAACACGTAGGTACAATGTTCAGGTTTAGACGAGGTCGAGTGACGTGTAGGGATCGGTGCAAGACCAGACAATGAGTGAATGGGACTGGTGTGCTTATATGTGGCTCTGGTGATGATGCACAGGTGTTCAGTATTCCGGTGATTGTGAACGAGTGGGCATGGCGTAAGTGTCCGTGTCTGAAGGTGCAGGTTGTGTAGCCGTGACAGTACCCCCTCCTCCACGGGCGGCTCCTGTCGGCTGGGAACGACGGCGGCGACGGGGTCTACCACGGCTTTGAGGAGCGGGACGGTCGGGATGTTCCTGGTGGAAATCGGTGAGTAGACTGGGGACAAGGATATCCTGGCGGTTGACCCAGCATCGCTCCTCTGGGCAGTAGTTCTCCCAGTCCACTAGGTATTCCAGTTGGGACCCACGTCGCCGCGAGTCAAGGATAGCTCTCACCCGGTAGATGTTGGTGTCTTCATCGATGGCAGGAGGAGGAGGTACAGCATCATCACCAGGCTCTGTGGAAGGAGGAGACAAAGGGTCAGTGAAGGGTTTGAGAAGAGAAACATGGAAGGATGGTGAGATGTGGTACTGTGCTGGGAGTTGGAGACGGTAGGTCACTTCATTCAGGTGCCTCTCGATGGTGAATGGTCCGATGTACCGGGGACTCAGCTTACGGCAAGGCAGCCGGAGGCGGATGTCCCGAGTGGAGAGCCAAACTTGTTGTCCTGGTTGATATTGAGGAGTGGGTCGTTGGCGGGCGTCAGCTTGCTCCTTGTGCCTCCGGACTGCCTGCTGGAGGTGCACGTGAGCTGAGTCCCAGACCCTCTCGCTCTGTCGGAACCAGTGATCTACCGCTGGGATCTCAGAGGGCTCACCCGACCATGGAAACAAGGGAGGTTGGTATCCATACACACACTGGAATGGGGTGAGCCCTGTGGTGGACTGCTGGAGGGAATTCTGGGCGTATTCGGCCCAGGGCAGATACTGGCTCCAACAGTCCTGGTTACGGTGACAGTAGACCCTCAGGAACCTCCCGATTTCCTGGATTTTCCGCTCAGTCTGGCCGTTGGTCTGAGGGTGGTATCCTGACGAGAGGCTGAAGGATACCCCTAGGAGGCGGAAGAATGCGGTCCAGACCCGGGAGATGAACTGTGGTCCGCGGTCAGAAATTATGTCTTCAGGTAAACCGAAGTGGCGGAAGACGTTGTGAAAGAGTGCCTCTGCCGTTTCGAAGGCCGTTGGTAGTCCTTTGAGAGGAATGAGCTTACAGGATTTCGCGAATCTATCCACCACAACGAGTATACAGGTGAATCCTTGAGAGGAAGGCAGATCTGTCATAAAGTCTATTCCAATGTGGGTCCAGGGTCGTTCTGGGATGGGCAGAGGCACAAGCTTTCCTTCAGGCAATCTCCTAGGGGTATCCGCGATGGCACAGACTGAGCAGCCCCTGATGTACCGGGAGATGTCCTGAGGCATGGATGGCCACCAATAACGTTGTTGAAGGAGCGAGAGGGTCCTTCTCCTGCCTGGGTGTCCAGAGCCCGGAGATGAGTGAGCAAAGTCCAAGAGGGTGATTCGGTGATGTGGTGGAACGTACAATCTACCCTCTGGACCTTCCAGGGGAGCAGGTTGGAGAAGGTTCTCTTGTTGGATCTGTTGGTTGATGGTCCATTGGATAGGGCTTACGATCATGGCTGGAGGGAGGATAGGTTCTGGAGTTTCCGGATCGGGATCTGCCTGGTGAAGACGAGATAGAGCATCCGCACGGTTGTTCTGATCTCCTGGACGGTAGGTAACTTTGAAGTTGAATCTGGTGAAGAATAAAGCCCATCGGGCTTGGCGATGGTTGAGTCTTTTTGCGTCTCGTAGATATTCAAGGTTGCGGTGGTCAGTGATGACTTCAAACGGTAGTTTCGCTCCCTCCAGCCAATGTCGCCACTCCTCCAAGGCTAGCTTAATCGCCAGGAGCTCACGATTACCAATGTCTTAATCCTCTTCCGCCGGGGATAGCTTCTTGGAATAGAAGGCGCATGGATGGAGTCGTGGAGGATCCCCCTGCCGCTGGGACAGTACCGCTCCGACCCCGGTGGAAGAGGCATCTACCTCGACGATGAACTGACGGTTTGGATCAGGATGGACCAGGATCGGAGCGGACTTGAAGGCGAGTTTCAACTGATGGAAGGCGTTCGTGGCCGTGGGGTTCCAGGACAGAGACTTGGGCCGGTTACGGAGAAGAGAGGTGAGTGGTGAACTGAGCATGCTGTAGTTGTTAATGAAACGGCGTAAGAAATTAGCAAAGCCCAGGAACCTCTGAAGCTCCATGATGGTGTTGGGTTGCTTCCAGTGAGTGATGGCTTCCACCTTCCCCTGGTCCATCTTCACACCATTGGAATCGATGACATAACCCAGGAACTGGACTGAGGAGGTGTGGAATTCGCATTTTTCCAGTTTAAGGTAGAGTTGGTGTTCATGGAGCTTCTGGAGGACGAGTTTGACATGGTTCACATGGTCTTCATAGCGATGAGAATAGATGAGAATGTCGTCGATATATACAATGACGAACTTGTTCAGGTAATCTCGTAAAACTTCATTCATATAATTCTGGAACACAGACGGACTATTGGACAATCCATACGGCATCACCCTGATATTCGTAGTGCCTGGACGGGGTGATGAACTCTGTCTTCCACTCGTCCCCCTTCCGTATGCGAATCAGGTTGTAGGCACTCCTCAAGTCCAGTTTTGAGAAAATGGTGGCTCCACGTAATTGTTCCAGGGCAACTGGGACCAGAGGAAGGGGATAGCTGAACTTAACTGTCTGTGAATTGAGATGGCGATAGTCAATACACGGCCGCAAGCCTTCGTCCTTCTTGGCCACGAAGAAACTCGACGCAGCAGGGGAAGTCGATGGTCGTATGAACTCCTGCTGGAGAGCTTCTTGGACGTACTCCTCCATGGCCTTCTGCTCCGGGATGGACAATGGGTATACTCTTCCATTTGGTAATGTAGCCCCAGGCAGGAGGTCGATGGCGCAGTCCCATGGCCGATGAGGTGGAAGTTGGGTTGCCAACCGCTTGCTGAAGACATCCTGGAACGCCCGATAAGCTGGAGGAATGGTTACTTGGACTTGGGTTTCTGGACTTTCGACTGAGGTAGATTGGATCGGCAGTGGCGGTTTTCTGGATGAAGAAGATGATTGAAGAACTCTTACTGGTAAGGTAATGCAGTTTATGGCAGTTCTTACCCCACTTGAGGATTTCACCATTTGACCAATGGATGTACGGTTGGTGTTGGTTTAACCATGGGCGTCCCAGGATAATGTCAGCGGTTTTCACTGTATGGTAGTTATTTTCAGGTCGACGGGGCTACGTTGACGTTTGGCATTCAGTTGATTGAGGGTTTGTTGGCTGATGAAGTTCCCCGCCGACCCGGAGTCAATGAGGGCTTGTACTGAAACAGAAGATTGACAATGTCTTAGGTTCACCCAGGTCTTAGTTAAACGTGCAGTTTGAGGAGGTAATTGAATGGTACTCACCGCTGGACGAGGAGGTCGAACTGGACAGGTGGGTAGTTGATGTCCATCTCCCCCACAATACAGGCACAACCGTAAGTTGATGCGGCGTTGTCGTTCTGAAGTGGTGAGATGGTATGTGTCTACTTGCATGGGTTCAGGTGCTGGAGGCGCGGCAGATGGTGAGACGGGCGGAGGATTTACAGCGGGAGCGGTGTGACTGCAAGCAGCGAGACGTTGGGAGACCCGGATAGTTTTTTGGATCAAACTCTGTAATCCCAGGGAATCTTCATATATTACGATCAGTTGTTGAACTTCTTCTCGCAATCCATGGCGAAAAGCTGTGAGGAGAGTGGTTTCATTCCAGCCGCTGATATAAGCACAGCATATGAACTCACGGTCTCGTTCCTTTCTTGATGAATGTTGAATAACTGATCGTGAATGGATAAGTCAGCTGTCTGCTGGCTGAAGACTTCCTTTAACTGGGAACAGAATGAGGACACGGAACCAAGGATCGCAGAATTTGCTTCCCATAATGATTGAGCCCATTGCAGGGCTTTACCTGATAGTAGATTGATGATGAATGCCACCCGGCTTCTTTCGGTGGTGAATAGATGGTTATTGACTTCCATGTAAAGGGAGCATTGTAGTAGGAACCTGCTGCAATCCTCCGCCGCGCCGCTGTATGTCGCTGGTTTGGCCATGGGACTCGCAGGGGCAGCTGAAGAAGTGAGTGGTGGAGTAGGTGTTGATGATGACGGTGCTGTGGTTGTGGTATTTTGAAGGAGTGAGGACCGTACAGCGTTGACCAGTGCCAGGAAGGGATCCTTGGTGCGGTCCCCGCCTGTGCCTGAAGAGCTCTGCATCTGGTCTGGTCTTCTGTCAGACACAGACGAGGACACAGATGAGGTAAGTGCAACAGTGTTTATTGACAGAGGTTTCAGACACAGGTGATGACACGGGTAGAGAATCTTGACACGTAGAACAGACAATAGGTAAAACAATGATAACTTTCCTTGGCAGATGACGATGAAGACACAGATGATGACGGGGAACTCAGGACTGGAGATGAAGACAACAGGTAGGTACAATGTTCAGGTTTAGACGAGGTTGAGTGACCTGTAGGGATCGGTGCAAGACCAGACAATGAGTGAATGGGACTGGTGTGCTTATATATGGCTCTGGTGATGATGCACAGGTGTTCAGTATTCTGGTGATTGTGAACAAGTGGGCGTGGCGTAAGTGTCCGTGTCTGAAGGTGCAGGTTGTGTAGCCGTGACAGCATGGGACAAACAGGGCTCTTGGGTTCTTTTCAAGCAGCCTGGCTTGTACACCTTGCTTCTTGCCCTTCATATTGGAACCATTGTCATATGACTGACTACAGCAATCCATGAAGTCAATCTGAAGGTCCTTCACCCTGATTACTGTAGACAGGTTTTTGCCAGTTGTCTCTTCCACAACCAAGAATCCCAGAAAATATTCTTTTATTTCTGGCTCTAGTTGTAGTTCCACAATGCGTAGAATGATAGACATCAGGTGGCTAATGTCTGGTGTACAATCAAGGATGATAGAAAAGTACTTTGCATGTACTTTGTGGATTTTTGCAACAATTTCTTTGGTCAGTTGACTACTTATCAGATTCAGTAGCTCATTTTGTATGTCTTTCCCCAAGTAGTGTGTGTGTGTGTGTGTGTGTGTGTGCTTCCATCTTTGATTTTAGCCAAGTGCTCCCGCATGACTGGATCAAACTTTGCCAGGAGCTCCACTTCCTTTAGAAAATGGCCATTATCAGAAACATTGAGTTTGTCTGTGGATCCCCTAAATCCAAGATTCCTCTCAGCAAGAGACTGTATAATTGCTAAGAGTCTTGTGAGAAAATTTCGCCACCTCTGTCTTTCTTCCTCCAAAAGGGTCATCTGTCTCTGGTCTATGGTTTGACCTGTTGTAGACCGCGACTCTAATTCCCTCCACTTCTGCATGGTGCTTATATGCTCAGAACTGTTCTCATGGCTGTGCAGGATGGTGTAGATGTTCTTCCAGTCTTTTAATCCTCCTTTAATGAGCTTCATTACTTGGGTAGAGAAAAGTTTGCAGCTGTAGCAAAAGACCGCATCATTCACTTCTGAATATGACAACCATGATCTTTTGACTCTTTCACCATTAGGCATTTTTCTATAAAACAGACTGTGTGAAAAGGCTCGTTCATCTTTATTTTTTGGAAAAACATGACTTTCTCTGACTTGAAATGGTCCTCTTCGCACTGCCTCTGCTCTGTAACTTTGCAAAATTGTGTCAGGCCACAAGGCTGGATCAACAGGTTGAGCTTTGGGTACTTTCCTTCCTATTTCAGCTTTTGTTGATGGTCCAGGTGTGGCATTGTCTCTTCCAGACTCAGTGACTTCCAGTCTCTCACTACTATTGCTTTCAACCTCATGGCTCCTCTCTGGCCCTTCACTCTGTTTGCTGACTTGTTCTACCTCATAAAAAACACACTCTGGCCCTACACTTTTTTTTGCCCTGCAGTTGCTCTACATCAGAATCACTCTCTGGATCTTCACCCTTTTGATGCTCACTACTCTCTTGCTCATCTCTGTCTTTGCCCTGTATTTCTTCTGACTCACCCCTGGTTTTTAAAAACCTCATCAGTGATCCTACAACAGGTAATGTTTAAGTCGCCTGTCAATGACGTCGCCTGTCAATGACGTCAGTTCTGTCATGACAACTCTCAGAGTGTTTGGTATGGTAATGGATATGACAATGTAGATATTTTTGGTCTTGGCAGAATAGATCTGCTACGCTGCTGCTGCTGCTGTTGATTATTGCTGCTGCTGCTGCAGAGCAAGTACGGGACTTGCTACTGCCAATACATACACGACCCGCTGCTGTGAGCAAGTAAGACATGCTGCTGCTGTACGATATAGCGTACATGAATAACCGTAGCAGATCTATACAGGTGGAGCTGGGGAAGGTGGAGGGTTTCTGAAGCACGCTGCGCTACTAAGCAATGCTAACTCATGTATTTAAAGATAAACACGCAGCTCATTGGCTACTAAAACAGGAGGAACCAATCATCTGTGACCTATAGATAATGATGTGATGATTAGCAGGTGTGTTAAAGGACCTATTAGCCTGCGCCATCTAGAGTTTCATGCCAGAACTTTGTATTTCTGTCATGACAACTCTCGGAGTGTTTGGTATGGTAATGGATATGACAATGTAGATATTTTTGGTCTTGGCGGAATAGATCTGCTACGCTGCTGCTGCTTAATTGCTGCTGCTGCTGTTGATTATTGCTGCTGCTGCTGCAGAGCAAGTACGGGACTTGCTACTGCCAATACATACACGACCCGCTGCTGTGAGCAAGTAAGACATGCTGCTGCTGTACGATATAGCGTACATGAATAACCCCCCAACAAAGCAGGTGACATGATATTGGACAATACAAGCCGGTGTATTGTATGTCAGAGATCCCCCATCAAAGCAGAAGGCAAGATGATGATTCACCCTAACCCCCCAGCAGATCTGCCGCCAAAACATATGTACTGCTGCTGCTCCGAAGAGCCATAGGAACCGTGTGTATACTATCTATGTGTGCCCGGCCCATTTTTTGCCACGACAGTGGGCTGTAAGGCTTGGCTCTAGTGGTCTATTAGACTATGTGTGCCTGGGCTACCACGCCGAATGGCTTAACTCTAGTGGTCTATTAGACTATGTGTGCCTGGGCTACCACGCCGAATGGCTTAACTCTAGTGGTCTATTAGACTATGTGTGCCTGGGCTACCACGCCGAATGGCTTAGCTCTAGTGGCCTATGTCTATGTGTGTCTGAGCCAAAAGCTCAAACATACCAATTAGAACGAGCATTATGTGTGGCTTTAACAAATGGTAAAACGTTGCAGGCTAATAGAGATGAGAAACCCTCCACGACCACCTGAGCAAATAATTGTATAATGACGTAGCATCGTTTGAAATGTCATTGGACCCTGTATACTCCTAAAAGTAACTCATTTGGATGAACAGAAAATTAATGAGCATGACTCCAACATGCCTCAGCTGACCCAGCCCGAACACATAGGTACATGAAACATCAGCCTTGAAGAGTTGTTGAGTTGAGCAATACTATGAAACATTTAGATTTAGAGTCATAATATGAATGAGATTAATAAAACTCAATATTTTTAATTAATATTCTATTTGTCTAAGTTGCATTCTAATGCATTTCTATTATATCTTTGTCCCATATAAAATGGTTATGTCGGTTGATGCAATTTGACAGTGAATCCTATAACATAATTTCTCAGCGTGCAACCGGCTGTCGGTCCTCACATATAAACACAAATGAAACGTATGGCCGCGAGCGTGTAAAACGTTCACTTATCTCAGTAGCGAACTCAAGTTCGGCTACGTCAATGGCTGACCACCACACTACAAAGTGTCTTTTATTTACGCTCCTGTTAATGAATACCTCTGCATTTTAAGCAAAGAGATTTTCTGACAGTTATGCAGCCACCGCTCAGATCAACAAAGCACGTCCATAATTCGGCTACACTTCCAGCCGCTGCAACACGCTGCATAGAAAACACCTAATGTTATCCAGAGCGCAACACGTTTATACTATACAGATTATAACACAAAATACACATTAAGCATACTGAGGCGCTCTTGCCTCGTTGGAGAACTGCCTTGGCACGCTCTAGAGTAAGCAGAAATGATAAATATCATTATACGTGAAATCCATTAATTAAATGACTTACCGACCTTGCAAAATCGCTGTTCGTCCTGTAGTATGAAAAGTATATGCCCAATAAAATCCGAATACGCTGCTCATGTACTTAGTTTGTAAATAAGATGAAAACATTGTTTGCATTTTAATCATGATATATTCACATTGCATGATCACTCATTAGCCGACACAAACTCATCTCACTCAATAGCAACAGGTTACTTTAGCCCTGCACGCACCGCCTGCTGCGTTCTATGTTATGTTGTTGATATCCGCTCCATTGCTATCTGAATTGTTATCCATACTACTGCTGCTGCTGCTGTACAAAATACTTGCTGTAGTTTCGTTAGAATGTGATACAAGGCGAAACCTGTTTCCGTTTAAGTTCAGCAAGCTTGTCTCTGTATCATTATACACATGCATATGCGCTAGCTGCTAAAATGCTTAGTAATTCTCTCAAAGCATTAACAGACTGTTGATATGACATAGAATTGGTAAAGCAGACTACGCAAAATGCAGTGATATAGTGTAAAACCCATGTACTTATCTTAGATGATTCTGAAGCACGCTGCGCTACTAAGCAATGCTAACTCATGTATTTAAAGATAAGCACGCAGCTCATTGGCTACTAAAACAGGAGGAACCAATCATCTGTGACCTATAGATAATGATGTGATGATTAGCAGGTGTGTTAAAGGACCTATTAGCCTGCGCCATCTAGAGTTTCATGCCAGAACTTTGTATTTACCCTTTGTTACCGCCTTTACTGACGTAGAAACCACATGACAACAGTGCCGTGGACAAATGCGAAAGTAGTGTCTAGCATCCAGCAAACCACTAGCTTGCTTCAAGCTGTTCCTTATTTACTTCTTGCAATCGCTTCAGCTCCTCGTTCAGCTCCCGCAACACTCGGTCCTGCTCTGCTTCATACTACAGTAACGTTAATAATCGCATCCACGAACATGAGTTCTTCCAGAATCCAATCCCTATTCTTTTGCACCGTCCGTTGAGATGGAGACCACATGTTTCCGCTCTAAAACTTGGCGTCATCAAACTACGCCTTTGTTTTGAATAGGCTTCTAGCGACCTCTAGCGGAAAAAAATATCACAAATTGTACCTTTAAGCCTATGTAAAGGACAGGAGTGGGTTCACACTGCACGAATCGATTAAGGTTATAAACATGATTAAAACGCTGTCAGCTGAATAATAGCCCTTTTAAATGGATTATTCTGCTTTATTGCAGTCTATATCAAATCTATGCAAACTATATTATTACAGTGGTGACCCGCCATAGTCTAATCTGTCCCGCCAGTTTTATAATGAACATAAGATCACTAACACAGTGTTTTGAGTCATTGGATTGGCAAAGCATCCGTCAACTGAACAGAAAACAACAACATAGCTTAGTGCGCTGATCTAATAAAATCGGTTGCTCGGGTATAAGAATGTTCACGCGAGAAGCGCATGATTCGCGTAGAGACATTTAAGATGTTAAGTCAATTTACAAATAATTGGAATAGAATTTCAAAAATATTGATGCAAAAATTCTAATATTTTTCTAGTCAGCATTTATGCGTATTTTTATTATTGCATATTTTTGTCCTGTGTTATGGTTGTATTGGTTGTATTGACATTTGAGTAGCCTATATACATTTGAGTATTGTATTTTTTTAAATAGTTTACAAAATAAAACACTATGCTTTGAAATCATAATTGTAGTGCATTGCTTTGTTTAAACCCCAAACAAATTACTTAAACATTCTTCATTAACAAGTATCCAGTTATTTGTAATATGCTATGTCATTTAAAAAATAAAATAAATAAAAATAATAATTAAAAGAAGTTTCAATGTAGCTAGATACTTTTTGATAGTAACTTGTAGTGTAGCTAACTACTTTTTCAAAAGGGTATCTAGACTGTAGTTTAACTACTTTAATTCATGAGTAGCTTTAGCTTGTCAAACTACATTTTTAGAGTAGCTTCCCCAACACTGTTCATACATTCAGAGGGTGGGATTCACATTTAAACGGTGATATTAATTGGTTTCACTACAGGTGAGTGACAATTCTTTATATCCAATGGACAAAGAGCTTATATTTTGCTGCTCTTGATTGGTGCACTAGCGTATAGGGATGTTATGGAGGCCCCTCCTCCAAGCCCGAGGCCCTAGGCAATAGCCTTCTCCACCTATAGGTAGCGCCGGCCCTGTGGTCAGGACGCACTATAGTGTAAGAAACTGTGAATATATGCTGCATGGAGATAGAACAGGTATAGTTTAGTTCAATTACGGTTATAACTTATATTGTCTTCTTGTTTTTAATCCACTATATTAGTACAGGCCTGTTATACCGTCCGAATGATGGCCAAAACTATACAGATGAGTTTTATGACATTTATTGTACTTCACACAAAAGATGAAGCGTCCGTTTTCACTCTAGAAAATCACTGTAAGAGCTTAATAAAACACGGCAAGTATGCATTAAAATATTATCCATAAACTCTCTCTCTTATCCTTGTATTATCACCATCAAACATTGAGAATTACACAGAAACACTCGTTACAACTAACAGTAAACAAATATATAAAGACCTTATGCCTTTCGGGTGGTGCTTGATAAACTTTATGCCCGTAAATAAGCTCAGATGAACTGTAATAAAGTGCTCTCACCCTCATTACTGCCATATCCAGTGTCACTCTGGAGGCTGTAAGCTGGATCACGAACAGTTTTTACTTGTTATCCTCCTTGAGTAGCATATTTTAGCACAGTCTCTGTTTTGTATTGTCTCTTCGTATTGATATTCGTTCACTAAGCAGTCCGGTGAGAAATTGCGCAGACATAAACGAATTTCGGCAGAACTGAGGGAGCATTTTCCTGGAAAACCAAGTTAATCCACCTTGTTTTCAGCAGCTCAGATTTAGGTTGTAAATGAAGAGAGCTAATGTGGATTAATCCATCCAGCTACAGAACACCTAAAACACTTGGGGGACATTCCTGTCAGTGCAGCAATGGCAGACTCGCTGTAAACAACGTGCTCAGGGCGGGTCTATGTTCAAACATCAGTGTCAGTCAACACTGTGGGCGGAGCCTGTGGCTTTTGTGACATCACACTGCCAGGAATCTGGAAACGGCTTGTTCTGAAACACTGTTTATGATTTATGGGGATTAAAAAAAAGGAGTGGGTGGATTTTTATCACTATAGGGTGGTTGTGTACACACACTGCCAACACACATTTATGTGCAAACACCAGGCAAAAGTGAATTTTGCATAAAAGGTCCCCTTTAATGATATCCTCATCTTTCTTTCAACACACAAACGCGAAAGTGGGCTTGATAATTCAATAATATGATGTCATGGCCATCCGTTTTATTTGATTCTCCTTCTATTGTGAGAACGGGGGATTAGTTGTGGTTAATAATTAAATTAAAATAAAATAAAAAATATATTAAATGAATTAGTGGACGCCCTCAGCATCCGTTGCTATGGAGACGGAGCCAGTCCGCTTCGCGATTGGGTGATTTCTGCAGGCCGCAAATTCTCCATCATAGAATGCCTCAGGGATGACGCATTTTTGTAGGCGAAACCCGGAAGCGAGTTAGCATTTTAGGACTTACGGTTCCAACGCCGTAAAGTCTATGGGTTTTTTGAATGGGTTTTTGCTAAATCGTCTAAAATAAGGTCTGTGGTTAACAAAGCCTCTAAGTACTTTCACCTTTTGATCTATGACATAAAACACACCAGTTATAACCCACTTGTGATTTTTTTAAACCTTTACTGTGCCTTAAAATCGACGGTTGCTAACAAATTGCTAAAAGGGACTACTTCCTTTGGCAGGGACTTTAGACGTCATTAAAAACGGGACATATGGACAGCATTTCTCATGAAAAAGTGGATAAGTATTCATAACAGCGCATATCATAATCAGTGAGCATGTTTTTAAATAGAGTTGTTTTCTAAATACAGTTTGAGGAAGCTTGGTGGTGACGTTGATTCGTGACCATGGTGTGCTGTAGTCCGTTTATAGCCTACTGTTAGCCTTTTATATCTGACCACTTTATTTAGGCTTCAAAATCTATAAATGTTGTGTTAACTTGTAAAGATTATCTTGATAGACAAAACGTGTAAGTGTCATAACCCATAACACGTCATTCCTGAGGTATTTACTGCCACTTCCTGTCACCGCTAACGTTTTTACGACAACGACGTCACTGTCACGATGTGTGTGTGAATATGATCGATTTATAGAGACGTGCTGGAGAGTGACATATGATTGCATTATGGATTCTTTTGCGTTTTATATACATATTCAAGAATTTCTCTTAAAAGGAGAAATTCCTGACAATCTCACAGAGCGTCGGAAGGTGTAACGGGCGTCTACGAATTTTACTATCAAACGTAAGTACTTTCATAGACAGGGCTTGGATTAAAGGTGCTAAAGAGGATCTTTTCGTCGACTGAGAAACCAAAGACTGTTAGTGAGTTTTTGAAATTTCGAGGGAACGCCTCCCAAAACTCGTGCATGAGTGTTTACCACCGGTATTCTCTGTGTCGTGTTAGTGGATTCATTATGTCGGACTCATCGCAGGTAACTCATAATCTGCAGTTGTTACTCCTGTCTCCGGACAAAAACATTGCATGCAGCGCCTGTGGAGTGTGGAAAGTTACTGGAGCGCGCAGCTGCGCTCGTCTCTCATATGGATCGTCTCGATGATCGCGTAAATGATTGGCTGATGTTTTTAAGGCCCTACCTCGTGCACAGATGATGTATATTAATATTATTGCACCTAATAGACAGTATCAGAATCACTCTCTGGATCTTCACTTTCTTTTCCCTTTTGATGCTCACTACTCTTTTGCTCATCTCTGTCTTTGCCCTGTACAAGTAATATTGCAAAAATGTATAAAACAAAGCATCCTCTTTAGCACCTTTTAAGCCAGGATAAGGCCAAAACTCAACTATGGCATTTAAGTAGCTTTTATAAACGTGCCTAAAAAGAAAAAAGAAAACAAATTGCTGGTGTGCATTTTAAGACAAAACAATGGCAGTCATATATTTCAGGATTACTTAGTGCAAGTTACTTTAAATTAAAACAGCTCAAATATGCATTTTAGTCTGGGACTAGCTTAAGCCTTATCTGTGAAGCTGGGGGTATGAGTACCGAGAGATTTTATAATGAAAAATAGAACTGCCTGTCTGGAACAACCTGGGTCATGTGCTTAATTCACAAATTTTGTATAAAATAAGCTTTGTTAAAGGGATAGTTCACCCATAAATGGAAATTCTGTCATCATTTACTCCCCCCTCATGTTGTTTCAAACCTGTATGTGTTTTTTCTTCTTTTGAACACAAAACAATATATTTTGATGGATAGTTGGTAATCAATGAAGAATAGTTGGTAATCAAACAGCTGACAGTAGTCATAGACTTCCATAGTAGAAAAAAAAAAATTCAATGGAAGTCAGTGGTTACTGTCAACTATTTGATTACCAACATTCTTCAAAATATCTTCTTTTGTGTTCAACTGAAGAAAAACATTCATTCATGTAACTTTGGACATTTTCTTTTTTCCTATTAAAACAGATGACAGACTCTTCTATATCGGCCCCAGTAGGTGTTGCGGCAAAAATTAATTAGCTGACATCACTAGTAAGAGACAAACCTTAAGAGAATTCACTTTATAAAGATTTTATTTCTTGCAAGAAAGAGTCCACAGTCGACACAACCATACAATGTCTGCCCCGAGTGTGAACTAAGGACACAAGAAAACCCACAAACATTTATACCCCCAATATTTGAGCAACTCTTCTCAGTACTTTTCCATACAGGGTAAAAGTGACAATACACATACATAAATGGCTAGTGACAATACACATACACAAATGGCTTCCCCTTCTGTCTTTAGAACTAATTTAATTAACAAGCAGGAAACACAATGGTCCCCCTTCTATCTTTGAACTTATTTAAATTATCCGATACCCTAGGTTCGGGAAAGCTCTCAGTTTGGGTGTCTCACCGTTACCCCCCTGGGTGTCAGCAGACACTGTGTCTGTTGAGCTCAGAGAGGTGTTTTGCATAGCTTGAAGCAGATATTGGCATATTAAATTTTTCCCCAACAATTCCCCCTTTTATCATTCTTTGATAACTCACAAGAAAAATTTAAAATGTGTAGGTATGAATAAAATAAGAATAATAAACAATAATAATAAAACAAGCAAATTTAAGTTACTCATCACACTTACACTCTTCATCTCTAATTTTTTGTATAAATGATTACTCTCTTAAGTTTGTAAATAAAGAAACATTTAGATATCTGGGTTCCCTTGAAATGTTAAAATAATAAAAACAAATAAATAAAAATCCCCTAATTTATTTTAGTTGTCTCCTCGCTTAACATCTCATCAAATTCGTTCATCCACTCATTGTAATCGTCATAAACAGTTAGTTTACCCATTTGCTGAGACATATTAGTCTTCAACATTCTCTGTACTATGCTGGAAATGCACTGCTAAGTGGATCGCACAGTTGTACGTCCAGGACGTACGAGGAAGATTAGTTTTGATGTGTTTTCTTTGAAAACTGGTTGGCTCAGCACCATGTTGTGCCAGTGTCTCTGCTCCTGTCCTCTCGGCTCCTCCTCCCCGATCACTGGTGGGACCTTTCTGCAATGGCTCGCATGCACCCACGTCGCTCTCTCAGCTACCTTGACAGCGGTGTGTCGTCAGAAGCACGATAAAAGGCTCAAGCTTTTTCACCTTCCAGCTCTTCCTCCTCAGGTCCCTTATCACCATGTAATCTCCCGGCTTGATGTTCTGCAAGGGAGTCTCAGCCGGTTTCCCCTGAGAATCTTTCTCCCGCACACAGACATTAGACAATAGAGAAGACTTTTCTTTGCGGTAATTCAACATATTGTGCTCACACAAATCTGTGGATGGCAACTGTTGTTTACCCCCTTCCATTCCCATGAAGGGCGGTCGTCCAAAAACAATTTCAAATGGGCTCAGATTTACTCTGGTTCTTTTTCTCATTCTCATGTACATTAACACAATAAAACCCTTTGTGAACCACATGTCTTTCATCTGCCTCGCTCATGGAGGCATTTAGCATAATGAGAGAAAAAAAATGTCGGGGTAAACAAGGCTTGCCATCCACGCTCATCCACATTTACAGATAGCAAGTTGTTTTGGCAAGAGAATTGTGTCTAGAAGAGTAGACACAAGAGAAGCATTTAGAATTGGCCGGCCATCAGATTTAAAAAAAATTTTTTTTATATGTTTCCATAAAGCCCCAAAATCATTCTCAACCCCGAACGTGTATCGTGAATCTGTGTAAATCGTTACACTTTTACCCTCCATAAGCTAGCATGCTTCTGCTAGGGCTACGAGCTCCGCTGCTTGAACTAAAAAAATTTGATGGCAATGTGCCAGATGTCAATGTTTCGAATTCAGTGGTCACCGCGTAACCAACTTTGTTCAGGCCTGTCTGTGGATCTCTGAACGCAGAGCCATCCACAAACAGGATATGCTCACTGTTTTCGAGCAGTGTGTCCGAAATGTCAGGGCGCGGGGTACATATCTGTTTGAGTGCAGTCAAACAGCAATGATGTTCCTCCCCATCCTCCTCTTTTAGAAGGAGAGTGGCAGGATTCAGCACTGTGCAACGCTTGTCTGTGATGTTTGGCATATCCAGCAAAATTGTGTGATACCTCAGCCATCGTTCTGTTGACAAATGTGATGTCTTCTGTTTCTGCAAAATCATGGAAACGGCATGCAAAACCATTAATGTCATGTCAGAATACCCCACAAATTCTCTAGAGGCCATCACAGCCTGTTCAACAGCTACCACGACCCTCAGACAGTGCGGCAGGCCTGCTGCTACTGGATCTAATTTGCCAGAGAAATAACCCACTGGTCGCATTCTGTCTCCATGTAGCTGCAGAAGAACAGAAGACATGAACCCATTTTTTTTTTTTTTTTCTCCATAGTATCTCGTTCTGTTGCGACGTGACGTGCAATGCAAATTGTCAGGCATCATTAAATCTGTACCAAATGACAGCGTTCTATTTTTCCCCAATTCACAGATTGTTTTTGGCCACTAAGTTTTGGTTATGTGCCATTTGTAAACCCATTTTTGGTTCTGTTTTCAAATACATTTGCTCACCCTCTCTCACTACAATGCCCGAGGGATCTGCAACCATTACCAAATTTAATTTGCACATTAAATCTTGGTCCAGAACAGGTACTGGGCATGTTTTTGAAGTTAAAAAATGCATGCTTCAGCATGTGGCCCCCTTCCGTCTCACACTTTAGTGGCACAGTGAACAGTTCTGTTATATAATGTCCTGATACAGACAAAGAACGTCTCGGTTACATAGGTAACCCTCGTTCCCTGAAGGAGGGAACGGAGACGTACGTCGGACAGACCGACGAACAGGAATCTCGCTAGAGAGGCCAATCTACTTCGAGTGTAACTAAACGAGCCAATGCACATTGGCATGCAATCATATGCATCAGCTGCTTGCCTCGCAGCGCGGGTATATAATGAGCAGCAGGTGCGTTGCATCTTCAGGTTTTCGCTGAGGAGCCGAACCGAGCAGGCGGCAGCATCAGCAGGACAACGCCTGTGGCGACGGGACGTACGTCTCCGTTCCCTCCTTCAGGGAACGAGGGTTACCTATGTAACCGAGACGTTCCCATTCAGTCGGTCACGTTCGACGTACGTCGGACAGACCGACGAATAGGAATCCCTACCAAAGCGCCACAGGAGCTGCCCTCTTCCAGCGCTCTGACGTGAGCCACCTGAACCCCCTTGCCTAAGGACGGTGGGACCAGGCTCACGCAGAGAGGGTCGATCACTGTTGTTCCCAAAACCCACTCAGTGCGACAATTGGATAACGCTGGGAAAGCGTAGCCTTACATGCGATAAGGAACGCTGCGGAAGCCATATCCTTCCCCGAAGGAGTTATATGGATAAGTACATATGGACTAACCTTGTAGGTTGTACAACATATGGAAGAACTGGGGTGACTCCACTCGATGAGAGATGGGTTCTCCCAGAGGGAAAGACACGGGCTTCGTTTAGGAGCAGCCGTGGAAAAAGCCATATGGGATCCCCGTAGGGTCACACATATGGAACCCAGCCTAAATCCGGTTCTCAAGGATACAACGGAGTATAGGCCTGGCGCCAGACGCTCCGCCACGTCGGCTGCCGAAGGGTAACCGGAGGACTCAACAGGGTCTGCCCGTAGGGACTCTCTGGAGAATAGAATGCGCATGTAGCGCAGCAAGCCGACACTAAGCCGGGGCCTCTCCGTGCCTCTGACCTGAGGCGAGAACACGGGAGGAGACCGGCTCGACACGAAGGCTATAGTATCTAGCGAACGTGTTAGGTGTCGCCCAGCCCGCAGCTCTACAAATGTCTGTTAGCGAGGCGCCACGAGCCAGCGCCCAGGAGGATGCCACACCTCTCGTGGAGTGGGCATGCAACCTGAGCGGGCAGGGCACGCCCTGAGCTTGGTAAGCCAGGGCGATGGCATCCACTATCCAGTGGGCCATCCTCTGCTTGGAGACAGCCTTTCCCTTCTGCTGGCCTCCGTAACAGACAAAGAGCTGGTCTGAGGTCCTGAAGCTTCGAGTTCTGTCTAAGTACAGTCGCAAGGCGCGAACTGGACAGAGCAAAGCCAGGGCTGGGTCTGCCTCCTCCGAGGGCAGCGCTTGCAGGCTCACTACCTGGTCCCTGAAGGGAGTGGTAGGAACCTTGGGCACGTAGCCAGGCCGGGGTCTCAGTACCACGTGGCTGTCACCCGGCCCGAACTCTAGGCACGATTCGTCGACCGAAAATGACTGCAGGTCCCCTACCCTCTTGATGGAGGCCAATGCCACCAGCAGCAAAGTCTTCATAGAGAGAATCTTTAAGTCTACTGACAGCAAAGGCTCAAAGGGAGCAATCTGAAGTGCTCTCAGCACCAGAGTGAGGTCCCAAGAGGGTATGGAGGGGGGACGAGGAGGATTTAACCGTCTCGCCCCCCTAAGGAACCTGATGACCAGGTCGTGCTGACCAACAGATTTGCCATCTATGTGGTCGTGGTAAGCGGATATGGCAGCAGTATGGACTTTGAGGGTGGAGGGGGACAGCCTACGCTCCAACCCTTGCTGCAAGAAGGAAAGCACGACTCCGATCGAGCATCTTCGGGGGTCTTCTCGACGAGAAGAACACCACTCGACGAACAGGTTCCACTTCGAGGCGTAAGCACGTCTCGTAGACAGTGCACGTGCCGAAGTGATGGTGTTAAGTACCTCAGGGGGTAAGTCACCTAGAACCTCCGCGTCCCGTCCAGGGACCAGACATGGAGTTTCCAGAGGTCTGGACGCGGGTGCCAAAGAGTGCCCCATCTCTGAGAGAGGAGGTCCTTCCTCAGAGGGATGGGCCAGGGAGGGGCTGTCGCGAGGAGTGAGAGTTCTGGGAACCAGGTCCGGTTGGGCCAGTAAGGCGCAACTAACAAGACCTGCTCCTCGTCCTCCCTGACTTTGCACAGGGTCTGTGCAAGTAGGCTCACTGGGGGAAACGCATATTTGCGCAGGCCCCGGGGCCAGCTGTGAGCCAGTGCATCTGTCCCGAGTGTTCCCTCGGTCAGAGAGTAAAACAACTGGCAGTGGGAGGTTTCTGGTGAGGCAAACAGGTCTACCTGAGCCTCTCCGAACTCTCTCCAGATCAGCTGAACCACCTGGGGGTGGAGTCGCCACTCTCCGGGCAGCGCAGCTCGTGATAGCTCGTCGGCCACACGGTTGAGCACACCGGGGACATGAATGGCGCGAAGCGACCTCAGATGCTTCCGACTCCACACGAGGAGATGGCGGGCGAGTTGCGACATGCGACGGGAGCGTAGACCACCTTGACGGATGATGTACGCAACGGTCGCAGTGTTGTCCGTACGGACCAGTACATGCTTGCCCTGAAGCAGGCCTTTGAGGCGGCTCAGAGCAAGGCGTACTGCCAGCAACTCGAGGCAATTGATGTGCCAATGCAGATGGGGTCCCGTCCAAACCCCTGAGACTGCATGCCCGTTGTACGTGGCACCCCAGCCGGTGGCAGAAGCATCTGTGAAAACCACAGCATGCCGGGACACTTGTTCTAGGGGCACTCCTGCCCGAAGAAACAAAGGGTCCGACCACGGACTGAAGGTTCGGCGGCACTCCTGAGTGATTGGCACCCGGAACGTGCCGCGTTGCCACGCCCATCTCGGGACTCGGCCGTGAAGCCAGTGCTGAAGCGGTCTCATATGAAGCAGACCGAGCGGTGTTACAGCCGCTGCAGCCGCCATATGCCCCAGGAGCCTCTGAAAGAACTTCAGTGGGACCGCTGTCCTGCCATTGAACGTATTCAGGCAGTTCAACACCGACCGAGCACGTTCCTCTGTGAGGCGTGCTATCTGTTCGACCGAATCCAACTCCATACCGAGAAAAGAGATCCTCTGCACTGGGGCGAGTTTGCTCTTTTCCCAGTTGACCCGAAGCCCCAACTGGCTGAGGTGACTGAGCACCAAATCCCTGTGTTCGCACAACTGATCCCGAGACTGTGCTAGGATAAGCCAGTCGTCTAGATAGTTGAGAATGCGAACACCCTGTTCTCTCATGGGAACAAGGGCTCCCTCCACGACTTTCGTGAAGACGCGGGGAGACAGGGCCAGCCCGAAGGGTAGGACTCTGTACTGATATGCTCGACCTTCGAACGCGAATCTCAGTCGCGGAAGAATCGAAACATGGAAGTACGCGTCCTTCAGGTCGATCGCTGCAAACCAATCTCGGGGACGGATGCACTCGAAAATGCGTTTCTGCGTGAGCATTTTGAACGGTAGCTTGTGAAGGCTCCGATTCAAAACTCGCAGGTCCAAGATCGGTCGTAACCCGCCGCTTTTCTTGGGTACAATGAAGTAGGGGCTGTAGAACCCCGACCTCAAATCGGCTGGAGGGACCGGCTCTATCGCGTCCTTCGCCAGTAGGACTGCGATCTCCGCACGCAGAACAGGGGCATCGGCATCTTTCACTGTAGTGAAGAGGATGCCCCTGAACTTGGGGGGGCGCTGGGCGAACTGAATCGCATAGCCGAGCCTGATGGTCCGAAGGAGCCAGCGAGACGGACTGGGGAGCGCTAGCCAGGCTCCTAGAGACCGCGCAAGCGGCACCAAGGGGACCACCGGCGTACCCGCCGCGGGGCAGCGAGGTGGGACGCGGCCCGGGAGGCTCTCTGTGTGAGGCGGCCCGAAGCGGGGTCACAGTGTGCTGTGCAACACTTACCTGCTTCCACGGGTGGACAGAGGGAGCAGTCGAGGTTTTGCCTACCTGCTGCTCGCTGCTGTCCGCTGGCGACAGAAGAGGTGGATGAGAGTGGTGAGGTTCTAGCCCTCCCACTGCTCTCCGAGCCCTCTTCGGACCCGGAGATAGAGGAAACTGCTCTTTTATTGAAAATTTGGGTACCGCTGGCCGTTGAGCCAGCGGCGGAACAAAAAGGGGAAACAAAAGATTCTCCACCCGGCCCTCCTCCGGGGGAAGGAGCGGTGCGGTCACCACCTCCTGAAGAGCAGTCCCGTCCATCTCCGGGTCGCCCGTCCTAGGGCCGCTTGGACTTGGCCTTGCCACCCTTCTTCTTAGGGGGTGGCTGGACGGGCTGGGCACCCCGCCCGCGACCGGCTCCACGACGCCGCTTGGATGGAGGCTGCTGCTGCTGGGGCGTCGGAGCGGGGGCGGCTGCAGGGGGGCGCCCTCGGCGACGGGCAGTCTGAGGTGCCGCCGGCGGTGGAGGTGCAGCAGCTGACCGCCTCGGCAGGATGTGACTGATCGCCTCTGACTGCTTTTGTACAGCCGAGAACTGTTGGGCAAAGTTCTCGACCGCGTCGCCGAAGAGGCCGGTCTGGGACACGGGGGAATTAAGAAACCTGACTTTGTCGGTATCCCTCATGTCCGCAAGACACAGCCAGAGATGGTGTTCCTGGACCACCATGGTGGACATCGCACGACCCACTGACCGCGCCGTAACCTTCGTCGCTCGGAGCGCGAGGTCCGTCGCGGCACGAAGTTCCTGGAGAACTTGTGGATCATGACCACCCTCGTGCAGGTCCTTCAGTGCCTTGGCCTGATGGACCTGCAACAACGCCATAGCGTGTAAGGCGGAAGCGGCTTCCCCACAGGCCTGATAAGCCTTGCCGGTAAGATCCGACGAGTACTTACAGGCCCGGGAAGGGAGAGACGGCTCCCCCCGCCAGGTGGAGTTAGGGCACAGTTGCATAGCAACGGCCCGTTCCACAGGGGGTATGCGCGTAGAACCCTTCGCCGCTCCACCATCAAGGGTGGTGAGGGAAGAGGACCCACCGACACGGCTTCGGGCAGTAAAAGGTGCCGTCCACGTGCCAGTGAGCTCTTCATGCACCTCCGGGAAGAAAGGCACTGGGGTGGGGGGCTGAGAACCAGCCCTTGCCACCCCGAGATACCAATCATCCAACCTCGAGGGCTCGGGACACGGTGGAGGGTTCCACACGAGCCCGACCCTGTTGGCGGCCCGGGAAAGCATAGCCATCATTTCCGGGTCTGAATCGGGCACAGTCGTCACTCCCGAGGGAGGCAGCTGCGCCGAATCGTCATCCCCAGAAGTGTCAGGCTCACCCTCCGATGCAGCGATCGACATCCGGTCGTCTTGGGGAGCTCCGAAGGATACGGATGGTACACACCTCTGGGGTGGTCCACCGCGTTCCCCCGGCAGCTCTACTGGCTGCGGAGCGCAAGAGGGGTGAGGGTTCCTAGGGGGTTGGTTCCCCGAAGGAAACGCGCTCACCGTGATCCTCAAGTCACCAGCCCCGCCGCCCGAAGCAACCCTCTGAGGAGGATTGGAACGAGGCGTCGGGACCGGGACTCCACCCCTTTGCAGAAAGTGGAGTCTCGACCGCAGCTCCGCGACGGTCATCTTCCCACAATGGGTACATGACTCGTCCACAAACGCCGCCTCAGCGTGCCTTAAGCCCAAGCACGCGATACAGCGCTGGTGACCATCCCGAGGCGCCAGGTAACGACCGCATCCAGAAACACACAAGTAGAACGACATCTTTAAAAAGACGCGAACTACTCGTGTAAGCTCTTTCAAGGACTGACTCTTTTAGGTGCTGAAGCACGCAGGGGAAAAGCCGCTGCAGCACAGACAGGGAAATGTGCAGCCTGTCGTGTGCACTCTCCTTGAAGGCGCTCTCTTACCAGCTGTAATAACAGCTTTTTAGCGCTCTAGGCGCACCGTTTCACCAGCCGTGAGAACGGCCTTCACGCTGATTACAGCTTTTGCTCAAATAAAAAAGGCAAAGAAAAACAAAGGAGAAATCGGCCCCGCTGCTGCGCTGTCCGCCTGCACCGCAACCAAGAGACGTCTCGAAGAGCAGACTCGTTCACACTCGTGGTTTCAGTAGCTATCTTCTTCAGTGTTGAGAAGGTTTGGCTCCGAAGCGAAAAGCTGAAGATGCAACGCACCTGCTGCTCATTATATACCCGCGCTGCGAGGCAAGCAGCTGATGCATATGATTGCATGCCAATGTGCATTGGCTCGTTTAGTTACACTCGAAGTAGATTGGCCTCTCTAGCGAGATTCCTATTCGTCGGTCTGTCCGACGTACGTCGAACGTGACCGACTGAATGGGAACCATGCATTTTGTTTGTTAGCGCTGGTTCACATGGCAAGTCACATGATCGCAAAACAGATCGGGTCGCCCCTGAGTCTACCAAAAATGAAATCATTGTCCCTTCAACTAGCAGGGGATATTCAGGCATGTTTAAAAATCCCTTACTGCTATACATAATCAAACATTTGTCAAAATCTTCTCTGTTTGTTTCAGAAACACACAAAGAGGTGCAAGCTTTTCTTTCTTTCTTTTTTTTTTTTTTTTTTTTTTTTCCATTGCATTATCAGTGCATGTGTTCAGGTGTGGGTGCGTTTGTGTGTGTGTTTGATATTAGTAAATGTGTACTTCCCTTTGAGGCGGTTTTTGCATCCTTGGCCGTGGTCCACCCGATCTCCTCCTGCTCTCCGCATCCTTTTCCCTCAGTCAGCCTTTCGCAGTTCAGGGCAGTTTATTGCCCAATGTCCATCCATTTTGCACTTCCTGCATCTCGTGCACTCACGAACAATGTGGTCATCAGCTCCGCACAGATAACAGCCATTTTTATCTGAATTGTGTCCCCATATGTTCCCGCTGAATCTTTGCGGTCTTTGCACGGCTGCCAACTGCAATTCTTTTATTCTTGACCTTTCCTTCTTTGCCCTCAGCTCATCTTCCGCATGCAAGGCATGTTTCATGATGGTGCTTACTCGTCCTTCAATCCATTCAATATAGCTGTGTTTCACGGCTTGGGAAATCTCAGGTCTCAGTCCATTCAAAAGACTATTCGCCAAACAACTTTCCCACGTGGTTGGTCTGTCGCCACGATCTGCTGGTTCCTTTAACCCGCTGTGCTTGCAAAACACACTGTAGAGTCGCTCATAATAAACTTGAACGCTCTCACCTGGTTCTTGATGGCAGTGGCTCACTCTGGACATGTCGATGCGTGCTGGAAATGCTCTTCTCACAGTCTCAGTCAGTCCTGTCACAGCTGCTCGATATCCGTCGTTTGAAGCATGATGCCAGTTAACGTGACTTTGTCTGTGATCTGCTGCTGGTAATTCTGCGCTGATCTTGTGCCAGTTCATTCCTCCCAGCTTTGCCATCATGATTCTCTTCAGTTCATTTAGCGTCGGGCTGAACTCTTGGCAGAATGTCATCAGTTCGGTGGCGAAACGGTCCCCTGCGTCGTCGGGATTCGGCAGGTGGGCCATCGCCTCTTTCATGTCGGTTAAATTCCAAGGGCGGTATACTAATTCTATTGAATTTGTTCCCATAACTTCCACCATGGGTGCTGTGATGCTCACCTGCTCTTCCTTCGCAGTTCTGTCCCAGTTCTTTGTTTTCTTCGGACTCTGGATCTCAAAATCTTCCTCTTCCTCTTCCTCGTCGCTCTCTGTGAGGGTATCAGGATTCAGATCGAAGTCCCCGTCTGACTCTGTGTGTTGGAACATAAAACATATGATTGCGCACCTTTCTTTCTTTGCTTTGTCTTCCGGATCACTAGTCTCTTTCTCCTTCCGGACGGCAGTGTTTCTTTGCCCCGGAAGCTTTCAGCTGCGTGCGCCCCCTCTGCTGTTGGCTCGGCTGAGCATGCTCCTCCTTCTGTTGACCGTTCAGCTGTGCGTGCTCTCTCTTCTCTCATCTCAGCGGCGCGTGCTCCCCCGTCTCTCTGCTGGGGAGCTGGAGTTGGTTTGGCTGGTAGAATTGGCTGGTTCGGTGGAAACGGAGAGCAGTCAAGGTCGGGGTCCACTTTCAGGCCTTGGAGCTCCGCATTGGGATAAATTGTGTAGCTCGGCAGTGTTTCATGTGGAAAAGCACAAGCATAAGATGTGTTAGTAATAGTAATCTCATTCTGTGGAGGCGCAGTCGCCTTTTCTTCATTTTTCTTTTCTTTTTTCAACATTCTTCTTTCCCTATTATCTGCCTCTTCCACCCAGCAATTAATTATTTTCTCACATTTCCCACATACATGTTTTTTTTTTTTTAGCACAACCCTTCGTTATGTCACTCCCTTCTTCGATCGACAATTTTATCAATTTTCAACCTTGTACTACTAAGTGTTCCTTCTTTCGGGAAATCATGATATTTGATCAACTTTTCTATATCTTGCCTGCATCTTTGGCCATATAATTTTCTCATTTGACAAAATACCGGTGTCTCGTATTCAGCTAGCTTGCTTTGGGATTTCCCCATATTGGCAGTCTGATTCTGTGGCTTTTCGCGCACGCGCTATTAATCTGTTGGACGTCTCATTACAGATCTGATCTCTTCACCCAAGATCAGCCGGGCGGACGCTCTCAATAGCGCCCTATTTGGGACCGCACACAACTCAGTCCCTCTAGTCCCCGGACTGCACACAACTCAGTCCCTCTTATTCGCCCACGTGATTTCAGTTTTTTTTTTTTTTTACCTCGTAAAAAATATCAGTTCACGCTGCATTTGCCACAGATTCAGACTCCCCTTATGGTTTATCCCTATCAATTTCAATCAATTTTCAATTTAACCAAATTCTATTTAAAAAAAAAAAAAAAAAAAAAACTCCCCCTGAATTTTCCAAGTTTGTCTCTTACCAGCAGCTCCCGTTGCCGTCTCCGGTTCTTTTCTCTTGATTCCAGTGGTCGTCCTCCCGGACATACACAGCACCGGCCCCTCGTCCCTGAATCTAAACGGGGTTAGGGCTGACTTGGGTCAGGATTGCAGGTCACCGGTGCTGCCCAGGTCCAGAAGGTCCGTCCAAGGAATCCCGCTTCTGACACCAAAATTGTTGCGGCAAAAATTCATTAGCTGACATCACTAGTAAGAGACAAACCTTAAGAGAATTCACTTTATAAAGATTTTATTTCTTGCAAGAAAGAGTCCACAGTCGACACAACCATACAATGTCTGCCCCGAGTGTGAACTAAGGACACAAGAAAACCCACAAACATTTATACCCCCAATATTTGAGCAACTCTTCTCAGTACTTTTCCATACAGGGTAAAAGTGACAATACACATACACAAATGGCTAGTGACAATACACATACACAAATGGCTTCCCCTTCTGTCTTTAGAACTAATTTAATTAACAAGCAGGAAACACAATGGTCCCCCTTCTGTCTTTGAACTTATTTTAATTATCCGATACCCTAGGTTCGGGAAAGCTCTCAGTTTGGGTGTCTCACCGTTACCCCCCTGGATTTCAGCAGACACTGTGTCTGTTGAGCTCAGAGAGGTGTTTTGCATAGCTTGAAGCAGATATTGGCATATTAAATTTTTCCCCAACATAGGCAATACATGCGGCTAGTTGTCCTGTCAGAGGAAGAGAAGAGGTCTGTTCTTACAGAGTGGTCAATCACAGTGGTGCCAGAGGCACTCAAAACAGGGTTAGTGCTGGCTACTATTGGTCTACAATTATCCAGGATGTGGAAGACTGGGTAATGTACTGTAGAGGTGTTACTTTTTCTTTTAGTTTTGCCAGTTTTTGTTATACATCTATACTTTAGAATGTCTCTTTTTTTTTACCACCTCTGATTGTTAGATACGTCCTTGATTTATAAGTTATATTTATTGTCATCACCAACTTGTCAACTGGCTGTTTTTATAGATATTTTGTTCAAAAAATGTTTTGTTGCTTTTTTTAGGTCAGATCTTGTCACCGCTGCCAGTTAAATGACCCAATAAAGACTGTTGTGCCAGTCTTGCATTCCATTAAAGTACTGCTTACAATATTACTGATGAGACTAACCAGCTAGTCTCAAGCTTGTGTACAGTTTTACTAGCATTTGGCTGATGTAAATTTTGTGCCATGCAGGTAAACGAAGCTTGGGAGGTGCTTGGTTTGGATTTGATTAGACCACTGCCAGAAACAGCACGCAACAAGAAGTACGTCCTTACCATGACAGACCTGTACACCAAGTGGGTGATTGCAGAACCCATGCAATCTAAGACGGCAACTGAGGTGTCTGCAATAATAACCGTAATTGTAATTGTTCGGCATGGTTAGGAAAATCATTACAGACCAAGGGAAGGAGTTTGTTAACAAGGTGAAGTTTTGTAAAGGTTTAATTGTTTTTTTCCCCTCTACTCTTGTCTCAACATATATTGTTATATCAATTACTCCACTCGTGCAAATTTAACTGATGATCTCCCTGCAGCTAAACAACAGCATTTTCAGCATGCTGAAAATCAAACATGCTGTCTCCAGTGCTTACCATCCCCAGACCAACGGACAGGTAACTCTTTGGATATCTGTCCGGTAAGATCTCTTGTTGTCTTATGGTTATTTATCAACTTTATAAATGCATTGATATGTACAGGATGGAAGAACCAATCAGAATATCAAGCGTACTCTCAGGAAGTATGTGAATGACAACCACAATGATTGGGACCTCCACCTTCCTACTGTGGTACATGGAATCAACACTGCAAAGCAGGTTGTCTTAACACGCTTACTTATTATATCTGTAATATTTATGGTTAGTTGTCAATGGTATTGAATGGCAACTGAATTCATGTATTTATGTAATGTCGAGGGTGGAGGTTTTCCTGATAATACAAATTTAATAGTTAATGGGAATCTTCCTATGTGATTAGTACTCCACTAGAGTCCCTACTTCCTCCTCTTCCATCGACACCCACGTCTGCCTGAGGTAATGAATGCCTGTCTCATGGGAGATGATTTTGAAGTTGCTGACCCAGAAGATGACATTGACACCAGAGTCAATAAGATGAAACTTCTCAATGAAACGGTTTGTATTTGATATATAGGTAAATTAAGTTGTGTATAACTATTGGAATTAGACCTAGGCATAGACTGATCTATGTATGTTCTTTGCTGTGATTCTGCTTTAAATGTAACTCTAAACTCTTATGTCACTGTTACACTGATATATATATATATATTTTAGAGATGTGGAAAATGTAACATTTCTGGGACTGTGTGTGTGCATGCTGAGAGTGTCATTATCACTTTAGCATCCTTTGCTTCAGTAGATAGCATCACCAGGAAAAGAATTGATGATGGAGGCCCAGTGATTGTAATTAATAAAACTTGTTCCTTATTCTGCCTTAGCCTGACTGAGACTCCATTGATATGTTGGTTTAAAAAAAATCCCATCAAGAGAAGAGACGAGAATTCTGTATTTGTTTTCAATAAGTTTTCATTTTTTGGTACTGTTTTTTTTTTTTTTTGTAGGTTCTCGGCAACATAGAGAGAGCACAGAAACAGCAGCAGAAATCATTCCAAAATCGCAATTTGTGAGGGTATGCACCGTTCAGACCGAAGATGATGTTCTGATCTCAGGGGACCCCAAGAAACGACCAACAGACACATTTAAAAGTCGGCACCAAGGACCATATAATGTGGCAAGCATTTCTTCCAAAGGGGTGGCTACTATTGTTAAAGGGTCAAGTTGCCAGAGGGTCAATGTGTCAAGATTGAGGACATACTACCGATTAAAAAGTAAGAGTGTTTGATAAACTCTGATTGAAACAATTTACAAAAAAGTGTTACATTTTAGAAATATAGGATATTTGTATGTAATTATCATTAGATGGACCAGCTGAGAGGAAGTTTCTCCAGGACCACGGTTACACCACTGCAACATTTAAAAGGCAGATAGAGCATCCATATGCTTGTTCCGGTGCAAAATGGGAGAAGGACTTGGGCTCTATTCAAGATGAAGTGGTAAGCCTTCTGTCTATTTAGTGACACTTTGCATATTTAAATGATAACCATTACTTATTCATGTCAAACTTTCTTTATTTTTAGTTGAAGTATCTGTTGGACAAAAATCGGCCATCACAAGAACTGATCGTGAAGGAAGGCAAAATTTGCCTCACACGAGAAGACTTCTGGAGCCTGGGTTTAAACCAGTGCATGGAATCTAATGTGCGTATGTTTAGTGTCTTATTTACTGCACAAAAAACAAATTCCCAGATAATGCATAATGTTCCACATGGCAGCGTTCGCAGGGATGTAATCGTTCTGCGATTAATTTCAGATTGGAAATGCTTGCCTCACGATTGTGGAAGTCGAAAGTCAAAAATAGTTGAATAGAAAGTTTTTGATGAAATCATTCCAGGATTATTCTCCTTATAGTGGACTTCAGTGGACTCCAGACAGTTGAAGGTCAAAATGACAGTTTCAGTGCAGCTTCAAAGAGCTTTAAACGATACCAGATGAAGAATAAGGGTCTTATCTAGTGAAATGATTGGTCAGTTTTGAAAAAAAAATACAAATGTTTATGCTTTATAAACACAAAATATTGTCTTGAACTTTCTTCAAAACGCTTACGCTGAATGTCCTACGCCTTTCCTATTCTACTTACGGAGCGAACGCGGCGCCAGTTTAGTTTTTTTCCGTAAGTAGAATAGTGACAAATATGATTGTTTTGCTAGATCAGACTCTTATTCCTCGTCTGGTATCTTTTAATGCTCTTTGAAGCTGCACTGAAACTGTAATTTTGACCTTCAACTGTTTGGGCTCCATTTAAGTCCACTATATGCAGAATAATCCTGGAATGATTTCATCAAAAACCTTCATTTCTTTTCGACTGAAGAAAGAAAGACATGAACATCTTGGATGACATGGAGGAGAGTAAATTACCAGGAAAAGTTTATTTAAAAGTGGACTAATTCTATAAACCAAACCTGATTGATGCACGATAAAACAAACCTCTTATGGATACTGTGTTCTAAAGATAAACGAAAGTCTTATGGGTGTGGAACGGCATGAGAGAGTATTAATGACAGAATTTTCATTTTTGGGTGAACTAACCATTTAAGTATGTATTGTCACGGCCTACGTGAACTCCCGTGTTAGGCGGTAGAGCGGTAACGCTTTTTTTTATTTTAATTTTTTGTTTTAGTTTGTTGTTTTTGGTACGTCGGACGCGGGTAGACGGATTAGCCGTTGAGCTGCATGTGGGCGTACTGAAGACTAGGGTTGAGTTTATTTAGTTGATTACGGGACGGCTCTTTTCTACTTCTGGCATTGTGGTCTCATCTGTCTTGCGCTGGTCTTGGTACATTGTTGTCGTCTGGGTTGTGATCTCAGGAAATTGGGTAGAGATAACGGCACTTAGTTGTATTTTTGAAGTGAAAAATATGGTTATATCTGAAGTTTAGATAAAATGGATCAACTACAGGATTTCTTGGCTGCTCCTACGGTGGAGAAATTGGATGGTCTTTCAAAAGATCAATTGTGTAAGGTAGTTGAGCATTTTAATTTTGAGATAGCGGTAACAAAAGGTTTAAAAGTTAAACATTTTCGGGATTTGGTAAAAGAGAAATTAGTAGAGCGGATGATTTTAACTGTAGATGCACAATCAGAGTAAATGGTTTCACCAGACGGTACGTCAACACCGCTTGTTATGACAGGAGTTCAGGGTGGGTTTACATTTGAGCAACAGTTAGAAATGTTGAACCTGCAGAGTAAGGAACGCGATCTAGACAGACAATTAGAACTGGAAAAAATGAGAATTCGAGAACGAGAGCGTGAAAGGGACTTTGAGAGGTTTAAGAGTGAGCAAAGAGTTCAGGAGGTTAAGTTAGCTCAGGAAGCCGAACGCTTAAAATTGATTGCCGAGGGGAAAATGGGGAGCATTAGTGTTGACTCGGGTGATCAACTGGTTTCAGGTAGGGCATTAAATATTGCAAATATGACTAAGTTGCTGCCTAGGTTTAATGAGAAAAATCTAGACGTTTTTTTCTCTCTGTTTGAAAGTGTTGCGGATGATAGAGGTTGGAATGATGCCGAACAAACTCTTTTACTTCAAAGCGTTCTTGAAGGTGTAGCGGGTACAGGATCTCCGTATCAGCTGACAGTTAAGTGTTCCCAGCAATCTGTGGAATGGTGGAATAAAGACAAGACAACAATGTGCGTGTGATCATCTCCGGTCTTGCTGGGTTATCTATTTTCCCAAAACATTCACATTAGGACAAACAGAAATGTCAAAAATATACATTGTCACAATAAATCTTTTTTATTTTATGCAAATCTTCACTGTTTCAGTCTTTTCTTCCAATTACACAGTGTTTTCATGAAGATCTGTCCATCAGCCAATCACTGTGTAACTCATTTGCATATTCAAAATGCTGTTCAGTGTTACATGACTTTATGTGCTTTCTCACAATCCAAATCAACTAAACAATATCACACATGTATCCAAACATTGAGTTTCTGTAGGTTTTACCCATTTAAGACCTTTCACAAGCATTTTAAAGTGAATACTTGATATATTATAATTACTTATAATTACTTGATATAAAGACATACATAGCATCCAATCGCGGGTGAACATCGCGAATTCATTTAATAATTAATTGTGCAAAACCTTATCAAAAGGAATCAATTTCCAATGCTTAATATGCACTAACATGTATTCTTTTATCATCCATTCAGATTGACATAAAACAATCGACTAACCTGTGGAATGGTGGAATAAAGACAAGACAACAATGTGCGTGTGATCAGCTCCGGTCTTGCTGGGTTATGACGATCAACGCAGCAGACCCATAACAACACACTGCACTCACATAGTGCCCTCTACTGGTCTGGCAGAACCACCATTCCTTCAATGTATTTTCACATACAGAGAATATATTAAATACATCAATTGTGACTGACCAACAATTGGGGCATCACAAAGGCAAAGCGCAAGAAGCGTTTATTTCACTCTCAGCAGCAGATCGTAAAGTATATAAGATTGTCAAAGACACTGTTTTAAAAGCTTACGAACTTTTCCCTGAAGCTTATCGTCGGCGGTTTAGGGGATGGAGAAAGGGAGAAAGGCAAACTCATGTTGAGGTGGCCTGAGAGCTTATGACCCACTTTAATCGTTGGTGTGCTTCGTTAGGAATAAATTCTTTTGAGAGTCTTTGTGACTTGATCATTTTGGAGCAGTTTAAAAATATTATTCCTGAGCGGATAGCGACGTACATAAATGAACAAAAGGTGAAAACCGCGACTGAAGCTGCAGTTTTAGCTGATGAATTGGTGTTGATTCACAAAAATTCTGGTTTTTATCAAAAAAATCATCATTTTGAAAGTCACTTTGAGAAACAACCGACGTTGGTAAAGGCAGAGTATAGACCTAATAGAAAAATAGATCCAAATTCCACTTGCAGGTATTGCCTGGAAAAGGGCCACTGGAAAAAGGAATGGCCGGTGTTGAAAGGCAAGTATAAGGCCAGTTCTAAAGCTGTTGGGCTTGCGTCAGCTCTTATTCCTAATGAAACATCATGGGTTGGGGGAATCTCTGATGAAAGGAAAAATCAAAAGGCAGATAAAGACGGAGGGTCCCAGGCAGATTATAGTCCCTTTATTACCACAGGGTATGTTTCTTTGGTTAACTGTTCAGTTAAGGTACCGGTAAGGATTTTGCGTGACACAAGGTCTTCTGAATCCTTTATTTTAGATTTGAAGTTGAATTTTTCTCCTCGATCTAGTACAGGGAATAGTGTTCTGATCCAAGGAATTGGGTTAGACATATTCTCCGCTCCTTTGCATAGGATTCAGTTGGATTCTGAATTGGCGCGTGGGGAGGTTGAAATTGCGTTGCGACCTTCATTGCCTATGGAAGGTGTAGATGTGATCTTAGGAAATAATTAGGCCATTACTAGACAAAATGTGTCCCAGGAAAATGGTGAAATAGAAAAGCCTTCCTTTGATCCGGTAAACTTGTCTGTGTTGCCTTCCTTGATTTCCCGTGATGAGCTAATTTTGGCTCAGGGAAAAGACGCCGGGTTGACAACATTGTTTGCGTCGGTTAAGTCTCCTCAAGATATTGAAAGCATGGCTTCTGGTTATTTCTTGAGTAATGGAATTCTAGTCCGCAAGTGGATGCCTTGTAATGATCGTGGTGTGGGCGAACCCATATTTCAGACTGTTATTCCGGATGGGTTGTGTGAGCTGGTGCTGAAAACTGCTCACGGGGATATAGCTGGGCATTTAGGAGTCAAGAAAACTTACCATAGTGTAATGCGCTATTTTTTCTGGCCTCGACTAAAAAGAGATGTGGCGAGTTTTATTAAGACATGCCACACTTGTCAAATGGTAGGTAAACCAAATGAGGTTTTGGCTCCAGCGCCGTTGTTTCCAATTCCTGCTGTGAACAATCCCTTTGAGTATCTTACCGTTGACTGTGTTGGGCCGTTAAATCCGTCGAAGGCAGGTTCTAATTATTTATTAACTGTCATGTGTCAGACGACACGCTATCCTGCTGCTTATCCCCTGCGAACAATTTCCACCAAATCTCTGGTAAAAGCTCTGTCTCAGTTTATTTCTGTTTTTGGCATTCCAAAAGTTATCCAAACTGACAGAGGAACCAACTTTACCTCTCGTATGTTTAATCAGGTTTTGCAGCAACTGCGTGTGAAACATCATAAAAGTAGTGCGCGTCATCCTGAAAGCCAGGGAGCTCTCGAACGTTTTCATCAAACGTTAAAACAACTTTTGAGAGCGTACTGTAATGAACTGAATAAAGACTGGGAAGAGGGGCTTCCTTGGTTGATGCTAGCCGCACGCGAAGTTGTTCAAGAGAGCCTTGGTTTTAGCCCTAACGATTTGGTGTTTGGTCACAAGGTAAGAGGCCCATTGTCACTTTTAATGGATAATGTGACCGAAACTGAAATGCCTGTAAATATCTTGGATTATGTAAATGTTTTTCGACGTAGATTATATCTGGCAGGTAAATTGGCCAGTAAAAATCTAACCAAAGCACAGCTGAAGATGAAGACCTGGTTTGATCGTCGGGCCGAGTGTCGTGAATTTAGTCCCGGCGATCAGGTCCTACTCTTGCTTCCTGTTACTGGATCATCATTCATGGCCAGATTTGCAGGGCCTTATAGCGTTTTGAAATGGGTAACGGATCAAAATTATATTGTTTCGACGCCAGATAGGAGAAGACCTACCCAACTTTGTCACGTGAACCTGTTGAAACCTGTTTCAGGGGTGAGTGGGGATTCCTCCTCTAGTGCTAAGTCAAATTGCATTGATGACGAGAGCGTCACGTCTGAGTGTATTATCCAACCCCGACTTTGTAATTCTGAACAGCTGGCTAACTTGGATGTGATGCTGGAACATTTGCCCGTAGAACGGCGTGGGCAACTGATCAATTTGATAACGGAATTTTCGTCACTCTTCTCCGATACGCATTCATGTACCGATCTGATATATCATGATATTGATGTTGGAGACTCTTTGCCCATTAAACAGAGATTTTATCGTGTTCATCCTGAAAAGCAGAACTTTTTGGAAGCTGAGGTAAAGTACTTGATAAATGCTGGGCTTGCGAAACCATCTCATTCCAGCTGGTCGTCACCATGCATTTTGGTCGCAAAACCCGATAAGACGTATAGATTTTGTACTGACTATAGAAAATTAAATGGCGTTACGAAGCCCGACTCCTTTCCGCTTCCGCGGATGGAAGATTGTGTTGACTCCGTAGGGTCAGCTAAATTTGTAACTAAAATCGACCTTTTAAAGGGGTATTATCAAGTTCCTTTAACTCCTCGTGCACAAGAAGTCTCGGCTTTTATTACCCCTTCTGGGTTATATTCTTATAAAGTGATGAGTTTCGGTCTCCGAAACGCTCCGGCTACCTTCCAGTGCCTAATGAAAGGATGTGCCGTGTATCTAGATGACGTGGTAGTATATAGTCAGACGTGGGAGGAACAGCTTTGTCGGTTGCGCGCTCTGTTTGCTCGTCTTACAGACGCCAAGTTAACTATCAATTTAGCGAAGTGTGAGTTCGTAAAAGCCACGGTGACTTATTTGGGAAAAGTGGTGGGACAGGGGGAAGTGCGTCCTGTAAGGGAAAAGGTGCACGCGATCGATAATTTCCCCGCTCCTACTACTAAAAAGGAGCTAATGAAATTCCTAGGCATGATTGGTTATTATCGTGGTTTTTGTGCCAAATTCTCGACTGTAGTTGCCCCACTTACTGACCTGTTAAAGGCTAACAATAAGTTTGAATGGTCTCCAAGTTGTCAGGGTGCGTTTATGAATGCAAAACTCCTGCTGAGCACTGCTCCGGTGTTAGTGGCACCTCGGTGGGATCGAGCGTTTCAGATCCAAGTAGACGCAAGTCAGGTTGGTGCAGGAGCTGTACTATTGCAGAAGGATGATAATGGGGTTGATAGGCCAGTTAGTTACTTTTCTAAGAAGTTTAATTCATATCAATTAAACTATTCAACAATCGAAAAAGAAACATTGGCTTTGGTGTGGGCCGTGCAGCATTTCGATGTATATGTGGGTGGTGGTTCAATGCCCGTGGTCGTCTTTTCAGACCACAATCCCCTCACTTTTTTACAGTTGTTACGAAGCCCTAACCAACGACTTCTTCGTTGGGCTATATTATTACAGCCGTATAGTTTGGAGATTCGCCATATTCGGGGGCGGGACAATGTCATGGCGGATGCTTTGTCCCGTGCTCCGGTGGATGAATAAAATCAAATGTGCAAAAGATCATCTGCCCTTAATCTTCGCTTTATCAATTTTAGTGTTTTCAAGGCGCCTGGAAATACTGAAAGATGGAGTATGGCTACGTGATGAGAAGAAAGGGGGTAAGTGTAATTTGTACATGAGCCATGAGTTTGTGCAACCTTGTTGTAGTTTTTGTTTTGTTTGCAGAGTTCCCTTTTAGGGGTCTCTGTTTTAAGAGGGGAGGTGTCACGGCCTACAGGGTTTCTCCACAAGGTGGCGTTGTTCCGTGTTCTCCGTGTTCTGGAATGAGCGTCTGGAGCAGGTGTGGTGCGTTACCGTGATTGCGCTTGTGTCAAGAGACCGCGAGTATAATGAAGAATGGCGGAGTTGGACCAGGCCGTTCATCTTTCCCTCTTCAGTTCCAGATTGTTTTCTTTTCTTTATTTTTTCTTGAGTTGTTGTATTATTACTTTGACTTATTTTTCTATTAAATGTTTATTTGTTAAATTGTGTTCCATGCGTGGCCTTCCCTTTTCTTATGTTGCTTCACCCTGAGCCGGGTGGACGTAACAGTATGTATACATGTTTAAACAAGCTAGCAGTTGTTTTTAAATTAAATGTGGATGCACTTCTCCTTTTTCCAGTTTTTTCCTCAACAGCGTTCAGGGATTTCCTGTGCTGTCTACATGCTGATGGTAAGAATGTTTAATTTGTTAAAGATGTTAGATGATCAAATCAAAGTCTTACTGTGTTTTTGTATTTCACAGTATGCTCTCAGTACCTGTACCTCTTGCCCATTAACATTCACTGAGGAAATTGGATTTTTACACAAGTATACCATCAAAGTACTGGTACGTGTCAGTTGTTTATTTTTATTTGTGTGTGTTTTTAGGAGCAGGTGCCAATGATTCGTCAGTGGTGGTGACTTCAGCTGATGGAGAGGTTTTGCCTAGAAGGGTATTGTCACAGACACGTCAGGTTCCACCTCACTCCCTTACCCGCGCACTCAATCACCGGAATTCTAATCACCGCCACCTGAAGCTCATCATCACAGTCATCAGCCACACTACAAGAACCCCACACTCACACACACACATTGTCCGGTCTCGTTCGTGATACAACTTGTTGTATGCTTACCTCAAGGACTTCCCAAGTGATACTTACCCGTCTCCATCATCTCCTTCGTCTCCATTGTCTCCAGCTCTCCTCGTGTTCCTACCTGCCTGTGTGTGTGAGTGTTCCTGTCTGCCATCTCCAGCGTCTTCATCCACCATCACCTGCAGCACAAAAAGGACAGTATTAACTTGCATTCTTCTCCAAGAACCTTCTTCAGTACCATCTACTTACCTGTTGCTCTGCTGGTCACTTCAATAAACACCAAAACTGCTTATATCTCTGCTTCCTGTGTCTCTGTTGTAACAGGTATGACAGACTCTACAGATAAAATTTCAATATCTTGGCTGTATTTAATCTAGGACTGGACTTGAATACTGGATTATTAGCAAAGAATATGTTTAGCCTCCTCCCTCCACAGCTTTGAATATTCTGTGTTGATTGTTACTGAATGCTTCAAAGCTCAAAAAATGGTATTCAGACCAGCCCTAATTTAGTCAATGCTAGCAAAGTGATACTAGAAAGGTGTTATACAAATAGAGTGCATATACATTTTCATGTTTTCCAAAGACATGGACAGAGATTTGCATTCTGGATAGACGAGGCATCCCAACTCCTTCAGGGAACCCTTGAACCTGTTTATACGGTTAAGTCTGACGTCACACGGCAGCGCTTCCGGGTCCTAACGCTCTATCTCATACCACAAGAAAACAACAAATGGTGCTAATATACATACACGATGTGGTGTAATACTAAAATTATCTAAATCCACCACCAAACTGTTGCCCAGCAGAACAGCTGTGGTTAAAGAGGACACTGATATTTTTTTCCATGCTGGAAAAATAGTTCAATTAATTTATGTGCCATTATTGTCTTATCCAGGTGCAACAACCAACAATTGTCAGAGACCTATATACAGCATTGTACTGGGTGCAAAATCACAGAGACATGTTTCGTGGGGAGGTGACAGAGCCTGCTTTTCTGAGGATGAACCATGACGTGACAATCGAACAGGCTTTTGCTGAAATTGAAGTATGTTCAGAGCTACAGAAGATGAAATTTAAATTGGACACTGGGGCACAAGTAAATATAATACCAGAAAATAAAATAAGAGATGTTATCAGTGTCAGCCAACTAAACCCAGCAACACGCAGATTGTCAGATTATGGCTGAGAACCCTTATCCGTGATAGGAACATGCAGACTGCAATGCAAGCACAAAGGGACCAAAGCTATGCAAGAATTCTATGTCGTTGACACTCAAGCACTGCCTATCCTAGGACTAAGAGCATGTCTGGAAATGGACCTAATAAAACTGGTCCTTTCTGTACAAACAGATACCAGGCAAAGTGATGATCTGCTGAGTGAGTTTGCTGATGTTTTTGAAGGGATCGGAGAATTCCCAGGCCAGTGTAAAATACACATAGACCCCAATGCAGTCCCAGTAGTATATCCCCCACGAAAAATTCCATTTACACTACGCAGTCGTTTAAAGGAGGAATTAGATAGAATGGAGCGCCAAGGAATCATCACAAAGGTAACCGAACCAACCGATTGGGTCAATGCTTTAGTCGTAGTGGAAAAACCCTGCACTGGGGCGCCTCGCATATGTCTCGACCTTAACAAAGCTATCAGAAGGCCGCATTATCCATTGCCAACCCTGGATGACGTAATCTCCAGACTCTCAGGCGCAAGATACTTTAGTGTACTGGACGCCAGATCAGGATACTGGGCCATTAAACTGACGGAAGAATCATCGAAGCTTACCACATTCAACACGGTGGTTGGGCGGTACCATTTCCTCCGTCTGCCCTTCGGGATAATCTCTGCACAGGATGAGTTCCAAAGGAAAATCGCCGAGACGTACGAAGGACTGCCCGGAGTAGCAGCGATTGTAGACGATATACTAGTGTATGGTCGCACAAAAGAAGAACACGATAAAAACCTGCGTGCAATGTTGGAAAGAACGAGGGCAAAAGGTGTCCGTTTAAATCCTGAATGCATGCCGGAGGTCTGTTACTTTGGACACAGACTCACACATGACGGCATCAAACCAGACAGAGGGAAAATTAAAGCCATAAAGGAAATGGAACCCCCGAAAAACAAATCCGAACTGGAAACCATACTGGGTATGATAAATTATCTGTCCCGATTCGCCTCGAGACTAGCAGAGATAAACGCACCGCTGCGACAGATGCTGAAGCAGGGCAACGAATTCACATGGGACGAGACGCATAACGTTGCTTTCCAACAAATCAAAGAGTTGATCACGAGGGAGCCGGGACCTGTATTAGCATACTACAACCCAAACGAAGAACTGCGGCTGCAGGTCGACGCTTCCAAAAATGGTTTGGGCGCGGTAAAAACCAATCGCATACGCCTCAAAATCGCTCACAGAGACGGAACAGAAATATGCGCAAATCGAAAAAGAGCTGTATGCCGTTCTGTTTGGGTGCAAGCGATTTCACCAGTATGTATATGGGAGGGCATTCATTGTGGAATCGGACCACAAACCATTAGAGTCCATATTGAAGAAACCACTTTCTGCCGCCCCTCCACGCCTACAGCGCATGTGTCTACAGCTGCAGAAGTATGACTTCACGTTGCTCCACAAACCAGGTAAAGAAATACCCGTGGCTGATACATTATCCAGAAAATCTGTGGCCTATCATGACGCATCATTAAATGAGGGCATGGAAGCGCAGGTCTACACCCTAATCAGCAACTTACCTGTATCAGACAAAAAACTCGCAGAGATCCGTAAGGCGACAAAACAAGACTCCCAGCTCATGGCCTTAAAGCGTATAATTCATACAGGATGGCCGGAGACACGAAGGAGCTGTCCACTGCTGGTGCTGGAATTTTGGAATCGCAGAGACGAGATCACTTTTGCCGACGGCATTGTACTAAAAGGGGAAAAAATCATTGTACCGCAAAGGCTAGGAAACAACATGCTGCAAAAGATACACACAGGGCATATGGGTGTGGAAAAAAGTAAACAATGAGCGAGAGACGTCCTGTTCTGGCCGGGCATGGGTAAGCAAATCCTATTTGCCTAACACATCGTAATTTGAATCAGCGAGAGCCAATGATCGCGCACCTGATTCCCAAACGTCCATGGCAAGCAGTCGCAACTGACCTTTTCACTTGGCAAAGCGAAAACTACATCATAGCCGTTGAGTACTACAGTCGTTTTTTCGAGCTGGAAAAACTACACTCAACTTCCGCAGCTCGGGTGATCCAAAAGCTCAAAGGAATGTTTGCACGCCATGGAGTGCCCGAGAAGATCATGTCAGATAACAGAAACTTGGGAAAATGAGATCCAGGCAGATGATAAAGTTGATGAAAAATTATTTATTCATTACAATTAAATTTAGCCTCACACACAAACTTTAATCGATAATGAAAATCCTTAATAAAACCAAAAGGTAAAATAACAACCATAAAGAAGCAGTCAATAGTTAATAATAAAATTTAGAGTATTGTAAAATTTAGAGTATTGTATCTAATAGATGAAGATCAAAAAGAGCAATAATTAAGACATTTGCAGATAAGAGACAAGAAGTAGAAGCCAAGGAGAGCAAAGGAGGAAAAAGCTGAATTATCAATGACCAGGTCAGCTTTATACCATGAGCATATAGGGAAATTTACATCCCACTCAAATTGATGTTTTGTTCTAAAGGAAAAGGTTAATTTCACCCATTACGTCATCTACTGGTCCAGTGTCAAAAATAGTTGTTTTATCCCCTATAGGGAATTTTGCAAATGTCAGCAGACATATTTTGATCAGATTCAAATGAGCAATAAAATTCTGAAAAACACCACTTCTGCAGTACTTGGCAGGCGTCCAATGTCTAACCACAAACGTGTCAGCGTGACCTGTCACACTGGAGCACTTGAAGAACAATTGAACAATCATACTCTTAAATATAAAATAACCATAAGGGGACAATCACAAGTGAATACTTGAAAATATAAGAATTAATATATAAAGTAGGAGTACATGAATATATGAAAGTAAAGCAAAAGTAAAACTGATAAATCATAAGCCATAAATGATTAAAAATAAATATTAATAAAAGTGCATGAATATGAATATTGACCTTTTCGGATCCATCAGTCCGCAATACAGTTCTCATGAGTTCAGCGCTTTTGCGAAGCAGTGGGACTTCGTGCACACAACAACAAGCCCGTACTATGCCCAAAGTAACGGCCTTGCAGAAAAAACAGTCCAAACCGCAAAGCGTATACCCACAAAAAAAATCCATACCTGAGCATTCTGGAGCATAAAAATGCACCTGTTGATGGTTTTAAATCGCCAGCACAGCTTCACATGAGCAGACAGCTTCGCTCAGTCCTTCCCATCACTGGCAAACTTCTGCAACCACAAATATGTAAACCTTCGGCAGTACAACGTAAAAGAGAACAATGCCAAATTAAGCAGAAGTCATATTACGACAGATCCGCAAAATCACTCATTACACTGGAGCATGGAGCCCGTATATATGCCCAGCAAAATAACGGACAGTGGAAGCCTGCTGTAGTGTCGAGCGCATTGGAGGACGGACGCTCGTACATCATCCGAAACACCGACGGTCAGGAATATCACCGTAACCGCAAACACCTGATGGACGTTAAGGGACAAAGTGTGGCAGTTTCAGCACAGCTCGTTTCTGATGATAACTCCAGTTCCCAGGAAGATACAGCAACCACACTATGGACTCAAATGCAATCACACCTACACCCACTGATCATTGCGTGATTACCAGGTCATGTCGCATAGTTAAACAGAGGCAAATACTCGATTTATAAATGTCTTGAGCTTATAACACTTAAGTGCATGCTTGCAATGGTACTTGAATATTTTCATTTCAAATGTGAAAAAAAAAAAATTATGTTGTAATGTTGTATTCTGCAAGCATTCTGCTACTGATATTCATTTGAAGAACATTATATGATAGTTATATTAGATGTTCTGTTAGAGTTCGCCAGTTCACCTGATACAGTTATCTCATGTAAATGGGGAATAAAAAAAATTTAATTTAGTCATGAATATATCCTAACTGAAGTTCATGTGACATGACATTTTGTTATTTTATGTTGAACTGTGTAAAAAAAATAATAATAATAATAAAAAAAGGAGATGTAATGTTTGTCACTACTGTTGTATATTGAACTGCATTACCCAAGAGTATTAGGGGGACCGGAAGGGGAAATTAAAAAAAAAAAGGATGTCGAGCGGATGTGAGACACGCACTGCACGTTATGCCTGAGTTGTGTTTATTCAGATACATTGATCATGTAAATGGTGATAAACGAATAGTACAGTTTACTTCTAGGTAACAGTTTATAATGTTTTCATTAGTATGCTGGATTTGTGCAGTCCTCTGTAACTGAATGACAGACACTTTGTGTAACAACCTTCAGCTATCGTCCAATGAGTCAAAGTATATACACTAACAAGAACATACACTCAAATAGAACGATCCATTGAAACACCGGTGCCCAGCAGCAGCCCTGCGTTTCCTCCATTTTGGGGTGAAAACCACACGGCAGTCCAATAGATTTCAATGGGAATATCAGCTGCTTTTTTTAAAAGAAAACGTACATTAAAGCTGAAATCCAGCCTGAATGATGACAACACACAATAAAACACTATAACTAGTGATCATCAAATCCTTTTAACAGTTTATTTTACAGACTTTGTGTTTAAGTCTTCCACGTTTTTCACACAACCTCCCAGCCAGCAATGACACGTGGGGCCCAGATAGGTTAACATTTTTATGGGCCAAGTGGACATGGGTTTGAACTGGGAACACATATATGGGTCTTGAATGGCATATTTATGGGCCAAGTGGGCATGGGTTTGAACTGGGAATGCACATATGGGTCCTGCATAGAAATTTTATGGGCCAAGTGGGCATGGGTTTGAACTGGGAACACATATATGGGTCTTATATATATATATATATATATATATATATATATATATATATATATATATATATATATTTATACAACAGTTCTGTCTGGTTCTCGAATCTGATTGGCTGATAGCCATGCAATATTTCAGCGATAAGAGCACTCCTCCTATCTTTTCACCGTTTGTATCACTCCGCTTGAAGTGACCGTCATGGCGGCCGACCAAATCAACCGCAATTTTTACAAATACTACTTGTTGTACCACAAACTGCAGTTTTAATAGTTTTTAGGCGATAATGTAGTTGTTTAGCCCTGAAATATGTGACTCATATTTAATAACAGCGCCTATTTTACAACTTGTTTTGACGTTTTCGGAGATGTGAGCTCCAGGGCGTCAGCGGCCGTTCAGTGCTTCTGTAACCGCCGAGAACAGCTTAGTCTCGGCCAGTGCTTCGTGGATTTGCCGCTGGCTCTTATAGTGGTTAAACATGAGACATTATTCAATTTGAGTGCATAGAACAGGCAATCTTTGGTCTTTATTAATCTATTATTTGTTCCAGAGCAAGTCGAATTGTGCTATGTTAAATTTGATAATAAACGACGTAATGTTACATCATTATATATAGGCTAGCATATTTGCTTCAACTAGACAGGACATATCAGACGAAGACTCTTCTCTGCTCTTCAAATACGTAAAACATTAAACTTTATAAACATAGGGTTTTTTTAGTAAAGAAAACGCTTTACAATATTTTTTTCTAACATCAGATCTTTATTTACCTTGGCATTGCATAGAGGAGATGTCCAACTGCGTGCACACTTCATTCACGAGGGGAGGCGGATTAATGTTATGAAGTTTGATTGACAGTTTGAGGATCCAATTGAGTTAAGAGGTTTTGTCACAAGCTTTTCATTCGTTAAATATTTGTAAAAACCAACATACAAGCGTAAATGTTTTTTGTTTTGTTTTTGTTTTTTTGTAAATAACTAGTGCTTTGTTTGACTGAACTGTACAATTGTGCTTATTTGTTGTTCAATAAATATTATTTTATATAAATATGTCCATTAGTAAGTAATATGGATTGAGTGAAAGTTACATTAATACGCCATTAGATGGCAGAAAAACTTTACAGGAGGAATGAGTCAGTGAAGCACAAGAGACTTTTAAATTGAAAGGAACTTTTGCAAAGGAAGTTGTTTTTAGCGCTGTGGTGTTATACAAAGATCGCTTTCCTCAGAGGACATTCAAACGGACTTTTATAATGGATATAATATTATGGACATCGACTTGAAGAATGAATGTAATGCAATATATCAGACAGGTAATAGCCTACTCTCTCTCTCTCTAATACTGTATAAAATTCAATGTGTTTCAATGAAGCGACTCGACGTTCCTTCGTTACTAGTTCTAAAGTGACGTTTTAGAGTTAGTAACGTCTCGGTTACAAAGGTAACCCTCGTTCCCTGAAGGAGGGAACGGAGACGTACGTCGGACAGACCGACGAATAGGAATCTCGCTAGAGAGGCCAATCTACTTCGAGTGTAACTAAACGAGCCAATGCACATTGGCATGCAATCATATGCATCAGCTGCTCGCCTCGCAGCGCGGGTATATAATGAGCAGCAGGTGCGTTGCATCTTCAGGTTTTCGCTGAGGAGCCGAACCGGATAGGCGGCAGCATCAGCGGGGTACAGCGACTGTGGCGACGGGACGTACGTCTCCGTTCCCTCCTTCAGGGAACGAGGGTTACCTTTGTAACCGAGACGTTCCCATTCAGTCGGTCACGTTCGACGTACGTCGGACAGACCGACGAATAGGAATCCCTACCAAAGCGCCACAGGAGCTGCCCCCTTCCAGCGCTCTGTTGCAAGCCACCTGAACCCCCTTGCCTGAGGATGGTGGGACAGGGCTAACACAGAGAGAGTCGATCACTGCTGTTCCCCAAAACCCATTCAGTGAGACTATTGGATAACGCTGGGAAAGCGTACCCTTCGCTGGGAAAGGAACGCTGCGGAAGCCACATCCTTCCCCGAAGGAGTTATGTGGAGAAGTACATATGGACTAACCCTGTAGGGCTGTGCTACATATGGAAGAGCTGGGGTGACTCCAACCCGATGAAGGGTAGGTTCTCCCAGAGGGAAAGACACGGGCTTCGTTTAGGAGCAACCGTGGAACCAACCATATGGGATCCCCGTAGGGTCACACATATGGAACCCAGCCTAAACCCGGTTCTCAAGGATACAACGGAGTATAGGCCTGGCGCCAGACGCTCCGCCACGTCGGCTGCCGAAGGGATATCGGAGGACTCGACAGGGTCTGCCTTGTAGGGACTCTCTGGAGAAAAGAAGCGCATGTAGCGCAGCAAGCCGACACTAAGCCGGGGCCTCTCCGTGCCTCTGACCTGTGGCGAGAACATGGGAGGAGACCGGCTCGACACGAAGGCTATAGTATCTAGCGAACGTGTTAGGTGTCGCCCAGCCCGCAGCTCTACAAATGTCTGTCAGCGAGGCGCCACGAGCCAGCGCCCAGGAGGATGCGACACCTCTCGTGGAGTGAGCATGCAACCTGAGCGGGCAGGGCACACCCTGAGCTTGGTAAGCCAGGGCGATGGCATCCACTATCCAGTGGGCCATCCTCTGCTTGGAGACAGCCTTTCCCTTCTGCTGGCCTCCATAACAGACAAGAGCTGGTCTGAGGTCCTGAGGCTTTAGGTTCTGTCTATGTACAGTCGCAAAGCGCGGACTGGACAGAGTAAAGCCAGGGCTGGGTCTGCCTCCTCCGAGGGCAGCGCTTGCAGGCTCACCACCTGGTCCCTGAAGGGACTGGTAGGAACCTTGGGCACATAGCCAGGCCGGGGTCTTAGTACCACGTGGCTATCACCCGGCCCGAACTCCAGGCACGATTCGTCGACCGAAAATGACTGCAGGTCCCCTACCCTCTTGATGGAGGCCAATGCCACCAGCAGCAAAGTCTTCATAGACAGAATCTTTAAGTCTACTGACAGCAAAGGCTCAAAGGGAGCAATCTGAAGTGCTCTCAGCACCAGAGTGAGGTCCCAAGAGGGTATGGAGAGGGGACGAGAAGGATTTAACCGTCTCGCCCCCTAAGGAACCTGATGACCAGGTCGTGCTGACCAACAGATTTGCCATCTAAGTGGTCGTGGTAAGCGGATATAGCAGCAGTATGGACTTTTGAGGGTGGAGGGGGACAGCCTACGCTCCAACCCTACTGCAAGAAGGAAAGCACGACTCTGATCGAGCATCTTCGGGGGTCTTCCCGGCGAGAAGAGCACCACTCGACGAACAGGTTCCACTTTGGAGGCGTAAGCACGTCTCGTAGACCGTGCACGTGCCGAAGTGATGGTGTTAAGTACCTCAGGGGGTAAGTCACCTAGAACCTCCGCATCCCGTCCAAGGGACCAGACATGGAGTTTCCAGAGGTCTGGACGCGGGTGCCAAAGAGTGCCCCGTCTCTGAGAAAGAAGGTCTTTCCTCAGAGGGATGGGCCAGGGAGGGGCTGTCGCGAGGAGTGAGAGTTCTGGGAACCAGGTCCGGTTGGGCCAGTAAGGCGCAACTAACAAGACCTGCTCCTCGTCCTCCCTGACTTTGCACAGGGTCTGTGCAAGTAGGCTCACTGGGGGAAACGCATATTTGCGCAGGCCCCGGGGCCAGCTGAGAGCCAGTGCATCTGTCCCGAGTGTCCCCTCGGTCAGAGAGTAAAACAACTGGCAGTGGGAGGTTTCTGGTGAGGCAAACAGGTCTACCTGAGCCTTTCCGAATTCTCTCCAGATCAGCTGAACCACCTGGGGGTGGAGTCGCCACTCTCCTGGCAGCGCAGCTCGTGATAGCTCGTCGGCCACACGGTTGAGCACACCGGAGACATGAATGGCGCGAAGCGACCTCAGATGCTTCCGACTCCACAGGAGGAGATGGCGGGCGAGTTGTGACATGCGACGGGAGCGTAGACCACCTTGACGGTTGATGTACGCAACGGTCGCAGTGTTGTCCATACGGACCAGTACATGCTTGCCCTGAAGCAGGCCTTTGAGGCGGCTCAGAGCAAGGCGTACTGCCAGCAACTCGAGGCAATTGATGTGCCAATGCAGATGGGGTCCCGTCCAAACCCCTGAGACTGCATGCCCGTATTACGTGGCACCCCAGCCGGTGGCAGAAGCATCTGTGAACACCACAGCATGCCGGGACACCTGTTCTAGGGGCACTCCTGCCCGAAGAAACAAGGGGTCCGACCACGGACTGAAGGTTCGGCGGCACTCCTGAGTGATTGGCACCCGGAATGTGCCGCGCTGCCACGCCCATCTCGGGACTCGGCCGTGAAGCCAGTGCTGAAGCGGTCTCATATGAAGCAGACCGAGCGGTGTTACAGCCGCAGCAGCCGCCATATGCCCCAGGAGCCTCTGAAAGAACTTCAGTGGGACCGCTGTCCTGCCATTGAATGTATTCAGGCAGTTCAACACTGACCGAGCACGTTCCTCTGTGAGGCGTGCTATCTGCTCGACCGAATCCAACTCCATACCGAGAAAAGAGATCCTCTGCACCGGGGCGAGTTTGCTCTTTTCCCAGTTGACCTGAAGCCCCAACTGGCTGAGGTGTCTGAGCACCAAATCCCTGTGTTTGCACAACTGATCCCGGGACTGTGCTAGAATGAGCCAGTCGTCGAGATAGTTGAGAATGCGAACACCCCGTTCTCTCATGGGAACAAGGGCTCCCTCCACGACTTTCGTGAAGACGCGGGGAGACAGGGCCAGCCCGAAGGGTAGGACTCTGTACTGATATGCTCAACCTTCGAACGCGAATCTCAGGAATGGCCTGTGTCGCGGAAGAATTGAAACATGGAAGTACGCGTCCTTCAGGTCAATCGCTGCAAACCAATCTCGGGGACGGATGCACTCGAAAATGCGTTTCTGCGTGAGCATTTTGAATGGTAGCTTGTGGAGGCTCCGATTCAAAACTCGCAGGTCCAAGATCGGTCGTAACCCGCCGCTTTTCCTGGGTACAATGAAGTAGGGGCTGTAGAACCCCGACCTCAAATCGGCTGGAGGGACCGGCTCTATCGCGTCCTTCGCCAGTAGGACTGCGATCTCCGCACGCAGGACAGGGGCATCGGCATCTTTCACTGTAGTGAAGAGGACGTCCCTGAACTTGGGGGGGGGGAGCCGGGCGAACTGAATCGCAAAGCCGACCCTGATGGTCCGAAGGAGCCAGCGAGACGGACTGGGGAGCGCTAACCCGGCTCGCAGAGACCGTACAAGCAGGACCAAAGGGACCACCGGTGTACCCGCAGCAGGGCAGCGAGGTGGAACACAGGGACGCGGCTCGGGGGGCTCTCTTTGTGAGGCGGCCCGAAGCGGCGTCACAGTGTGCTAGGCAACACTTACCTGGCTCCACGGATGGACAGAGGGAGCAGTCGAGGCTTTGGCTGCCCGCTGCTCGCTGCTGTCCGCTGGCGACAGAAGAGGGGGATGAGAGTGGTGAGGTTTTTCTCCTCCCACTGCTCTCCAAACCCTCTTCAGACCTGGAAATGGAGGAACTGCTCTTTAAAATTTGGGTACCGCTGCCTCTTGGGTCAGTGGCGGAACAGAAACAAACCCAATAAAGGATTTACCACCTGGCCCTCCTCCAGGGGTGGAAGAGCAGCCCCACCCATCTCTGGGTCGCCCGTCTCAGGGGTGATTCTCACCAACCAGTTAAACAGCTGCAGAGACGGGAGGCGTCATCTCCCCGCAATGGATACAGCAGAGCCTGCTGGGCCGGAGTTTCTTGCAGGGGACGACACCCTTGGCGACGAGCAGACTGAGGGGCGGCCCAAGAGGAACTCAATGGTTTGTCATGGGAAGCTCCCCTATCCGCTACTAACTGAGGAGAACCGCTGGGCTCAGTCCTCGACAGTGTCACCGAAAGGCCACCTCGTAAGATGGGAGCATTGAGAAAGCATTTAGCTTGACAACCTCTCACACCTCACAAGGTAAGCCAGGGGGCACTTCTGGACCACGGAGGTGGACATCGTCTGGCTGAGGGCCTGCGCCGTGACTTTGACCGTGGTTGTGAGCTCAACCCCAGCACAGAACTACCCTCATGCAAAAAGAGTGCCTTGGCCTCACATGCAGGGTGGGTGTGGTCTGTGTACAGCCACCCCATCCAAGAGGGTAGTGAGAGAGGAAAAACTTATGCAGATTGGCACCTTTGGCATTCCATATTTATGGCACCAATATACCCCCATACTGCCAAGTTTTCCATGCACATCTGGAAGACCCAGGAAAGCATGGCTGTAAACTCTGAATCTGAGTCAGCATAAGCACACACCATTACAGTGGGCAGCGTCACCCTCATTTCCAGAGCATAACAGCACTCTCTCCGATGCTGCAATCGACGTCTGTCCCTCAGCTGGAGCTCTGAATGAAATGCTAGGTTCCCCTATGAAAAGGACCAGCAATCCAATCCAGAAACTGCACAGCTTGCAATGCGCTAGAGAGGGAGGGGCCCTAGGGGGTTGGTTCCCCGAAGGAACCCCTCAACCTCATGTCACCCAAGCCATATCAGCAAAGTAGACCTCTTCTGGTGCACCAGAGAGGGCGCTACAATGGAGATTACGCAAGGGAACCGCGCATCTAGAGCGCCGAGCGAGCGCTGGGTTGCCGTGACAACCCGCGCTGCAGCCCGGCAGCTCGACGGCACACGACACGCAGAGGAGCGAGAGGTTTGCTCTCGCTGATCTCCGCGGTCTCCCAGAGTGTCGGGCAGAGCCGCGGCTGTGCTTTTACACACAAGCGGCAGCTGGCCAACAACAGAGGGGACTCAAGCTTCCCGGAGAAAGAAGAGTCACGACCGGCGTGTCGACGTGATCATGTTCTCATATGAAAACATGAACACCCACGAACATCATTTCAGCACGCGCCCAGACATGCGAAACGGTGATCGTGGCCGTCAGTGAGGACAGGAACGATCGCATCCAGAAACACAAGTAGGATGTCGTCTTTAAAAAGACGCGAATCTACTTGTGTAAGCTCTTTCAGGGACTTTACTCTTTTAGAAGTGCTGAAGCACGCAGGGGAACGGCCACCGCAACACAGACAGGGATTGTGTGCAGCCTGTCATGTGCTTTCTCTCTCTTTGAAGGCGCTCACTCTTACCAGCCGTAAAAACGGCTTTTCAGCGCTCAAAAGCGCACCGTACCGGCCGTGAGAACAGCCTTCTGACGCTGTCAAACAGCTATTTGCTCAAAAACGGCAAACGAAACAGAAAAAGAGAGGACGTCGACCCCGCTGCTGTGCTGTTCGCCCGCACTCGGAAAAAAAGAGAAGTTCAACCAAAAGCTTGACTCGTCTTCTAGCAGACACTCGCTTGCAGAGAACAGGAACAAACACCGTTCGGCTCCGAAGCGAAAAGCTGAAGATGCAACGCACCTGCTGCTCATTATATACCCGCGCTGCGAGGCGAGCAGCTGATGCATATGATTGCATGCCAATGTGCATTGGCTCGTTTAGTTACACTCGAAGTAGATTGGCCTCTCTAGCGAGATTCCTATTCGTCGGTCTGTCCGACGTACGTCGAACGTGACCGACTGAATGGGAACGGAGGCTTGGTCCAACTGACAACTTGAGATATGAATCCGTGGCGGAAGGAAGTAATGCTGCACAAAAGAGGGTTTTAAAGACACTCCGTTGTTGTTCTTATTTATTTACACACTCGTGCCGTCACTTGGGTAAAGTTGGTTTTATATTCGCACATTCAGACATCCGTATTCAATAGCCTTGTTAATCACACTACATTGGACATTCAGTGGACATTCACAAGTAAATATGCCATTAAAACAATACTTGCCTATTTTGATCGGCTGTGAAAAATGTTGTAAGTTGACAATTGTTGGTTGTCAATATCATGTCGCTGCTTAAATTTCGCAAACATTCCCATACGGTAAAAAAATATATTTTATCTGGCCAAAATATATTTTAAATATATGGTAAATTTGCAAACAGTGAAGTTCAATGAAATATATTTTTGAAACTGAAAATATATTTTGTTTCAACCTTCATATACTTAAAATATATATAAACATGTATTTCAGGGGCAGGAAAAATATATTTATATATGAAAATGTATTTCAGGGCGCAAGAAAATACATTTCCAATCTTACAGTCGACAATGCAAATGTGCGTGGAAGAAAGCCTTGCGAACAAAACTATCCATTATGTTTGAAGAATTTTAAACACTTACAGAAAAACATGAATTTCACATATTTTCCACATTTACACTTTGTTCACATATCTTCCCAAAAAATACAGATCTGTGTAATCATGGCACCTCACAAATGTGTGTTTTAGTCTAATTAATTAATTCATTTATTTATTTAATTGTCATTTATTGTCAGTGTAATATAGCGTTTAGATCTACATCAAATACGAATAAATAGATTAGTAAAATCGCTAGCTGTACGATGTTAACTGTGACGTAATTTGAATGGGAAACCACTAGCAGCGCTCACAGACTTTTGGAGTACTGCGCATGCGCGTCATTTTGAGCTGGAACGGTCGTCAGTCAACCGGGAGTTCTCGGAGTAAAAGGTAAGAGCTAACGTTATAACTTTATTTTTAGTCGTCATTTTTCACATATGTAATGTTCATTGCTACTTTGAATGTATAATGTTTTATTGTAAAGGGTTTTTTTTTTTTACTTTATTTGTCAAATTAATGGCCCGTTTGTTTATTTGCTCACATGAGACGCATTTGATATTTTCAGATTTCCGTTTGAAAGTTAGTTGTTTTTAATTTGGACACTAGTGAAAAATAACGTTACACACAAAAAATGTTTAATATTTTTTTTTTTAATTTCAGCTGTAGAGTGTTTGGGAGACGGTGCTGCCTGCTGTTGTCGATCTATGATGCTCCTGTCACTGATAGTGGTCTGTAACGTAAGTCTTTTTTTTTTTTTTTTTGGCTAAATTTAATGTTTTACTAAACTTGTTAATTAGGCACACGTTATTTTCTCGTTATTAAAGTTCAGGCATATGCTGGTTTGGCATTAATGGCATTTCATACGCTCAATTTTTCTACTATTATTATTATCATTATTAATATAGCCTTACTATAATATAATTTTTATTCACTTTCTGTTGAATGACAAGCTGTTTTCGATTATCCAGTTGAGCCAGTGATTCAGTAAGTTGCTTGTAACACGACTTACAGGTTTACATGTGTCATTCATTACTGAAAAAATCTGCTTTTTATTTTCAGTAGCAGAAGCAGAGACGGTTTGTGTAACAGCAACAAGGTGAGAATGATGAGACACTTTAAGAAGTAGATTTTTTTTTTTTTTTAATTAAGCACTGTTAAGCAAATTATATTATTTTATTTGTGTAATTTATGAATTGATATGTTCTCTGCACTTGTGTTAATATCTGTTTCTGTCTGGAACAGGTGCGGGTCAAAACCCATCTGTCAAGACGCTTGTCCACTTGCTGTCCGCCCCACCAGCCCAACGATTGTGCTGGAGAACCACAAGTCACAGGTACAGGATAATGTTCATAGTCAAGTCATCTTCATTTCTGTGGCACTTTATACAAATAAACATGAAATAGTCAACATGACCCTAGTTGAAGTGAAACACTAGGTGTGTGTTAGAAAAATACTAATATTTTAAAGTCTGTACATGCAAATGATTCCTCAAGCTTTAAAACACATCACAAATTACAACATGTTGACTTTGAGCCCATATTGGACAGTTGGCAAATCTGTAATGTAACAAATTTAACATAACAGTATTTTCCAAAAACACACCTATTGTTTCACTTCAGAAGAAGTTGATTAATCAACGGAGGTCATGTGGATTACCGTCATGTTCACTTTGGTTTTTGACCTTCTTGCGTGAACACACAGAGATGGATTATTTTTCTAAATATCTCTGTTTGTATTCCACAGAAAAAGAGAATGTAATAATCAACTGGAACAGCATGAGGGTAAGTATCCCTTTGTTAAGTTAGCTTAACTGAGTCACTTTGTGATATTCCACTATCCCTTCATTTGTAAAAGTGAAAATGCAATGCAGAAGTGTAAAGAAAGGCTAATTCGACCTCTCCTCAATCATCAGTTTCTTTACTGTACTGTCTAAAAATATGCCCATTAAATATCTTTAAAATCCAGTATACCTGTAATTGTTTTAGTTCCAGTGTAAACAAAAATATCAGGAAATCCAAAACTAGTTAGAGGACAAAGTGCATGCCCTCTGTACCTGTACAGATGTTCAGTTATTGTGTTTTGTCTTTTGTATGAGTACAGTGGTAGAGACAGAGAAGAAGTGCCTTTGATGAGGAAACCATGGCAGCCATATATACGGTAAGTTAATACTTAGTGAAAGGAAAATTCACTAGAAACATTAAGTTAAAAAAATAACAGATTTTTGTCTCACAGTCAAGAAGAGATTTCCAAATGTGTCCAAAGAGGCTTTGAGGATTTGACGTGGGGAAACTGAGACTTCTTGAAAGCAAAAAAGTTATATTTGTTTGAATATTGTAATTTTTTGAACATTGTAAAGTATGTTCCTTGCTGATTATTATTCAAATGTTCACGTGTTATCCACAAGTTTCCTACGCCCCATGAGGCCTTGCATCAAACGTGGGAGCGTCTTCCGGTTCGAAGTAAACAAGCTGGACGTGACACTCATTCATTCAACAGTTGACAGTCATTCAAGATTTAACGATCCAAACTTGCGAACGTTTGTTTTTTACTTAAAGATTTAAGATTCCCGCATCAATATTTAAACAATGTTTTACAATAAAAAATGTTACAGTAATAGTAATGTATTAATTTATGTCAGGAGTGCACATCAATCATGCTAAATCTAACTGATATTTATATTGACATAAAAAGAAAACACAGACCTATTCAGTTGCGCCTGCTTCCATTTATTTGCGATCACAAGAACACAAAAAACAACTCCACTAAGGCTTTTAAATCCAAAGGCTTACACATTTAGAAATATATTGATAACATACCTCATGTTTACTTCACTTTTCTGAGCATTTCTATTTATTTTCCTCTAAATTATGCGATGATTGCTATCCGAGGATGTTTGCGCGATCTCTCCGTCTATTTATCCTGATCCTTTCAGCCAGAGCAACAGAGGGAGCTCAAGAGAAGACAACAGGAGTTATGAGTTATACGAGTCAACCAGAGTGTGTGAATCTGTGAAAGATATGCATTTGTCAGGAATCAACGGGCACAGGGAAGAGACAGATAAAACATTAAACCAAATAAATACACGATTATAATCACATAAGAATTGTCTTCGTTCCTCAAGCAGTCTCTGATATTTTCCATAAACGTGTGTATTTATTATCGCAATGGTTAGCATAAGAAGCCTTTAGCATAGCATACAGTGGAAACGCGACTGACTCTGGCACGCACGACACGTTAGGAGTAAAATATCACATCATAAGGCTTTGGTGCATCAGTGACGGGAAGTACAGACAGCGGGTTGTTCGTGTATTGCAGGGTCAGGATGCTCTAGTCATGCAGCAGCACTTTTGTGGAAGGTCAGTAAAGTAAAGGGAAATTAAGGGCACTAAAACTGTTTATTGTATTGTGATATTATTAACTAATAATGTAGTAAACGGAGATGTTGTCCCCGAGCGCCGTAACGACATCTCTCATAAAGATTTGCAACTTTACAAAGTAAACAATGATCCAAAAAACACTTAGCCTCTTCGCTAATTAGCACACAAAATACCATTGGTATGCTGCTTCCGCCGCCTCACCGGAAGTTGTACCCACGTTCTCTTTTACAGTAGCGCCCCGCGGAAACAGGTGAATAGACAACAAATAAAAGTTTTTCAAATGTGACATGTGAATGTATTTTCTTGGGTTGAAATATATGTAGGGCAAAATATATTTTTAAATGCTTTTGTAAAATATATTTTGAAAATATATTTTTAAAAAATATACAAAAATGGCCAAAAAAATACATTTTAGGAAAATATATTTATATAAATATATTTGAAAATATATATTTTTAAAAATATACAAAAAATGGCCAAAAAATATATTTTTAGAAAATATATTTATATGTGAAAATATATTTATAGCGAATATATTTTTTGGCCATTTTTTGTATATTTAAAAATATATTTGAAAATAAAAGATTTTACCGTATGGGTTAATTTATTGCACATTTATTGGAAAGTTTGAATTTATCATAAGTCCGAATGTGCAAAAATCAACTTTACCGAAGTCGTGCCGTCGAACTGTTGTATAAACGCAATATCACACTCGTAGCCGTGCGATATGGCTGTATATCAGCACGCAGTGATTACCTACGGACGAATCACAGCGTGCGGATATACAGCCATATCACACGGCTATGAGTGTGATATTGATCATATATCTATGGGTAAAAAAGAACATCGACAACACAAACGCCATGACTGTTTTGGATGTATTTTTTGGAGAGATGTTTTTTCTTTTTTTCAGACATTTTTAAAATGTTGTAAAACGTTGTAAAATTTTAATTGTTAAAGATTATGTTTGTTGTTCAATGTATTATATAATGAGTGTATTTTATATTGTATTTTTGGAGGGGGTTTTTTTTCAGAGATTTTTTTAAAATATATTTTTTAGTTTACCGTATGTTGTGACATTGTTTTTTAAAGATAATTTTTGTTGTTCAATTTAATATATTTCTTGCAGTTCAAAGCATCAAGTGTCTTATATTTATCTTGTACTTACATTCAATTTTTCTTAGATTGTTTCCTTAAATGAATGGTTGGGCTTACCTTGCATGAATTGCCCAGTTAGGACCAACATAAGATCCTTACAGAGCCCACTTTAAGCCCATATGGGCATTCACGGTTGAATCCTGGTGCAAACCCACTTTAAACCCCTTCAGACTGGTGGGCCCCAAATGGGTTTGGCATGAATTGCCCAGTTAGGACCCACATAAGACCCTTACAGATCCCACTTAAAACCCACCTGGGCATCCATGGCTGGCCCCCATGTGGATCCCGGGTGCAAGCCCACTTTAAACCCCTTCAGACTGGTGGGCCCCAAATTGGTTTGGCATGAATTGCCCGGTTAAGACCCACATAAGACCCTTACAGATCCCACTTAAAACCCACCTGGGCATCCATGGCTGGCCCCCATGTAGATCCCGGGTGCAAGCCCACTTTAAAACCCTTTGGGCAGGTGGGGCCCAAATGGGTTTGGCATGAATTGCCCAGTTAGGACCCACATAAGCCTCTTACAGATCCCATTTAAAGCCCATCTGTGTAGCCATGTTGCAAAGCCCACTTTGGACCCCTTTGGGCAGGTGGGGCCCAAATGGGTCTGACATGAATTGCCCAATTAAGACCCATCCAGTACCCTTACAGGTCCCACTTTTAGTACGTCTGGGCTTCCACGGCTTGCCCCAATGTGGATCCCAGGTGCAAGCCCATAATGGGGCCCACATTTGCCGCCCATGAAGCCCTCATCTGGGCCCCACATGTCATTGCTGGCTGGGCTTTGCTCTCTAGAAACCCAGTTTGGGTTAAAATTCTTTAAAAGGCTTATAAACACTGAATTATTACCAACAAATGAAATTAAATTAAGGACATGCATCAGAAAAATTGGGAATGTTGGACAATAAATATATGAATATAAGAGCTTGACTTTGCAGTGTTGTCTAATGTCCGTTAAAGCAAAAGTGTCCAAAAGTGTGAATTATGGGATAACGGACACAGCAATGCATCATGTGTTATAAGATCATTATGTTTGTAGCGTGATCCATTAAAATGTACAATATATATTTAAATTCAGACCTAGATATGCGACCCGTCACGGAAACCAGGGACACAAGTCGGCAGCACAACTCTTGAGCAAAATGAGAAAGAAGCATTTTTTTTTTTTTCAAAATTGGTGATTTTCGTGTTTTTGCAGAATCTGTTAGTTGAGATCATGAAGAAGCCTTTCCGTGTTTGAGATAGCAGTATTGGTATATTTAAAAGTGTACATTTTGAGGTTGAAATCGGCTTGTTTTTCGGAGATTCTAGCACGCAGTAGGGGCGTGTCATGTCTGTGTGTATTTCCATACTGGGAAGCGTGGCTACTTACTATGCAGCGCTCTGGCCGGCTCTAGCTGATATCAATATTACCTCTCTGGAGTCGGGTAACGTGCCGGCGCATTTTGCAGGATTTTTTCACATTGCAAAACAGACTTAAAATACTCCGTCATTTTTTGTCATAGAGACATAAGTAATATATCAATTGAAACTATAGAATATCTTCTTTTATTTGTGTACACTCAGAGTAAAAACAAAATGTTGTGCTTTTTGAAAAATAAAGAAAACTAACATGATGCGTGATCTCTCATCTCCCTCTGAACGAAGACCAATCTGATAGTTCTCAGAAAATGAACTGTAACTTAGTGAATACTAATCATAAAAAAATTATACTTGTGTCTGAAAATTGTGAAATGTCAGGTTTTAAATCGTGTAAGTCAAATCGAAAACAAACCTTCTGTGTTTATGTAATCTGTATGAAAAGAGAGCCATGTCAGAAGTCTGTGATTCAGCTCATTATCTGCTAATGCGGCCACGCCCACGGAGCCAGTGCTATTCAGACGCAAATTCAGTCAATACATGCATTCATCATCTCAATCGTGTATTTATTGTCTTGAAAAGTGTTTTGAATAGCCATAGTTAGCGATCTCTGGCCTCTGTTAGTCCAGTTATTTCCTGGATTGCCTATTCTTCTTTAACAGGCTTCTCAGGTGAGAACATTTCATGTCATGATTATAGTGACCAAAATGATCACGTTTATCACAGAATCCTGTTCAAAAAGTCAATTCACCAAGTTTTATGTGGAAAACCAGCAAATAAAAAATAAAATTAGCATCAATATGTACTTTTTCTTTACATAAAAATTAAAATAATAACATTAAAAATGATGGGCAGATTTTAAAGGAGTGTCTTACAACAATCTACAAAGCACAAGTTAAAATAGAGTTTTGACAAAAAAGTCACATATTTCAGCCTCTAAATCATTTTTATAAAAGTCAAAAAAGATAAATTACTGACATTTAAAATGCACATTAACCTTTATTATTAATAGTATGCGGTCCATGCAGCTTTACAGGGGGTATGGCTTATCTAAATGAGATGTAAATAAGCCCTATTGTCACCAGCAGGTGAGAACAGGTGAGAACTGCAACTTTAGAGGCGTTTTTCTCCCTATAGAGCTTTCTTAAGTGACTACCTTCAAATGGCCACAACTTCTCCAAATATTATCAGATTTCCATGTGTCACACATCGTTGGAAAGCTTGGAGACTACACTTTCAGAATCTGTGATTCAAAATGCCCCAGAACCGACTTGTGTCCCTACTTTCCGTGACTGGTCATATATTATTACTATTACTCCACAAGGTCTGAAATATATTGTTCGCTGCAAATATGATGATCTTAAATGTATTAATTATTAATTTACTATTAATAAATGTATAAAGTTGCATAAAATGGAAACACTCAATAAAGTAGGCTAACTACATTACCTCAGATGGATGAATGGTTGAATTCCACAACTGGTAAAATAAAACATATATAAGACAATTCAACATTTACTGTAGGATCATACAATTTACTGGTGACTTAATTTAAAAGCTGTTTTATTGCGCTTCTGATTTGGCAGTGAAATTCACTGATTTTGGGTGTGTTAGATGTGAAGGATTCAATGGTCCAGTTAGTATTTTCACCCCATAATGGCGGCCGCGCTACCGGAGCGCCATCTAGTGGCTGTTATCCAAAAGCTATCAAAGTGTCGCCTCTTGGGTTCTGAGCTCTTTGAATGAGCTCAGCTTGTGCTTTCCTGCGATGTAACCGCTGATAGACCTGTATAAATGTGTCTGTGTGGACATAATATTGCTGTAAACTACAGACTATGGTGTGATTATACACCTCCCAGACAGCAGGTGATTCCATGCCGGATCCGTTTTCAAACCGGCAAATCCGCGTTACAGTCACCTCCGTTTCACTGCTCTAAAACGGATCCAGCCCAGTCCCGGTTTCCATGGGCGGGAACAACAGTCGCAACGCAGATTCGGCCCGTATCCGCGGAAACGAGCGCGCAAATTTTTTTCTGCAGTTTAGAAGAGGAGGCAGACCCAGACGGTGCTCGGTCGGTATCCTACTTCAAAAACATCACCAAAGTAAGTCAAACTGTTCTATTAATGAATTAATTTCTTATTATATTGTGTACTCGTTGGCTTAAAGTTTAAACTTAAGGTTTGGAGTTTTTATTGCTTATTAGATCGGTATTGAATCGTAATGTTAGTTATGTCTTATGTTAGCAGAGGGCACGCTAACACGCAGACGATCCAGAGGATTATAATTATATAACTGACGAATTTTAACTGCTTTAATTTTCACTTTTAAAGTTTTAACTGCGTGGTAATGCTAGTGATAAGCTAGTGTTAACTTAAGCTAGCTAACGTTATATAAGTAGGGTGACCAGACGTCCCGTTTTTCCTGGGACAGCCCCGTATTTCAACTCAAATTTTAGTGTCCCGACTTAATATGAAAAAATCATGTTTTGTCCCGTATTTCATCGTTTATATATATATATATATATATATAATTTTTTTTTTTTTTTGCTGAGTGATAGCGTGAGTACTCCTTTCATACGGAATAACCTAATAAAACTAGCAAATCACCTCATAGTATATTTTAGAGAAAAAAAAAATTCCATCCAATAAGAGAAGGCAGGAGGACAATTCCATCCAATCACAATTCCCTTAATCAACGTGCAGTTAGTGAAGGCGGAATCCGACGTCACAGTTAAGTGTACAGTAGGCTATGGCTATATGAGATGAGAGGACGGATAAGCTTGCCTCAGGTGCAAAGATGTCAAAGAAGCGTGCGTGTACATTTAACGACGATCTTCAAAAAGAGTTTACATTTCTCAAAAGAGAGTCACTATCAGAGGCAAGTAAATTAAGATGCGACATTTGCGGGGCTCGCTTTTCCATTGCTCACGGAGGGCGAGCCGACATTACGCAGCTTATGCACACAAAAAGCACATGGATGCTGCTAAAAGTAAGTGTGCTACTCCAAGTGTCAGCGAATTTTTTGTGAAGCAAAGTTGCGAATCTGATAAAGTGTTGTGGTTCTGTGTCTGTCCCGTATTCCACTCTGAGAAATCCGGTCACCCTATATATAAGGCCTACCGCAGACCCGTACTTTACAACAAGGGTTCATTTCTTAGTTTATAACATAAAATAACCATTAACATTATATAGTTATTTGTTAATCTTTATTAACGTTAGCTAATAAAATACAGTTGTCCATTGTTCATGTTACTTCACTGTGCATTAACTAATGTTAACAAATACAACATTAGAATTTAATGTATTTGTAAATGTTGAAATTAACATTAACAATGATTATAATTATAAAATACATCATTTATTATAATAAATGATGTAGAAGTGGTTCATTCTTAGTTCATGTTAACTAATGATATAGTCTCTTCTCCTCACCAAGGCTGCATTTATTTAATCAAACATACAGTAAAAACAGTAATATTGTGAAATATTATTAACCTGCATTCTATAGTAAAATATTATTTATTCCTGTGATCAAAGCTGAATTTTCAGCATCATTATTCCAGTCTTCAGACTCACATGATCCTTCAGAAATCAGTCTAATATGCTGATTTGATGCTCAAGAAACATTTATGATTATTATCAGTATTCAAAACAGTTGTGTTGCTTTATATTTTTGTGGAAACAATTATATCAAACATATATATTCAAACATTTGTGGTAAGATTAAAAAAGATAAATTAATACTTCATCAAGGATACTTTAAATCGATCAAAAGTGACAGTCAACCCTAAATGTCGACATTTATAACAAAAAAAAAAAAATTCTATTTAGTACATTTTGTAATAAACTTAATTCAATAAATGCAAATAAATTAACATTTTCTAATCATCAAAGAATTCTGAAAAAAGTATCACCATTTCCACAAAAATATTAAGCAGCACAACCATTTTCAACATTGATAATAATTAGAAATTTTGCATGAGCACCAAATCAGCATATTAAATGATTCTGCTAAATTTAAATTATTATTTAAATTCTTTATATACCTGTTTATCCTTTAACTGATCTACATTACAGATGAGATTTCAATCAGGATTCAGGAGGTTATTAGTCTGGAGGTTGGAGATGTTTACTGCACATATATATTTTTTTTTCTCAACAGGAGCTGTAAGGAATAATCAGTCCTCTACCAGTGCAGCAGATTCTTGCCTTTGACCGTGGTGGTGGCCAGAAGGAATGTGCCAAAGCCAAAGAGGCCTTAACTGAGGTAAATTTCAGATAGAACCAGCATAGTGGCGGGTTGTGTTTCATCACCATACCATTACAATAAGCAATAGTAGCTGACTTCATAAAGAAAAAAGGGGCAGTTGAGTTTGTATTGTCACATGTTAGTGTATGCCAAGCCCGGTCGCAGCACATTTTTTTATATAATAATGAACAGTATTACCTCTACATTTAGAGATTATTTTCTGTGGACTGGGCTTGTCTTATTTTTTTAGAAAACATTATACGAAAAGCATTATATTAATATTTTGAAGACACTTCATATTTAGTTCAAATTGTACGTGAGAAAAGCATAAGGAGAAATTTACAGATTTTTTTACTTGGATACAACAGTGAAAATGTATAGGAGAACAGACTTTTATCACAAATGATACATACATGAGTGAATTTTTTTATTCTGGTAATTTCAAAGGATTAGTTCACTTTAAAATCAAATTTTCCTGATAATTTTCTCACCCCCATGTCATCCAAGATGTTCATGTCTTTCTTTCTTCAGTCGAAAAGAAATTAAGGTTTTTGATGAAAACATTCCAGGATTTTTCTCCATATAGTGGACTTCAGTGGTTCTAGACAAACTGTATCTTATCCTATGCCTTCCCTAATCAACTTACAGAATAAAACAGAATTGGTGCTGCGTTCGTTCCGTAAGTAGAATAGGGAAGGTGTAGGACATACAGCGTAAGCTTTTTAAAGAATAAGGAAAGCGGAAGCACGTACAAGATGATCATTTGTGTTTATAAAGCATATACAGTTGTATTTTTTTATTTTTTTTTCGAAAATGACCGATTGTTTCACTAGATAAGACCCTTATTCCTCGTCTGGTATCGTTTAAAGCTCTTTGAAGCTGCACTGAAGCTGTAATTTTGACCTTCAACCGTTTGGAGGCCAGTGAAGTCCACTATAAGGAGAAAAATCCTGGAATGATTTCATCAAAAACCTTTTCAACTGAAGAAAGAAAGTCATGAACATCTTGGATGACATGGGGGTGAGTAAATTATCAGGAAAATTTTATTTGAAAGTGAACTAATCCTTTAATCTGCAGCAGTTGTTTAAAGTTGGTGTTCATTTGTGTGACGTAAATAAGTGTCAACAAAATTTCAGTCAAAGCAGAGTAATCAGACTAATAGGTACTAGATTGCTTTGGAGTGCTTTAACATAGATTGAGAAGGGGAAATTGAAAGACAAAGTACACAGCCTGTCTGATGTGTCAAAGGCTATGTTCACACTGTCAGTCTAAATACAATTATTGGTGTATCCGATTGTAATCTGATCATGGCATGAGAAAGTGACATAAACCATGCAAAATCTGATCAGATTGGTCAAACTGAAACTGATTTCCAGAAATTACATTTGAATATGATTTCAAACCACATATGAATATAGCTCAAAGCAGATTAGTAAAAATCACATGTAATTTTATGAAATTTGTTTTGTGGTTCACACTTTATGATCACATTCCAATCGGATTTGCGCAAAAATTGGATTTGGACTGACAGTCTGAATGAGGCTTACATCTCCACCAGTTGTGGAGTCGGAATTGACTACACACAGCAATAGTAGAGGCTCATAAAGACGAGCCTCACAACTGTCAGATTCTTGATTTACTGGGACATTTACATGAATATCTAACAGCTTTCTTCTTTTTTTTTCTGCAGAATCCTCATGGGAATTAAATGGCACATATGAAGTGGTTTGTAATACCATGGTTTTCTGACCTGTCCTGATTGGTTCTTGATATGTTTATGGTTCATTATATGAAATTATTTTTTGTATGCTTTTTTTCCCCCCATTTCTTCTATTTTTTTCTTCTTTAAATGAACAGTTAAACAATCTCACGACTTTTCTTAATGTATATGTATCAATGTTTTAAAGGATAGTTCACCGGAAAATGAAAATTTGCTCTTAATTTACTCACCCTCAAGCCATCCATGATGTAGGTGACATTTTTTTCTTCAGTTTACACAAAAGATTTTTAGTGTGGTCCTTGGTGATTCGTATAATGCAAGTCAATGGCTACTGTCACTTTGAGAGTCATAAAAACATATTACAGGCCAAACAAAGTTAATACCTGTGACTGATGCTGACGTTACATTGAGGTCTTATGAATCATCCGGAGCCACAGGTATTCTTTTTGTTTTGTCTGTATATGTTTTTTTGAGTTTCAAACTGACTGTAGCCATTGACTTTTATATTATACTTTTATATTATACAAATCACCAAGGACCACATTTTCAGCGAAAAATCTTCTTTACTGATAGTAAATTAACGGCAAATTTTAATTTTTGGGTGAATGATCCCTTTAAGCTTAGTGAATATGATGTAACTGTGACTTAAATGATTTGTTCACTTTCAAATGAACATTTCCCCAAGCTTTACTCACCCTCAAGCTTAATACTTTAATATATCTCCGATTGTGTTCATCAGAAAGTCGTATTTTGGACCAAAGCGCTCGATTTATATGGATTAGTTTTACAATCTCTTTATGAACTTTTTAAGCAACAGAGTGGTAGTTGCATAGCTGTCAACAGGAGCAGAAAGCTCTTGTATTTCATCAGAAAGATCTTCATTTGTGTCCCGAAGATGAAAAGTCTTATGGTTGTAGAACAAAATGAAGGTGAGTAAATAATGACATTGTTTTATTTTGGGGTGAACTAACACTTTAATGGCAAGTAGAGACACTTAAGTGTTTTATATAAACTTTGAGTACTTGTGCAAAAATGATCAAAAGAAAAAGATCCACTGTTTTGTGTATTTGTTTTAATATGCCAAATAAATAGAAGATGGATTAAAAGATAAAGCCCTTGATTATGTCAAATTTACTCTGTCCAATTGTATTTTGAATGTATGTTTACTGTAAAGTAGTTGCTAACAATAGATTATAAGGTAGTATTTTAGTGTAAAAAAAGTGTTCAGTACATTAATTGTCTATAAATCTAAATCAGTATTTTAAACTTTGTATTGCCTAAGTATTTCATGTTAAAACTTAACAGAAAAAATATCAGACAATAAAATACTTAATCATGTATATGAGAAGATTCTTGAAATTCTAGATATGTATACTATTTAGAGGGGGGAGGGGGGTACAAAATGAGCTGGCCCTGATCTGGCACGGTTCTGGACCAGATCCAGAACAGAGCTGGACCAGAGCTGGACCACATTTGGCCCAAATCGGCATAAAGGAATCCACATCTGGTCCGGAGCTGGCCCAGTGCTGGTCCAGATGAGGAAAAACGGATCCGTGCTGGTATTGGCCCATTGTGCCAAAAGACACCGGCCCGAGTCCGTTTTACAGATCTGGGCCAGAACTTAAGAAGTGTCTGGGCCAGATGATTTTTGCTATCTGGGCTGTTAGCTCACCTGTTCACACTAACATTCTCTGGTTTTCCGGTTAGTGACAAATTCTGAAAATATTGCTGAAACTATATTGTCTTTTCATGGTTTCCATTTATATATATTAAAGAAAGATACACTGACACCACAAGCTTTAATTTTTCAATTGCACAATAAAACCAAGCATCCCAGAACACCTGAATGAGTTGAAGTAGATTATACTGATTTCATATAACAAATAAATGGGAAAATAAATAAATAACATGGTTAAAAAATATGCAGCTGCCATTTCAATGATGTTGCTATGTTGTTCTGTTACCTCACCTTATGAAGATTTAAAACGAGGTCATCCCTCTGGAAATGAAGGAAATAATGTCTAAAATCAGTGGCCTAATTAAGATTTTTGCAGCCTTGTGTTATTCTCTGCCACCTGTTCTTTTGACCATGTGTGACTTGTGTACCTGGATATTGTTGATATGAGCCACACCCTGCTTCATTAGGAAATGCAACTTTTCTAGGCTACTTGTACCGCTTCTGCTTATAAAGAATAATAATGACAACATAACTGAGATTTAAGAGGAAAAAACGTTTATTGAAATAAGTGATTCATAAGTAATAATAATGACAGCACAACTTTGATTTGAAGATAAACAGAAGTAAGCTGTTATGAGGTACAGCTATCATAAAGAGATACCTTGGAGGAAGAAACATGTTCAATGACATGTTTGTGTGTAAACAAGTGAAAAGAAGTTAGCTGTTTATGAAGTACAGCTGTTATGAGAGATATATAGATAACTTGTTTATGGGTAAACAGTGAAACAATTGGAAGCGATAACTTTTGTATAAAAACAAACTGTTGATAAATTTAAAAGTAATGTGTGGAAAAAGGAAAAGAAGCTCCAACAACAGATGATTGTATTAAAGAATGTCAGACAAGTGGTATTGTAACGCCTTTATTAAATCATGTATTAATCACTTATTAAAGTATAAAAAACAACTGGTAATACATTTGTTAGTAACATGTTAGTAGATTAGAAAGGAACTAATCTGTATTAGAAAGAAAGGCAGTCTTACCATTGAAGGATGTCTTGATCAGAAGAGCAGGACGCAGCAGAGGAATAGAGTCCAGAACAAAGAGGAGAGGCCTCTATATATAGACAGATGAGGGGAATTCCCAAGAAGATGACATCAACTGGTCAGATAGTCTATAAAAGGCTGGACCATGAAGAGAGCAGGAGGAGCTGCTTCACACCTGAGGCTGTACCTCCGACACCAGAACCAGATGATGATGCCTCCATCGCTGATATTGCCTTGACTGAAGAACTTTTCAATACTTGTACTTTATTTAATTATTTGTATAAAATGTTAGTAGAATATATGTAATGCTAGTAGTATTAATGTAATAAATAAATGAACTTATAACTTTATAACTAAACCCGGCCTCATGTGGCATTAATTTAAGTTGTTGAGCCTGAACAGACCACGGAGAAGTCTTCTGTCTGATTTTAAGTATTTATAAAATGCTTATAATTTAGGTCAGATTTTACTTTCTTACCTAAGTAGTTATTACCCTGGGGCATGTGACAAAAAGTGATTTATTGCTTCCGGTACCACCCCCTTCCGGACCACCCATGTCGTCCCCCCTCCCCACATGACCTTGAGTGTCCAGCTGTGTCAACACAACCTTTGACCCTGATGTCATTGACCTGTGACCTTCGGATATTAGGATGAATGTAATGTTGTTTGTGTTTGTCCATCTGGTTGTTGACCCGTGACCTCCGGGAGTGAATGATCGTTTGACCCGGTTGTTTGAACAGTTATTTCGGGGCTGTCGCATTCCGTCACAGGGTTATATAAATAGAGGTTCAGACATTCTGCAAAAATGAGAAGAGGAGCTATGAGCTACATAGACATGGCGCATTTAAACTCACCTAGAACTCCTGATATGGATAGCGATGATGACTCGATATATGACGGGCTGGAAATGGCACCAAAAAAACATTGCAGACATACGAGTATAACAAAGTTTCTCCATGACGATACGGATGTCGTGAAAAAGGAGAATATAATGTCCAATAAGCGGGTATTTGGATACATCTTTCATAAAGCATCCAGAGTCGTGACTCTCTACACAGCAGATACCCTCGGTGATTTTTACCGGGGGGATCCGTGTGTGGTGTTTCATGAGAAAGACTGGGTGCTGTTTTACGGCCGTGTCTGGAAGGATCTGAATGACTGCCGGGGGATGCCGTTGTACATCTCTGAGTTTGACGGTGTGGTGCCGAATACCCGGTTCCGTGTGGTCGGAGACCATTCTATGAAGAATGACGACGAATATGTCTACATTTTCTGCTGCAAAGACAAGACAAAGCTCCGTGACCCACCCCGACGCCTTGTGGAAAAGGAAGAACACGACAAACTGTACGAGATGCAGTTTTTGTTCACATGGCGTGATCTGGATCTGCTGAGTGGCTTTTTCTCGGCGATAAACAAGATGTTCAATTGGTGCAACATACATGATGGTTACAAGAAAATTAAAGTGGCCCTGTTCCACCCAGAGAGATGCCCCCGCAGCGACATGTACGAACTGTCGGCCCCGCCCATTCACTACAGCCATTAAAAGAGCGGGTAAGTCTAACCCACCAACACTTCTCATTTATAAGCCATGGCTCGAGACATGTCTCCACAGCAGATGCACTGCTTCATCAACTCATACAAATGCGATCTCGATCATCCTGATGATAATGCTACGGATCATGTTCTAACAGAAAACACTTCTGCAACGGACACTTCTGCAACGGGCACTTCGAAAGAATGGTTGGATAAATTCTGCACAGAGCTCGGATACCGCAACCTCTCCTTCCTGACGGAACTCTACACCGACACACCTTTCGCTACTAAACAGGATTTTGACGTGACAGATGGCTGCTTTACCGATATCGGATTCAAGACCGTGAAAGCCACGATCGCAGCGCTGCTGCAGCACATCATCAGCAACAAGTTGAAGGAAGACTGTGAGGGCTGTGCCATTGATCACCCCAGCCAGCTCCAACACTCCTGCCTGTTTGAACCACCGACATTTTTCTTCGATACTCACTTTGACGAACTGACCCGCAAGCTGTTTAAACCCAGCCTTCGCCGTGCTATCGCTCACGCGCTACAACGCTGCGGACTAAAGTCGCACCCTCAACGGATTCAAGGAACAACCGGAGCTATTCTGCATGAATTAAAAGAAGAGCCGTACATCGGCAGCAGGCTGCAAGCAATCAGGGACGAGCTTGTGGACGAATCGTGCAAGAAAGCAGTCTACGACGCGGTCGATATCTGGTCGGGTAAACCCCTTACGGATGGAGAGTAACCAAGAAACCGTCAGCAGCACCACCGACACTAACAACATGGGTCTGGTATATAGCCTAAAAGATTTTATGGGAAATATGTTCAAAGAACATTACAGAAGAGAACTCGAGAGATTGCTGGAAGAAGTGATCATATTTTCAAATTCTGATGATGAAGAAGAAGATGATGATGATGATGATGATGAAGATAAGCGTGTAAAGAATCTCAAGAAAGTAATGAAAAATGCTCGAGGAGTGATATGTACATGGGGTAAAATGATCACCGAATGTGCCAATAACGATGAACCGCTTTCTGTTTTAAGAAATGTTCTGGATATAGTGTGTGAAGCAGAGTTGCGTTTTGCTGACATCACATGTATCTGTGCCTTTGTAACTGATGTTTGTGAGGAGTTGGTGTTAAAAGATGCTGATTTCGATGTAAATCCTTTTATTGAAACAGCGGTTGATCATTTCTTAGATTGTGATTTAAAGACATGTCGTGAATTTCTTTTCTGGTTAGAGTGTATCTAACAAAATTTTACTCTTCATACTCTGCATGTAATACCTTGTCTTATTACTCGGAGATAGCTATCATATATCCTTTCATGTATATTTTCTTGTTTTATTACTTTGAGATCGTTGCCATTATCATATATCCTATCATATATCCTGTAACGTTTTTTAATAAAAAGTTTAACGCATACCAGCCTTTGTCTTATTCTTTTGCAAAAGGTTGAGCCGATAACATGGCAGAGCTCATGAAAGATGCTTATTATACACCTTCCAACCCCGGATCATTAGGGGGGAAAAAACGCCTAAAAGACGCGGTCTTTAAGGATAGTGGCGTCCGTCTAAGCGATAAAGAGGTTTCAGATTGGCTTGCCGGCGAGGACGCTTACACATTACACAGAACCGCGCCTGTGAAATACAAACGCAATAGAGTAGTGGTTTATGGTATCGACGCACAGTTCCAAGCGGATCTCGTTGATATGACTGTGTATTCCAAGGATAATGATAATAATAAATATTTGTTGACTTGCATCGATGTATTTAGCAAGTATGCGTGGTGTCGTGTACTAAAGAATAAAAGCGGTGCAGAGGTCACTAAGGCGTTTGAGTCTATACTCAAAGAGCGACGTGTACCGCAGAAATTACAGACTGATCAGGGGACGGAATTTTTTAACAAGCGTTTTCAAGACTTAATGAAAAAGCATAACATCACTCATTTCGCAACAGCTATGGATTTGAAAGCTAGCGTCGTGGAGCGTTTTAATCTAACATTAAAAAGTCGTATGTGGAGATTTTTAACGGCCACAAACTCCCACCGGTACATAGATGTTTTACAAGATATTATGGAGGGGTACAACAGCAGTTATCACCGGAGTATTAGGATGCGACCTTTGGACGTCAACAAAGAAAATGAGGCGAGTGTGTTTCAAAACTTGTACGGTGATATAAAGAAGAATGAAAAGGTTTTATTTAAATATAAAGTCGGAGATCTTGTTAGGATCTCTAAAGTGAGAGGGCCATTCGCCAAAGGGTATGAGCAGAACTACACGGAGGAATTTTTCACAATATCCGCATGCATTCCTCGTCAACCACCTGTCTACAGACTATCTGATTATGACGGCGAGATCATCGACGGAGTTTTTTATGAAAAAGAGCTACAAAAGATCATTGTGAGCAAAAACAAGTCGTTTAAGGTGGAAAAGGTTTTAGGGGAGAAAAAACAGGGGAGGTCTACGCTCGTTTTAGTGAAATGGTTAGGATGGCCGTCGAAATTTAATAGCTATATTGACAAAAAAACTCTGGTGGATTTGCAAAAGCCTTAAAACGCGTAAACTCATTACGGATCGGTTCATTCATGTAAAGGCTACTATCATGGAAGATCAAGGTTTCTATGTTACGTTACCGTGCAACGCATCTTTGGACGTCTATCCTGAAAACCGTATATCTAGTTACAGAACGAGGCTATCTACAACCATCAACTTGAAAGGAAAATGGGATGTTGCGCTTGCTGAAATTGAATATCCTAAAAGTTGGTACACCTTAAGTGATAAGGATGGGGGTTTCACGCTTTACAAGGCCCCACTCCCGACGGCAAAGGAAGGAGATAAACCGGGGGAAAAGAAAAAGATTAGAAAGATATCGGGGGCTACTGTAAGAAAGGAATTAAAAATAAATGGTGGATACTACGCGACCATTTACGATGTAATCCTTGAGGTAAATAAGGTTCTTGCAAAGAACGGAGAACTGCGTTATGATGAATTGAGAAACAAGGTGTATCTAGTGGCAATACGTAACATAGCGGTAGGGTTCTATGGAAAACTCGCCACTATTTTAGGGGTGAAGCCGGATGATCCTCTCGGACGTGAGGACTACCATGCTGAAGCTGATTTTACAACGAGTGTTAATACATACGCCCCTTATCAGGCTGATATTAACGCGGGTCTCTATACGATGTACGTTTACACAGACATTATCCAATATCAGGCCGTCGGGGATTCGCACGTCCCCCTTTTGAGATGCGTACATATATCGGGTGAAAACAAGGAAACGGTTAGTGTTAGATACGACAAACCTCATTACGTACCGGTCAACAAGGAGCTCATCACGGACATTGTCGTGGAATTGAAGGACGATCATAACTGCGAAATACCATTTTCTTACGGAAAAGTTGTTGTAAAACTTCACTTTAAACCGTCGAAACATTCTATTCTTTAAAATGAATTATTATAACCCCCGTGAGACGAACGCTGCGGAATATGTCAATTATTACCGAAATCAGGCCGGCGGAGGTCTGCCAGGATACGCCGGGGGCGGAGTTATGTATGGGGCCGGTCTTGGTGGATTGTTCAGAGGTTTGTTTAGGATGGCCATACCATTTCTCAAAAGAGGGTTCAGCATTGCCAAACCTCACCTAAAATCGGCCGCCAAAAATATAGTGACAGACGTAGTCTCGAACGCTCTGTCGAGATCAAATAACGACGACTCTAAACCGCAAGGCGGATCAGGCTTGATGGTAATGGCACGAAAGAGTCTATCTAAACCTCCGGGTATAAGGAGGCGTGGTCGTACCGTGACAAAAAAGAAGAAAACAGCCCGTTCCTTCAAGAAGTTAGCAGTCGGTAGTAGAAAGCGTAAGAAGTCTGTGAAGCGTAACGTATCAGTTAAGCGAGCCATTTTCTAACATGGCCTTACTACACCGCATGTCAGGCGAGTGCATCAAGTCTGAATTGGACCTATTCACGGTCCCGCTAACGCAAACTGTTATTGAGAAAAACAGCTATTTAGAAGTTCCTCCATTATCGGCTATATCGGACTCTGCTCCGTTGGAGTTTTTATCGCCGGAACCGGCGAGGATTATTTGGACCTAAATAACACCTTGGTGTATCTACGGCTTAAAATCACAGCCCCTGATGGCAGCGACCTAGCGGACGACGCAAAGGTCGGTCTAATAAATTACCCCGGAGCAACTATATTTTCGCAAGTCGACGTCAGTCTTGGTGATCGGCTGATATCTCAGAGTTCGAGTACCTATCCATACCGGGCCATAATCGAGAGCCTCATTAATTACGGTAAAGATGCGCTGGAATCACTCTTCTCCGCGGGGCTGTTTTACAAAGATACAGCCGGTCAGATGGACGTGGCGGATCCCGCGGGCGCTAACGCCGGCTTGACAAAAAGAGCTCGATACACAAGCGAAAGCAAGACTGTCGAGCTACTTGCGCCGATTCACAGCGACATTTTCTTTCAAGAAAAATTAATGCTGAACGGCGTTGACATTAAAATTCGCATGATCAGAGGCAAGGATGAATTCTGTCTGATGAAAACTGGTGACCCCGCTTACAAATTAAAAATCATGACTGCGTCACTGTTTGTCAAGAAAGTGTCCGTATCACCATCCGTTAGACTAGGACACGCGCAGGCCTTACTCGGGGCCACGGCCAAGTACCCTATAGACAGGGTATGCCTAAAAAATTTCTCCATACCGGCCGGCAGCCGTGTTTCAAATCAAGAAAATTTGTTTTTAGGAACCCTGCCAAAATCTTTAGTTCTGGCTATGGTTGATAACGATTCATTCACTGGAAACTATGGGAAAAACCCCTTTGCATTTAAACATTATGACTTGGAGTACCTGGCAGTCTACGTCGACGGACAGCAATTCCCTGCAAAGCCGCTGCAACCCGATTTTGCAGCGGGGCTGGCGGTACGTGAATTTTACCAGCTGGCTATGGCAACGGGTAGACATCTTAAAAACCAACCGTTATCTATCGACCGCGATGATTTTCTGAACGGATACGCGCTTTACGCCTTTAACCTCACACCTGATGAAGACTGCGGTCAGCACATCTCCCTCGTCAAGTCGGGTAACATCAGACTCGAAGCCCGTTTCAAAAACCCACTGCCGCGCACTATTAATTTAATAGTTTACGCGGTTTTTGACAGCATCGTGGAGCTCTCTAACCGCAGACAGGTTCTGGTCGATTACTATTGAAATGAACACGGTACAACTCACCGCCGTCATGGAAAAAATCATGTGCAAACCACATTTTATCGGTGTTCTACCGTGTGATCAACTCCCTACGGTACCGATAACGAACTTACCTGCAGTGACGATAATTAATACGGATCCGGCCCACATGCCGGGGGAGCACTGGACCGCTGTTTATTTGGATGAGGACGGACCTAGTTGTTTTTTCGATAGTTATGGCAACCCTCCGGACAGTGATCTCTTTCCACCCACCATCAAAACATTTCTAACAACCAACTCCGCTACCACCCTATATTCAGCCAGACGAGTCCAAGATTTTACATCGGATGCGTGCGGACAGCACTGTGTGTTTTTTCTGTACCACATGGCCAGAGGTGTCGACTATGACAATGTGCTGAGGCTCTACAGTGACGATTATATTAAAAATGATAAAATGGTCAGGCTCTTTGTGAAAAGATTAAGGCCGAATGTTTGTAATGAAAAATTAAGGCTGTGTATTCAATGTGTACAATCTTGTAATACTTCTACGGACTGTGGTTGATTGATCAAATTAACAATGTGATTGTTTAGTATATAAACGAATAAAAACGCTTAAACGGGGATCTTTTTCTTGTCTTTTATTTTACATGCAAACATCCGGTACATGAACAGTGCATTTAGTTATGCCAATATTAACAAAATAAAGAAACCTTAAAATTCTAACCACTGTCCACGATCGAAAGAATGCGACTTAAACGATGAATCCTCTGATTGCGGAGACGATGAGTGGGGGAATTTTTTCTTTTTTGGCTTTTTAGCTTGGGGGCCATACTCAGTGCCGTCGGCGCGTGGTTTACTCTTTAAAGAATTAATCGTTTGTCTAACATGATGATTCGGCACTGTAGAAAATGGAATGTTTAATTCCCCAAATGCTTGTAGAAACTTGGTCCATCCTACGGGTCTTTGGTCATCCCGTACCTTGTGCGGAGCAGTGATATTTTTTATCAAATCAAACATGTGTGACCCCGGTATAACTTTACCCTTGAACACAAACTCCCCCGACTCGTTCCAATCGCTGATCTCTTTAGCTTTAGACATTTTGTCTAATATGTAGCGCGTATTTTTCGCGCTCCTTGATGGTACATTCTTCAGAACTTCGGTCGCGACATCTTCCACATTGCCGTTGTGGCCATCGTCGGTAGGACCACGGTCGTCTTTATGGGTGGGCTCGGAATGAGGTAGTGAAAGGGTTAAAACGCTACTCTCGCGATTGCCTTGTTTAACGAGTGCCAAAAACCTGCTCAGGGTGTTTGTATAGAGTTTGGCTTTTTCGTATTGATTCAAATCAGACCTCTGTAGAATACTTCTTATGGTTGTATCCAGATCGTTCTCAACGGTCTGTTGAATATTCTCACGAACATTTTCATTTCTCAGCTTTTCCAGTTGGTGTTGAGGCACTAAATACATCTTCTCGGCGTATTCCATCGTCAGCCCTGTCTAGACGCTATTAAGCTTGAAATAAAGGGCACAGCGACACTCAGGAGAGGTAAAAGAAAACCGCCAGTCTGGTTGAAAATGCGCTTCTTGGCAGATATACCAATTTTTTTATTGGTAACAAATTTAATTTCCGATTTCCTCCTCTTCAGTTTTTCGTACTGCTGACGGTTGATAGGAATCGTGCCATAGAGTATGTTAAGAGCGACTTCGCACAATGTTAAAATGAGTTCGTCGGATGCCGATTGTAAAATAAGACGGCGTTGTTTAGGCGTCGATTTATGTAGCAGTTTTAATAGCGGGAGATGTTTACAAAGTCTGGTCGACATAGCGACTGTCACGTCCTTCGTTTTTTCTGGAGATAAACCACTTGGTGGTTGGAAAGCAACCCCGTTCTGAGGCGAAATTGTTCAGGAGTTTTTGCTTTATAGTCTATCATTAGATAGCCGAAAGGTTGACTCGTAGCATCTTGATAACACTCCATGAAGTATTTTGCGTTTCCGGGGTACATCTGCCGTCCTAGCACAGCCACTTGATTGGCATCCCGCGGGTTTTTAAACAGAATTAAGTAATTTGTGTTTAAGCTAATGGTCCTGCTGGATTTACCTTGGACAAACAAGTTTTGAGTGATGTATATAACGCTGAGATTGCGGTGGTGCACAAATTGCGTAAAGGCCTTTTCGACAGACTTGTTCCCGCAGGCCACTCCCATCAAATCATCCAAAATGAGTAGGTTGGTTTTACTGACAGGTAGTAAATCATCATCATCCAGACACGGAGGAATTCCTTCCACAAATTTAATGTCATACAATTTAAGTAATTCGTCGTACAATGGTTGCCAGCAATCATACAAAAAAACAATGTTTTCAATTTTTTTAGAAATCAAATTCATCCCATTTTCCAACAGTTTTTTTTACAAAATAACTCTTCCCTGAATTTGAAGGACCGCTTATCACACAACTGAATGGGAACTGAAGTCTGAAATCAAAATCAGAAACATCCCGGGACCCTCTGTGCATCGTAGGTTCAGTAGCCATAAGGAAGGGTGGTGAAGTCGGACAGAAGTCTGCGCTTATTATACACCACCTTAAACCTTTTAACGACTGACTTGTTATGCAAAGTGAGCGTCTTTTTATTCCTCACAATGTTTTCAGTATGAGCCAGGATGTATTGCGTATCATCAGACAAAGTCACATAACCGTCAACCAGACCGATAAGGCTATCCAGACAGATGGCTTGGGAATTTTTAGCGTTCAACGTTATACCCTTAGCTTTCATGCACACTTTACCTTTGGCCGTGCGATAACCGTAAGATTTTGGGCCGCTGGAGCAAAACTCTGTGATATAATCACCGTCATCTATCTCATTTGTCAGCTCCCCCAAATAATCACCCAGAGGTGGCTCCCAGTCACCGTCCCTAGACACAAAAATTACACTGTCTGTGTCGGAGTACAAGAGACGGTCGCCTAGTTTGTCCATGAGTTGGTACAATTCCAACCGAGCGTGCGCGGTTGTAAACGCACCTACAAATACATTAATGTCACGAGTCTCAACAACGTCTCCCTTTTTAGGACGATGTTGGAAAAGCGCTACGTCGTCCGAGACAAAAGTGAAATATGTCATGGTCTCGGTTTCGCCAAAAACTATTCTGGTGAAAAGTTCGGGATCGTTCACGAGCGTGGTTTGAGGTAGCCCCTCCCTCATCGAGAACCTCCCCCAAAGGCAGTTTAACAGTAATTTGTTGATGGACCTCTGTGCGGGGTTATGATTGATATGTTTAGGATCAAGTTGTATCCCCTCTTTTTCAAAATAACTCTGAATGTAAGTCTCTTTGTCACTGTCTGTGACAACGTTTGACGGGTACCCCGATGCTTGTTGTTTCAACCGCAAAAACGTCTTTACGTATTCGCTAAACAATGTGTCTGATTGTTGCGGAAAGTGCCATACCTCGTCTATTTTCGCGACGACGTACCCCTTCTCGATGGCTTTTAAAAGTTCGATACTGACCCAACACCCCTCGAGCGCCCTCTCCTCGTTGTTGTGGTTGCAGTTTGTTGTTTGGTTTTGATCGCAAGCGCATGTGCGACATAACGGGAACATCAGTTTACCGTTGCATCTGTAAGGGAGAACAGGATGCAATAATTTGCGCGGAGGGTAGACGGTAGCTTTTATTAAACCGTAATAATTTTCGATAGGTTCAAAATCTTTGAAAATGATTTGAGGATGACCGATCGGATAGCTTTTTCTAGCCTGACAAAACGGGTATAAACTGGTAAAATCCAAGTAACTTATTTTCTCAGTTTCACGCGTTTTGTGGTAGAGTTTATATGCGTTCGTACGACCGCCGAACAACGCCTCTCGCGGCTTCAACCTCTCTGGGGCGGAATAAGTGCTCATAAATTCCATCACAGCAGGGTCAGTCTTTTTCATCCTGTCCCATTCACATTCCCAGATCACTTCCATCTGTAAACCGTATGCGTTCTGCAGAATTTCAACCTTGTCGTCAAACTGACTCCTGAGAACCCCATAGGTTACACCCGACAGGGGGTGTCTCTGATGAGGTTCAAAGCGACACGAATGTCCATGGTAAAAACATCCGTTGTATTCCAACCCATGCCTAGTCCCATTTTGCTCAAAGTAGCCGTCTAAAAAATAACGACCGACCGACACTTCGCCGTGGTTTAAAGCATGATGAATGTCGACGTTTCGAGTCTTTTTTACAAACTCTAACCATTCGATCGACGCGCTCGAGTACGTCTTACTCTGTTGAACGTATGCATTGTTATGCGTCAGAGCCAGCGTATCTTTTTCGAGATAGTGTGTTTTGAAGACTCCCATACTACAGCTTGCTAACGTCGTGAATCCAAATGGATCGAGCTTGGTGCACTCTATGAATGCCTCGCGGTATTTCATACACCCTTCGCGCAGCAAAACGACGTCATTCACGCCGTAATCGTACAACTCGTTCTTAAAGTTAAACACTTTATCAGTAGTTGTGCCGTACCACGCGTCAAACTTTGCCTGATCCTTATCGGACATGTTATCGTAGTTGTAGTACTTCTTGTCAGGGTAGGGGCCGACATAACTCTCATTTTCGACTCTGTTGAAAAGATGTGGGAAGTAGCCTTTTTCTACGGTGCTCAGGTTTAACGCAGAAGGCATCTTTGAGAGGGCCATTGGGATAAATGCATAGCTGTCAATATACCGCTGGTCAAAAGCGTCATCATACATGAAGATTAATTTACATCCCTGCATTATGACGTCGAGCTTAAGACCCGCTTTGCAAAAATACTCCAGAATTAGAAAGGAGTCGAATCTAGACGCGTAATGGGCAATGAAACAGTACCCTTTATATCTGGGTTGCCTGAATCGGGTGATTAGCTTCGCGATGCAGTCGACGCCATCGGCTACAAATCTCTTTCCGTTAAAAGTGATTGCACAAACAAAATTGGCGACGTGTTTCCCATTTTCATAACGAGTTTCAAAATCGTAGAAAATGTAATTTGTGGAGGGTTGCTTGGGTGTAAGAGGCTGTATGAAACAGTTATGTACACCGAGAGGTTGAAGAACTTCGTGACAATGTACACATCGATGAGGGGCGCATTCGTGCGGTTTTCTAGCAACAGTGTATCGCCTGTTGCATAGTTTGCAATATTTTATAACATCGCACGGAGGATTACCTCCATCTGGGGTAGGTTTTTTATGCATTTCGTAGCAGTAAGCGGAGTTACAGAAACGCAGGCAATCGGGACAGTGCACCGGTTTTTTAGGGAATCTGTGACATTCGGGGTCATGACACATGTTACATACGTAGTTACAATGATGATCTCTGCGATTTGTGTAACCTTTATAACAAAATTCACACACGTAATCAGCGCCTATGAATGCCGTCAAATTCAGTATCATGTAGTAATGAGCGTCATGCAGATAGAGGCATACTGTTTTAGGATGAGGTTCATCCTGATTTTTGAATGTTTCTATCGTACCGGCGGTCGGTCTGTAAAAAACGACGATTTTGATACCTAACAGGGTTTCGAACGACGCTATGTTGTCCAGTCCAATTTTATTGTGGATGGAGAACCCCGCATTGTTGTGGATAATGGTCGCCATTCTTTCTAGTTCGCTCTCGGGTAAGTGTGGGTTGAGAAAATGAGCGAGACAGATGGAGAAACATAGATTATTCGAGATGTTTAACGGGCAGAATAACGACATTTTTTTACGCTTAATCACCTCGTGACAAGCCAGATCGGTGAGTTTGCGCCGTACCCGACCACCGCCTTGTCTGTTAATGGCTATGTTCGCATCAATCTCGACAGAGTCATCCGTCAATATCTGGTCATCACTCTGTAAAACTTTTTCAAATTGATCCAGAAACATACCGACGTCATAATTACTCCCTGATGTTAAAACAGTATTAATGGGAGTTCTCAAAGAAGGAGCGGACATGGATAAATTGATAACACACCCGTCTCCACCAATATCTCGCGCAAACGTCACTATATCGCTGAAGGTATTGTGTAAAAAATTATGATATGAGGCCAAATCATTAGAGTTGATTTCTCTCAGATTCATCGTCCTACGCAATTGTACGCTGTTGAAGCGTGGTCTTGGTAAAACATGATATCCGTTTACGGAACCACCGTGTCTAATCACTGTGTCAATGTCGGGACGTTGTGTCTGAGGTCTATCGGTAATACTACTGGACGGTAGTTCAACAGCCTGATTACCTGTTGGGCGAGCTGAGTTGTCAGACGTTGGCTGATCAGAATTTTCGGTACCGGTAGGGGTAGCATCACCGATAGATGATGGAGGGATATTGCCGCCGCTATCTGTGGAGAGTGTAGGATCATTACATTTTGAGCCATTATTTAGACCGGCACCATCTTGTACGTTGGGTATGGAGTTGTCATTTAATAAACTCTGTAATCGATCACACAGGTCAACGGTGTGTGATTGTGCTACAAACATTTCTAAATCATCCAAATTATAAGAACGTTGTAACGAAACATCATTTAAAGACATTTCTACAGATTCTGGATACATATTCAACATCTGTCGTAATCTATCACACCTTTGGTCAGAGTTATCAGTATGCAAGTCAAGCTCACGCTGTAACAGCTCTGTGAGAGAATGGTCTGGTTGACAGGAATGCATTTTGTCTCCACAAAAACATTTCTCATCGGCCATTTTAATATTTATTTTGTTCAAAAACAGTAACGGTATCAAAACGGTTTGCTACAAAATATAAAAACATTCAGGCGGAAATTTTAAAATTCATAACACGTGAAAGAATATACAAATCATAGTGTAATAAAACAGACAAACATTCAATTGTGAAAATGTTTGATTTCTTGTACATCTCTGTGAGTTGCACATAGAAGATCCACCATCAGTCTTTTCTCTCTCAGATTTTCATTACCGTTAGATAGTACACACCCGAACCCTCTCTCATTCATTGTCATCTGCTCATTTAAAAGGCGGATAATATCATCCAAACGGGTTTCAATTCCACCCATACGCGTGTGTATTGCCAGCACTTCGGTAAGGGTATGATTGAGCGTTGCTTCAATGCGCTCACTGCGCTGGTGACCTCGAGATGAACTATTGCTCGAAACCACTGACACGTTGCCGTCTTCTCCTTCTTCTTCTTCTTGATCTTCTTGGTCTTGTTCTACTGGTTCTTCTTGTGATGGATACGGGGTTTGGCCGCCTCTCGTTGGTGCGTCATCTTCGCTTGCCCATGACGCTTGGTCCCAAGCATTTAGCTGTGAATCAGACCATCTTAGTACACTCGCTGACGTTTGTCTTTCTGTAAAAAAATAGCAGATAACGTCAAGATTTTCGCCTATACTTCATATTTTCAGGATTATTTCAGTCAATGAACCTAAAATAATGAATAATGTTCTTTACCGTCATTTACCGTGGGTATATGTATCCTCATAGGGGTGACGACACCAATGATTCTTTTCTTTGCGGGTGGTTCGTAGTCATCACCCTGAAGATCTTCATCTGAAGTAAGGTGTATTGTGTCTGCGTTAGATATTACATCGTCATTGTTTCTTGATGACGGCGTTATAGGCGGGGTGCCATTTCTTAATACGATCTCACTGGGGGTGGCGCCCTGGTCCTGCCTTTCGGCCACTCCTTGCTCTTGTGTGAGGTCTATAAAGCCTGGTTGTGTGACTAGCTGGATTAATTCTAAATTAAAACAAAACATATTATCACATATTTCAAAATAGATATGGAAATTTGACATGCTGATTTGACATAAACATTACTAAACCATATCACATGAGAGCATATATTTACCATTGTCTGAGGTTTCTGCAACAAATGCCTGGTCTGATACTGCAAATAAGACAAATGACAATTGTAATTTTTATGATTTACATATCACGTGAGAACATGTATTTACCCGGGTCTGCGCCGCCTATGTTAAATGTTGGTGTTGTTACTGTAAAATAAGACAGATGACATTTGTAATTTTGTAATTTACATGAACAGAAGTAAAAGTAAAAATAATAATGTTTACTCACAAAAGTCAATTGAATCAAAAGCATTCAGTTCGATGTTTGAACCTACGGAGCAAATAGACCTGTTAAAACGGTTGATTCAATGTCAGACTAATTTCACATATTTATGCATATTATTATTATTATTAAGAACTAGCACAACATATGCAGAAATGCCTGTATTTAGCATCCAAAACCAGAATTAAATTTACTGGGAATCAAACAGGTGGCAAAATGGCTCCATCTTGTGACCAAAAAGTGAATAGCACTCCCGAAAAACATTAAACATTTACATATCATGTTAAAGCATGTACAGTAATCCAAAATACAATATAATATGTTTACTTTTAAAAAATGTAGAAATACCAAGAACACAGCACATGCAGAAATGCCTGTATTTAGCATCCAAAACCAGAATTAAATTTACTGGGAATCAAACAGGTGGCAAAATGGCTCCATCTTGTGCCCAAAAAGTGAATAGCACTCCCGAAAAACATTAAACATTTACATATCATGTTAAAGCATGTACAGTAATCCAAAATACAATATAATATGTTTACTTTTAAAAAATGTAGAAACACCAAGAACACAGCACATGCAGAAATGCCTGTATTTAGCATCCAAAACCAGAATTAAATTTACTGGGAATCAAACAGGTGGCAAAATGGCTCCATCTTGTGCCCAAAAAGTGAATAGCACTCCCGAAAAACATTAAACATTTACATATCATGTTAAAGCATGTACAGTAATCCAAAATACAATATAATATGTTTACTTTTAAAAAATGTAGAAATACCAAGAACACAGCACATGCAGAAATGCCTGTATTTAGCATCCAAAACCAGAATTAAATTTACTGGGAATCAAACAGGTGGCAAAATGGCTCCATCTTGTCCCCAAAAAGTGAATAGCACTCCCGAAAAACATTAAACATTTACATATCATGTTAAAGCATGTACAGTAATCCAAAATACAATATAATATGTTTACTTTTAAAAAATGTAGAAACACCAAGAACACAGCACATGCAGAAATGCCTGTATTTAGCATCCAAACCAGAATTAAATTTACTGTTAAACAAGCAAAATAGCAAAATGGCTCCATCTTGTGGTCAAAAAGGGAATACCATGTAAACGATTGTATCTACTGTTAAACAAGCAAAATAGTAAAATGGCTCCATCTTGTGCCCGAAAAGTGAATAGCACTCCCGAAAACATTAAACATTTACATTACGTTTAAAACATTTGTGTAAAATCACATCAAACACCACTATTTATGTTTGAATCGTACTAAAACCGTAACAGAAACTGATCAGAACCAAAAATCATTACTTAAAACCAAGTTGATAACGGCATAACCCGGAACAGGAAAACGGCATTGACCGTAAATAAAAGTCTGCGCATGCAGTTATGTTTTAATTATTTGATCATGATATATTTGTAATGTAGAAAAATACAATCACGCTATATTGAGGACAAAAGTAAAACATTGCTTTTTGAAAATCCTATATCGGAACAACCTCGTAAAGTAAAAATGAACGATAGCAATTTCAACACACCAAGACAGCAAAATTAAAATAAATATTCTTACCTCGTGACATTTTCTTCTGGACAACGAAGTAGCTTCTGGAAGACTTCTGGCAGAGTTCCAATTAAGATGTGAAAGTCGGACTCTGATGACCCGCTTTTAACCTCAGCTGGGGCTGTAGGGGTGGGGCGCCCCGTGTTGCGTCGCGAAATTACTCAAATAATGAAAACATTTGACAGAGTTTTTTCATATAACTATAAACAATCATATATATATATATATATATATATATATATATATATATATCTATATATATATATATATAAGATAGATAGATAGATAGATAGATAGATATTACCAAATTAAAAATTAAAAATTACAAATAACTTATAATTGTGATTGCTTATATTATTATAATCTACTGTTTTTATATAATGGCGGATCCGCTGATCACAGAGCCTATATATATATATATATATATATATATATATATATATATATATATATATATAGTTAAAAATAGATCAGATTATACCTAACATTGCGTTTCGCTCAGACTGGTCTTTTCATCAATGCCCAAAAGGTGGCGCCAGAGGTCCGTGCAAAACTCTCTTGGTAGACCACCTGGGTTCACGCCTCTCTTGTGAGAACAGCGCTATGTAAATATCTCAGCGGTGTTAAACAGTTGTCTATTGTATTGGGATGTTTGTCGTAACAAGCCATAAACATTTTCGGTATCCTTAAACAGACAACCATTGTATTGGGATTATTGTTCTAAAAAGCCATAAACATTTTGGGCATCCTTAAATAGTCACTAATTGTATTGGGATTATTGTTCTAAAAAGCCATAAACATTTTGGGCATCCTTAAATAGTCACTAATCGTATTGGGGTTATTGTTCTAAAAAGCCATAAACATTTTCGGCATCCTTGAACAGACAACCATTGTATTGGGATGAATATGAGGCGGTCTATTGGAACGGTGTGTGTGTGTGTGTGTGTGTGTGTGTGTGTGTGTGTGTGTGTGTGTGTGTGTGTGAGAGAGAGAGAGAGAGCGAGAGAGAGAGAGAGAGTCGGATTATAAGTATTAAAACTTCATGATGTTTAAAGGAATTACATTCCCTGGAAATGTAAGATATTATTATTTTCATCCAGCTAAAACTATATTATTATTTAGTAAGATGTGTAAGATATTTTTTATATTTTCATCTAGCTAAAACTATATTATTTAGTAAGATGTTTGATTATTATTATTCAGTGTAATGTGTGTATATCTCATCCCTAATGTTTAGCCCTAATAGGGTATGTCCATCACATAGAGACTTTATATCTGGAATCATTTTAAATCAAATCACTCAATATTCCTAGCTCATTTTTAAACATACAGAGATTTATTTTAAGCATCACCCTTATAGGAAGATTTATTAAAACTTTAAAGATTTTTAACAACATATTTAAACATTTTGAACACTTTCTCTGGAAAAGGTAACAGACTAAGTGTCCCATAGAATGCAGCATGGACCATTGTTGTCACTGCCTGGCTGGGTGTGAGCTGCTCACTTGGAAAGACAGAGAGAGAGTGGGAGAGGGATTGGATTGCTCCAATGTTGTTCATTATTCAGTTTAATATATTATATAAATATATTTTCATTTATTTTAAATAGATCTGTATTACGTGTGTGACGAGAAAGAGAGAGAGAGAGAAAGAGAGAGAGAGAGAGAGAGAGACAGAGAGAGAGAGTGCGTATATTGCATTGACCCTATTGGTAAATTATTATTTTTTCATTGAGACGAAGAGGATGTCCACATACAAAAACCCCTGTGACGGAATGCGACAGCCCCGAAATAACTGTTCAAACAACCGGGTCAAACGATCATTCACTCCCGGAGGTCACGGGTCAACAACCAGATGGACAAACACAAACAACATTACATTCATCCTAATATCCGAAGGTCACAGGTCAATGACATCAGGGTCAAAGGTTGTGTTGACACAGCTGGACACTCAAGGTCATGTGGGGAGGGGGGACGACATGGGTGGTCCGGAAGGGGGTGGTACCGGAAGCAATAAATCACTTTTTGTCACATGCCCCAGGGTAATAACTACTTACCTAACCTGAGAATAATAAAAATAAGGTAAAGGTGCTTAGAGACGCATCGCAAAACAATATAGTTATGAACACTGATATAAACAGACAATTTATTTTGATACACATTCATTTGGCATATATTCAGGTTGATCATCTCAATGGCCAAAAGTGTCCAGGTCATCCTGAATTCACTGGTCATTAATGTTCATAAACATGCATGTTCATCATGGGGTTTTATTAGGGGCACATGAAATTCTGAAATTGAAATTTTGAAAGAAGAAAATGTTTTAAACTATGTCAAAACATATATCAGAAATCCTGGAATAAAGATGGCAATATAGCCTTGATTTGCTTTTGATTAATAGATGCTTTGTATAATGTGTGATGGAGTGAACATGTGATATTGTGTGAGGGTGCTTTCACACCTGCCTCATTTAGTTCGGTTGAATCGTACCAGAGTTTGTTTGCCCCTTTGGTGCGGTTCGTTTGGGCAGGTGTGAAAGCAGCAATCGCACTCGGGTGCGCACCAAAAGCGGACCAAACAAGCGTACCGAGACCTGCTTGAAGAGGTGGTCTCGGTACGCTTTCAAACGAACTCTGGAGCGGTTCGCTTGAGATGTGAAAGCAATCGACCCAGTTAACGGACCAACGAACCAAATTATATCATTTTCATAACGGAAAATATGATATAAAAATCAGTAATGTCTGATTCTGTGAGTGAGCACATTATTTACCATATCTGAAAACCAACGATCGCCTCTGGTGTGTAATTACACTTCTCCGTGCGAGAATGCTGTCCCGACGAAGTCTCAATTCCCGCTCTGCTTCGTTATAAAATTCAAATGGTCTCTCTCGACAGACACACGGATAACAGGTCGCCTACTAGACAGCGCTGGGAAATCCAGAGATGGAGAGAGAGAAAGAGCGCGGGTTTGAATTTGCCGCAGCAAATATGAATTAACTGCGGGAGAGAGCTACATTTATAAAGTGTTTGTGTGTGTCTCGTCAGTTTCAAATAAAGCCACAATAAACTCATGGAGCGAACTTGTCAATCATTATTTTGATGGATGACGCAGAGAAAATTCTGACCAATAAGAGGACAGTTTTACTCCCATGTGACTTACCTTAACGCATTTTGGTACGCTTTGAAATTTTGCCATGTGAAAGCGAACCGAACCAAGAAAAAAAAGCAACATTGTAACAAATTTAGTCCCTGTTTCGGAACAAAACAAGCGATCCATAGGTGTGAAAACACCCTGAGACATTTAATGACTTTTTGTTTTTGTACAAAAAGATGGGCATGGACTTGCCAACAACAAACTTCAGCTACTGTAGCAGTCCCATAAAAAAATCAAAAAATTACATTTTTAGTCAAAGATTTTGACATTTTTAATGACATTTTTTTTTTATTTACTTAAACTATTTTTATAACAACAAAACGTTATCTTTTTACAGACAGTGGCCATCAAATCATTAGCACAAATGCATTATTTGAATGTCTGGAATCACTGTAGTTTTTTTTAAGAAATGAATTTCACAAGGATGAAGTTTATTCAACAAGGATGAATTAAATAGATTTAAAAAAGAAAGACATTTCTAATGTTACAAAAGATTTGAATACTGTTCTTCAAACTTGCTGTTCTGTGAATCATCAGGTCACGGTTTCCTCTTTTCAGCACTGATAATAGCAGCTCAGAATGATTCTTGATCATCAAATCATCATATTAGATTGATTTCTGAAGGATCATGTGACACTGAAGACTGGAGGAATAAACAGCCATTTGAAATATATTAAAATAGAAAACAAATCACAAAATTACTGTTTTGCCTTTAATGATCAAATAAAGCTTAAACATAAAGAATTGTATTAATCCTTTTGAAGAACAATATCATATCAAAATGAACAAGAGCACAATAACAGAACTGATATCGGTCCTCAAAAACATGTACACAGGTTTATTTCAGTTGTTACAGGCAGTGATGAACTCAATGATAATAACTAATGAAATACAGAGTTTTAAAACATGGCAAAGGAAGAGCAGAACGAGCTGAACTCATTGTAGACGATAGCTGAAGGTTGTTACACAAAGTGTCTGTCATTCAGTTACAGACGACTGCACAAATCCAGCATACTAATGAAAACATTATGAACTGTTAGCTAGAAGAAAACAACTGTAGTTTAGGCGTAAGTCAGCCGCCCGTGAGGCTGAGAGTATAGTTATCTTTATGGAATAATCCACTAATGTCTGGAGATTCAGTGTGAACTAATATTCTCAGTCGCACGTACAATCGCGCATGTCTGCCAAACTCATTAATATTCATGTTAGCTCCGCCTTCAGAATAGCTGTTCTCACTGTCCAATGACAGTGCGTGTTACATTCACAGTGACAGAGGATTGGCTCTTCACACTGAGGTGAAATCTGATTGGTTGCTCCACGTGTGTCCTGACCAATGGCGTTTTTAACTCGACTGACAAACGGATAAAGAAAAGCAATTGGCCAAAGCTTTTAAAAACAGATTTAAAATGATTTATTAATGTACGCTTAAAACATGAATCAAATAAACAGTTTTAAATGTGTGTATTTATTGGTGCGTGTAAAAATGTCCATTTGTGTTTGAATGATTAAATTGATGAATTGATTGTTGATGTTATTTTTCAGTGGGTTAGTGGATCTAAATCTGTAAGTGTCACTCCTGCTCCTCATAACGACACCACATGACACAATATACATGAGTTCAACATTTATTACAATATTTCAACATTTACTTCATCATGTGACTCTGAGTCATTAACACACATTTATTGTGTCCTGATATTTCAGTGTTAATGTCATGAAGAGACTCTACAACAGTTTCACTGATGATCCATAATTATAAACCCTAAACCCAGGATACAGTGGTTGAGTGAATGTGGTCTGGACTGTGTGGATGAGGATCATTGTGTCTCCAGAGACGCTGTAGAAGGACAGAGTTCCTGCACTGTGATCCACATACACTCCTACTCTATAGTGATTCATCCCATACAGTCCTGATCTACTGATGATGGGCTCTACAGGGAGATCAGTGTCTATCTTATTGTGTCTGAATGAGTATCTGTAGGAAGAGCAGATCAAACTCCAGGACTGATCATTAGCTCCAAACCGACACTCACCCCGTCCCTTCCTGCTGATGCTCTTATATGACACTGATATATATGCATCTCCACTCCACTCAATCTCCCAGTAACAGCGTCGATCACACACACTCTCTCTACACAACACCTGAGGATACTCATCAAATCTGTCTGGATGATCAGGATACGACTGTGGTGTGCCAGTGAATGTAATCACTGTGTTCCTCTCAGACAGATGGAGGTGTTTATTCACTGTGTTCAGATCCAGAGTGATCCGATGGGAATCTGATGGAGATAAAACACATCACAATCAGGAATCAATCTGTCCATCTTTTAATCTACACCAGTGTTTCTCAACCCTGGTCCTGGAGGACCCCCAACACTGCAGGTTTTGTCTTTCTCCCCAATTAAACACACCTGATCCAACTCATCAGCCAATTAGAAGAAACTCCACTACCTGAAATGAGTGTGTCAGACAGAGGAGACTTTCAAAATGTGCAGTGTTGGGGGGCCTTCCAGGACAGGGTTGAGAAACACTGATCTACACTGTAAACATGATTTCTGCTGCTTGTTAAATGAACTTCATTAAATCAGGACAGAATGTGCAGTAATTGTGTGCTTTAAGTGGATTTACTCCATTAAAATGAGTTAAACACGTCAAACTGAAGTTGACTTCATCATTATTGGTGTTGAAGGAACTGAAACTGGGCAGTTCCCAGCATGCTTTGCTCTGGTCTGGATCTATCCCAGAATCTGAGGAGTTCATGTAGGAACTTGATTTAGGATCTTCTGGTCTCTAGTTGTGAATCTTAAAGCCTCCATCAGTTCGGTGATCGACTCTCAGGTCTGTTACCAAGAGCAGCTGCTGTGAAGAAACGCTCCAGATTCAAATGGAGGATCAAAACAGCTTTAATGAAGTTTGATCAAAGCCTGGCACTGTATTTCACCAGTCTGTCTGCATAACATCATTGAATCAATTATTGCATTGGTGGGAACGAACTAATGCCGTCCCAATTGACTGATCGACTGTCTCTTTCCTGTTCACGCACTTAGAGGAACTGAATCACAATTTTTAGCATTATCTCTGAGCGGCGGGGCTTTTTGACTTTCTCAGTTTGTGTAAATCTACTGAGGGTTCAGGGAATTTATTTTGTTCCACATTAATTTCACACATGTCTGGTACAAATATGTGGCTTTGTTTCATTAATACAGTGTATACTTTCTTCTTTATTTACTCCAAAAGAAGGGAAGTGAAATGTGACAACATGCCCCATATGACAGCTAAAACTGTTATCTGATTTAATTAAAAAATATACATGACAAACTAAAATATTGTCATTAAAAGACAATTATTTTTTTCATATAAAATATATATATTTTTTTAGAAATTCAAAAGTAAATAATTGTGTGTTTGACAGTGAACACTCTCACAGAAGACGAGATAAATAGACGAGATGCTGTAAATGTCTTGAAATAATGTTTTCTGGATGTTCAGGTTCTTCCTCTCAGTCTTTATTCACCTTTTTCCATGGTTTCTCAGCAGAAATTAATAAAAGTTGATTACGCCAGTTGTATCGTAACTGTATAGTATAGCGGGACACATTGTAACGCAGAACGAACCCTATCTGGATTATAAACCTAGTCAGTGTCTTCTGATAGTTAGTGAAGCATTAAAGAACGAGCAGATTGGAGATTAAAATAATATCAGATTTGTCTCATTTTACATAAGCTTATTTTTCATCGATATTTTTTGTTCAGCGATATCTCACAATTCTGAATTTTGGTGCATTTTTTTTCTCTGTATTTTGTCTATATGGCTACTAGTAAATAAGTTTGTTCATGCTAGCGTGTGTGGAAGTATTTAAACCACGTGTGTTACAACCCCGCATTACATGATTAACGAACAACAAAGCCTCACTTTCTTTCCAGTCACGTGAATGCTTCACTTTGTGCATTGAATGTTTGAACTCAGACCACTACCAAGTTCAAAACCCTTTACTAACATTTTAAAAACATGTAGCGCCCCACTCCCTTAAAATTATGTGAAAGGGGCCCTGGATTCGTTTGTTGTTAGATCTCTCTAAATATTCTCTGATTATTATTAGCTTCGTTTCAATAAACCTTTTCTCTGCTTATTAACTGATTAAAATAACCACACTGTCTGTTAAATGAAATTGAACTTTGATTAGTTTACTTAAGGCAAATATAATAATATAACAGAATAAAATGTCAAGTTTTCCCCCTTACAGATGCACAATAGTCAAGTTTGCCCTCAAAATCAACAAATTACAAATATAACACTTTGTAGTTGTTCAATGTAATTAGTAAAGTTGGACAACAAATGCAAAAATGTCTCCAATATCCCTCAATATAATATAAAAGTGGTGCTTTATACTCCAGTCCAACTATTCACCCAAATTGGTTCAATCAAACATACAAAATAATATTCAGAAACTACTTTTCAATGTTCAAAATGGCCATAAACAAATTATGTAACCCGTTGCAGGCCTGATATGTTGCTGGGGTTCGTCGAGGCACAAAACAACTTGCCGCTTCGCTCAATGAGCAAATAAAACACCAGCGGTCTTACCAGCGCTAGTCCGCGCTAGCTCTTGTGTGACGCACTTTCTTCACGAGGGAATTACAGTCCGGGAAGAAGGGAATGCAGACCGAGGAACCTGTCCATCGATGCCAGAGGAACCACTGAGAAGTCCTGGTATCTCAGGGCGCTATCTGGGAAGTCTACAGTGAATTCAGTTAACAAAAGAGGCGATATGCGATGGTTTTCCACCATCGCGAGTCTCTCACGTGCTGATGAGTGCTGTTTCGTTAGAATCAGCCACGCAGCTGTGTTATCCGAAGATCCGAAGGGAAATTTCTATCCCTTCACCGCCAAACAACATTACACCAAACTTAAATCAGTTCTCTTTTGGACAACTGCCATAGAATGGTATTTTTAATATTTTAGTTAAACTTAGATGCTCAATCATACAGCCATCACCTCCTCTTCTCCGTCGTCCTTCTCTCTACTTGTGCGTTCAACCAATCCCGTTGCACAACAACCGCTAAGACTTATAACAAATGAACATACATTTTTTCTTTTCAATCAAAATGAACTTATACATACATACAATTAGGGGAAAACAATCCATATGAAATAAAAATATAAAATAATAAAAATGATATATAGAAAATGCTGACAAACCAAATTAATTAAACTGCAACTGGGCTTCATACATAACAATATTCACTACCGTTCAAAAGTTTGGGGTCAGTAACATTTTTAATGTTTTATAAAGAAGTTTCGTCTGCTCACCAAGACTGCATTTATTTAATTAAAAATACAGTAAAAACAGTAATATTGTGAATTATTATTACAATTTAAAATAACTGTTTTCTATTTGAAAATATTTGAAAATGTAATTTATTCCTGTGATCAAAGCTGAATTTTCAGCATCATTACTCCAGTCTTCAGTGTCACATGATCCTTCAGAAATCATTCTAATATGATGATTTGATGCTCAATAAACATTTAATGTGTACAATTGTACAAAATATTTGTGTACAATATTTTTTTTCAGGATTATTTGATGAATAGAAAGTTCAAAAGAACAGTGTTTATCTGAAATCTAATCTTTTGTAACATTATAAATGTCTTTACTGTCACTTTTGATTGATTTAATGCATCCTTGCTGAATAAAAGTATTCATTTCTTTAATTTCTTTTCAAAAAAATAAAAATAAAAATTCTTACTGACCCCAAACTTTTGAACGGTAGTGTATAATGCTACAGAAGCTTTGTATTTCAGATAAATGCTGTTCTTTTGAACTTTCTATTCATCAAGGAATCCCGAAAAAAAAAGTACACAACTGTTTTCAACATTGAAAATAATCATAAATGTTTATTGAGCAGCAGATCATCATATTAGAATGATTTCTGAAGGATCATGTGACACTGAAGACTGGAGTAATGATGCTGAAAATTCAGCTTTGATCACAGGAATAAATTACTTTGTCAAATATATTTAAATAGTACACAGTTATTTTAAATTGTAATAATATTTCACAATATTACTGTTTTTTACTGTATTTTAAAATAAATAAATGTAGCCTTGGTGAGCAGACAAAACTTCTTTTAAAAACATTAAAAATCTTTGTGGTTGCAAACTTTTGGACTGTACTGTATATATATATATATATATATATATATATATATATATATATATTATATATATATATATATATATATATAGTATTAGAAAAGCTAATAGAACTAGATGTTTCAATCCCTTAAGTAGGAAACTCTTGATAGAAACAGTTAGTATGGAGTGAGGGAAAAACAAGAAAAAAAAAACGGAAGCAGGGTATGTGATTGGGGTCATCAGGTGGGCACCCTGCTTCATCAACGTTTTGTTGATTGAAGCCCACAACGTTTCCAAAAGGCTCAACGGTGTACCCAGCGTCCCAGGTACACCCCCCTCAGTGCCATACCCTCTATCTCCCTGATGGGCTCTGCATGGCAGGGGCGTCCTTCTCCCTGAATCAGGCCTAAGCCTGACCGCATACCATCTGTCTCTACCTTGCTGCCCAAATAGGGTCCTTACGCTTGATCCAGAGCCAGTTACTGCTTTTTTCAGCAGCACTTGACAAGGACTTAATGGCCTGTTGGAACGAACGACCCTTCACCCCTATTTTCCTCATCAACCTGGTGGTAGATGTTGCAACAAATCCCCTACATCCCACCTCTACTGGGAAGATGCTGATCTTCCAGCCGTTAAGGGATGCTTCAGCTGCCAGATCTGAATATTTGTTCTTTTTCCTCTCATAAGCTTCTTCAGCCCCATCCTCCCATGGTACTGTTAATTCCACAACATATGCCTGCTTTGTTGTTTGAGACCACAGGACCATGTCTGGCTGGAGTGTTGTAGCCACAATTTCTGGGGGTCAACTTCCAATTTCAACTTCCAATTTCCAATCCCGTGCTGACTGCAGGATGCTTGCATCCTTAGGTGTTGTACGATGCTCTTGATGTTGGCCAGCTGGTATGAAATTTGTGAAATTGACCTGTCCTGCCAATGTTTGTGGGAGGTTGTTTATGGTGGTTCGCTTCTGTTCCAGTATTGACGCCAGCTCTTTAAGTACTTTGTTATGCCGCCAAGTATAGCGCCCTTGAGTGAGACTCGTAGTACACCCTGACAGAATGTGCCTTAGAGATGCAGGTACTTGACACAGGGAACAGGCAGGGTCTTCTCCATACCACTCTTTAAGATTTTGAGGGGAGGGTAGCAGGTCGTATGTGGCTCTGATGTCACGCCAGCTGAGCTTTTTTTTCTCCAGGCCCTCCCAGTTGGTCCATCTCCCCTGCTTGGCCATTGAGACGGCTTTGGCATGTCGCTCTCCCTCCTCCTGTCTCCTAACTTCTTCTACTACTAGCTGTCTCTTCTGCACTGATGTTGCTTTGTGCCACAGAGGAGTTTTTGGGATGAGTCCGAACCCTGCCCTCCCATGCTGTACTTGACCAACCACATCTCTGAATTGAAGCGCAGACTTTGCACTCAGAACAGCTTCTGATGGGTTCCACTTCCTTCCTGCTACCACCCGAGGGGCCGCTGTTCGAATAACTGCATCCTCTGATTCAGTTAGGGTCATGACGAGCCTTGCTTTAGTGCATTTGAACTCTTCCACGAGCCCTGTGATTGGTAACTTCAACTTGCCATGCCCATAAAGTCCAACAGAACTTAAACAACGTAGAATTCCAAGCCACTGCTTCAGCCTTATGCTTATCAGCCGTTCCAACTTTTCAACCTTGGTGATGGGGATTTCATACACCGTCAAAGGCCACAAGAGTCTTGGGAGTATGCCAAACTGAAAGCACCACACCTTGAGTTTTCCTGGCAACAATGTCTTATTGATGCGCTCCATATACATACTGGTATCATTCTTTAGTTGTTCAAACTGCTCGATGTCTTTGAGCTTCGCATCATACCATCTCCCCAAGCTCTTTACTGGCATTTCTGAGACAGTTGGGACAGGTGATCCGCCGACATGAAATCTTTGGTCTGTGACTTGGCCTTTCACGATGGAGATGCTTCTGCACTTTAACTTCATCCTCGCCCATTTTATATTTTGATTACGTTTTTCCAGCAGTCTCTTGGTGCAGGGGACCGTTGTTGTGAGTGTTGTTAAATCGTCCATATAGGCTCGAATTGGTGGTAACCTCTGATTACATTGTAGCCTCTCTCCTCCCACGACCCATTTTGAGGCTCTGATAATGATCTCCATTGCCATCGTGAAGGCCAATGGGGAGATGGTGCACCCCGCCATGATGCCCTCCTCCAGCGATTGCCAATCTGTGGTGAAGTCTGATGTTGTAATACAAAACTGTAGATCCTGGAAGTAGTGTTTCAATAGATTTGATATTTTAGTCGGCACTTGGAAGAAATCAAAGGCAGCCCACAAAAATGAATGAGGGGCAGATCAAGGAACAAGACGTGAAGATCTTTCCCCTCTTTCTTTGCAGTCTGGATTTGATGCCATATAATGCTGTTATGTTCAAGGCATCTCGAAAAGCCTGCAATACCAGCCTTTTGGATTGATGTGTCAATGTAGTGATTTTGTTTTAAATACAGTGTTAGGCGTTGTGCCAACACCCTGAAAAAGATCTTACCTTCAATGTTCAGAAGGTTTATCTGGCGGAACTGTTCAATGGTGGCTCTTCGCCAGGCTTTCGGGATGATTTGCTTGTTCCAGGCCACTTTCATGTTTTCCCAAGGATTTTCAAAACATCTGGAGCATCCTTGTAGACACTATACGGTTCACCATTAGGGCCTGGTGCAGATGCCGATCTTGCCTTCTTTACAGCCTGTTTCACCACGCTCAGCTTGGGAGGGCTGACTTCAAACTGATATTGGAGGGATGTCATTGGGGACAACGATCGTTTCATCTTTTTTTCCATCAGTATAGGTGGTTCTCAAATACTCTTCTACTTGGTCTTTTGATGTTTTTAAGAAACCACTCTTCTCCTTTGTGAATATGCCTTTCACAAATTTAAAAGGGTCTTTGTAGAAATCAGTTCTGGCTTTTTCTTTCTTCTTCCAGCGCATTCGTAGGCTTTCTGCTCGGCGGAGTTTTGAGAGCCTGTGCTTTAGATCCTCTTGAAGGAAGCCTTTCTTCTGCTGTAGCATTTCTCCACAACTTTCTTAGCCGTCGCCTCTCTTTCACAAGTTGTATTTCTTGCAGCCGACGGGACATGGCGGCAGAAAGCATGTCTTTCTTCCTAACTTGCTCCTTCACTCCATATTTCTCCTCTCCGTAACTGTAGATAAGGTCACCCATCTTCTCCAACTTCTTTTCGGCTGATCCTTTGATGCTACTTAGGATAAGGCTTAACTCTGTATTGATGGTTTCCCACTCCTTGCTGTTAGACTCTGGCCATTTCACCAACGGCTTACGTCCTTGCATGTTTTCTTTTTTGCGGTGGGCTGGTTGTTGTCTTGGACTGGTGATTCTGCCTGATGCTTCCTCCTCGTTCCCTGGGGTGCTGATTCTCTGCGGACTGTGGGTTTCTTCCTGCCGCTGAGTTTCATCCGACTGATTTAACCTTCTTCCTGACAGAATCCAGTCAATGCGGGACCCTGGGTTGGTGGTTTTCAGACATTTCTTCCATCCTTGATGTACCTTAAGACCATGGGTTGATGTTACTTTCTCCCATCCACACACGCAAGTCTGAAGAACATGTCCAGCTGCTGGTTTCTCAAGAGTTTTACTACTTCTTTCATTCAATGTCGTATCCATTCCATGGGTCTTTACCGGGAGGTCAGTCAGTGAGTCTTCTTGCACCCCTGCTCTCGCAGACTCTAGGGGTATTCTTCTTTTTGAACTTTTTGTAGCCAGATAAGGTGGCTCTTGTGCCCTAATAGGGTGACGGAGCCTGCTGCTATGGGTCTATTTCCTCCTGTCAGCTGTCTCTCCACGCTGTCACACGGTCTTTCCCTTGTCGTCAGCTGCGCTTTCACAGCAGTCACTGGGTTTTCTTCCAGAAGATCAGAACTCATTTAGCTTTGTCAGGCTTTTATTTGTGCTTAACGGATTAAACAGCGGAGCTGCGCACTCAGGTTTATGGCTGCTGTAAATGTCACCTGACACAAGATGGCGCTGTTTTCAACACTCTTGATGCTCTGAAACTTTTCCTGAAACATTCAGAGAAAAGCTTCAAAGATTTAAGAGCTTATTTCTCCATCCCTACTCTAGTTTAGGCCTTTTGCAAATGTTTCAATCAAGTTTATCTGTTTTAGAGAGCGTTTAAACATGTTAACTTGTTTTGTTAAATCTGTAATGTCATTTTTTATGTGTGGAAAAAGCGACGAAACTAAACTATCCAATCAGATGCATCCAGCCATGCACACACATACACACTTTTGACTTTACAACACATGAACACACACCTTTATTTATTCTCATTCTCTCTTAATTTGTCATGAGTGTACGCAGATAGATTTTAATAATCAACTTAAAAAATAAAAACGGCATTAATTAGCGCCTCTCAGTGCGTACAGCTGCAGGCGCCACTGCATCATGTGACCCACTGCATCATGTGACCCTTACAAAGCTGGATGTTGGTATTCAGATACTCAGATGTTCATCCACAAATCTTTTCATCATTTATTATTTAAAGCGTTATTAAAGTGAAAACCATTATAATAATTTAACACCACAGTGTGTGTTACTGGTTCACAGGGAGTGTGTTTCTATAAACACATTTTGATTTCAGTTTTTTTCTTCTGATGATTTAAGGCGAGTAATTAGAAACCTTTATTTCTTCAAATATGAATCAAGTGCTGATTCAGCTGTAAAGACTATAAAGTCATTACTTAAATCAATGTTAGTTTAATGTGTTCAATAAGAGTGTAAGGGGTCAAAGTTCATCATGCTGAATTCAACCATAAAGCATCATAAAGCACAACTGTGTCATTCAGATCAGTTCAGTTCAGTTCAGTGTGAAATCATAGCCTGGATGCCAGCCGAACTTAGCCCCGCCCACAACATTTTGAGGTCGGGGAGTTCGGTCTGGACTCAATCCGTAGAGGAGTAATTATGCCCGAACAGAAACTGTTCGGACCAATCACATTGTCAGGGCGATGATTGACAGATTATCACCAGAAACGTAATCAGCCACGTCATCAAAGAGCACTTGGGGAGTTTGATTGACAAGCCATCTAACCAATCAGAACGCTGCATCCGCCATTTTGTCCGACAAAGCAGTCAGGAGTTAGAAGATTAACATCGGTGGAGTTAAACTTGAAAAATTGTGCATATTGACGTCTTTCCGCATTTGAAACAACATTCATTCTCATCTTCATTCATGTTTATTTGATGCTATAAATGGACTCGTAGGAAGAGATGATCGGTTCACGAGCCTCTTGGTCACAACACATTAAAGAGCCACAAAACGTTTTTTATTGTTTGAATTTTTTTAATAACTACACAGTTTGAAAGCTGGGACTTTGTTTATCATAAGTAACCTGCTCTGTCTTGTCTGTCGATGTGTTGTCAGTTTCCGCTTTGCTCCGCGATGTATTTTCCACTCTGTGTGGCGTGACAGCGCCACGGCTTGTCGGACAAAGCAACAGTAACTAAGGGGGGCGGGTCTTTGCAAAAGGTCAATTAGTTTACAACAATGATGGCTGTTGAAGAACTGAGATGTGTAGATTCCGCCATCGCGTCCGTTATAGAAGATATCGACAGCGCATTAATTTTAAAAGAGGAACAGAGGACCGCGATCAAGGCATTTGTCGATGGGAAAGATGTCTTTGCCGTCCTTCCTACGGGATTCGGCAAAAGTTTGATTTATCAGCTGGCCCCGATGGTCGCTAAGAAGAGTTCTGTTGACAACTATGCGTCGCTCAACATACATCACTTACTCTGTAGCTCTGATTGGTTGTAGGTCTATCCAATTGAGGTCTTTCCTGGATCGGTTGAAATACGCCCCCATAATCAAAGCCCACTGGAGCAGTATCAGACTCATATTCTGACTACAATTGAGTATGACCATGTCAGGCTAGTGAAATCACTGAATGATCCTCAAAGTTCATCAATGATCAGCTTCATTCAGCTGTGAGCAGCTCTACAGAAAGAAACTGTGTCATCATTCAGCTCAGTTCAGAGTTCATTCAGTTCAAGATCAGGACTGATGGAGTTATCAATCAAACCTGAATAAGCTCTTATGAAGCGTCACTGATATCACTCAGATCAATATAAGAGTCTTTTAAACTCCAGCCGAGCTCAAGATCACAGTGGCATTGAGAAAAAGATGTTCTGATGCTGGTTTAAGAGTCAAAAGTGATGCTGAAGATGTTCCTGAAACTCAACTATAGTGAGAAATCTCTCAAAGCCTCCTAAAGAGTGTGTGTGTTACTGCCCCCTAGAGGAACATGATGAAGCTGATCTGACTGAGACTGATACTCAAACATTAATACATTCATACAGTGTTCAATCTCATCTTCACAGGGAGTGTCTTGATACTTGCACCTGAAAGATCCTCTACATTCATATATTTATGTCGTTTGTAATTCAGGATTAACCCTAAACCATGTGACGTGAGTGACACAAACATTTGAGAGGCTGTGGGGAGAGGCAGGGGAAGTTTGGCTCTCATTTCTCGGTTTCATGTTGAAAGTTGTGAATATTTAGATATATTGACTTTGTTCATAAATGTGTTCATCTTACGGGCAGCATTTAAAACAGCATGAAGTGTGAAATCTACTGACCTTCTGATAAAAGTTGATATATTTCACATATTTACCATATCTGGAGGGGACTTACATGTTTAAAAGCTGTTGTTGAGTGTTATCTTATTACGTTTATGTTGAAGTTTCATGAATTTAAAATGATTAGCCTGTAAATGTTTGTTTCACCCGCGTCACGTTGCCCGTTTGGGGTATAAATCAGCTGAAAACACAACACTTGTTTGGCAATGCGTGTCACAACATTATAGCCAGATTTATTCTCTCATAACTTTAAACATTGAACAATAAGTATAATGCCTATTTATGAATATATTGTGTAATATCTAATACGCAAGTTTCTAGGCCCTATAAATGATCAATATGAGCAAAACTTTGCTGAAAAACTTGTTGTTCATGTAGTGATATGAACTCAAGTATTGTTGATCATTAATATTATTAGTTATCATTTGTTAAATATGGTTCTTGTGTTAAATGAATATGAAAATATATTTGTATATAGTGCTGTGCAATGATGCCAAACATCACTTAGACCTGCAGACGCTGGCGGGTGACGCTAGAGGGCGATCGAGAGCCGCAGGACAGGAGCTTCATTTACTGATGAAGAAGTCACTGAATAACTCATTCCTTGCTCTGTTTGTGGGTGCTTCTCAATTCTTATTTGTGCATCCTCGTTTCCTTTCCTTGCTTCCTTTCCTCGCGTCTTAGCTCCACCCCTCCAGGATGCGAGGGAAGGATGCAAGGAAAAGACGAGAGGACGGAGGAATTGAATCAAGTGAAATGATATATCCTCGCTCTCTTTAGCGTCACTTCAAAGCGTCATCAGCTGCACTCCAGGGATCTATCCATATGTTATTAAAGTTTGGTTATTTAAAAAAATATAATAAATATTAATAAAGCAAGATGCCTAGTTGAAATATATGAGATATAAAGTTTATTTAATCTGTAAAAGTAAAGCATACATTTAAATTATTGTGACATAAGAAGGGGGAGGAGAATTTATGTGTGCGTCAGGTTTCTCGACGAGAAAGACTTCCTCAAAGGATGCAGCTGTGTATCCTCGCTCATGACTCCTCAGGAAGCCTCCTCACTCCTCGATCCTCACCTCCTTGCGGTGCAATTAGAGAATTGAGATGTCCTTCAAGATGGCTGAGCTCGATCGTTTTCTGGGTCATAGGATGGAGGACGGAGGAGCGAGGAGACGAGGAGGGATATTGAGAAGCACCAGTGCCCAAGGAAGTCGACCGGAAGTTGAAGTCTGCCGCGTGCCGCCATCTTGTAGCAGAACTTCACTTGCGTTAGCATCCCCATCGACTCCCATTCATTTTGGCGTCACTTTGACAGCGAATAACTTTACATCGGAGGCGTTTAAAGACTCCATTTGTCCATTATTTATTTCTAAAGATACACCACAATGTATAAAGGGCTCCATTACCTTCTATGTTACATTATGGCCCCGTAGAAACAGTTTTTGTAAAAATAGGCTAACGATTGCGTCATAACCACTCGACTCTCTGTCGCACAGTAGAGAAATTACCGTACAGACAGGAGGAGAAGCTCGCAGACAATCGGGGAGATTATCTTAATATGGCGTACTGGCGTTACATTTTAAAATACTATACAAACTAATTAATCAGAATACTTACTCCTGCTCACTCACGCCAAAGAACTCCCCGCTCAAGCTCGCCGTCTCTGCAAGATTAACGATGGCAGTTTGCACGCACAGCTACTAGAAGATTTACATCTGTCAGACAGGTTGCTGACGTCATCAAGCTTAGTTTGAGTCTGCGCGTCAGAAAACGGAAGTGCTAAAAATCGCTAAAAATGGGCTTCACTTGACTCAATTGAGTTCCAATGGGGTCGCTGTGTCCATTTCTTTTACTGTCTATGGTTTTTACAGGTAAGATGAGAGATGTGGCATCACAGTGTCTGTTTATACGATAGTTATATGTCTTAGTTTGATGAACTTGCATATTAAATCGATAAATTTAGCTCCATCAGTGGTTGAGATGCGGTCATGAGGCATTACGACATAATAGCGAGCTTAAAGGGTCATGAAACCCCAGAACACATTTTGAGATGTGAACAGATATGTATAGGCTGCACATCATTGAAAACACTAAAGCTACTCATTAATTTCATTTATAATTTGAAATTAGTTATTTTTGCATTTTTCAGAGTGATTTCTGTCTTCCGGTTTGAAAAGCAAAGTCGGAGCAACGTCACAAAATCTGACGTCATCGCGTGCTACCGGAGTTACGAGATTTTCGGTTTGAGTTTTTTTTTCGAGTTTGAGTTCAGCTCTCTGTGCTCTTCCTTCGTCCCCTGCGATGTAACCGCTGATAGGCCTGTATAAATGTGTCTGTGTGGACATAATATTGCTGTAACCTACAGACTATGGTGTGATTATACACCTGTTAGCTCACCTGTTCACACTAACATTCTCTGGTTTTCCAGTTGGTGACAAATTAGAAAAAAAAAAAGATGTGAAATAAATTAATAAGCGATAATAATTATAATAAAACACTATAATTTTATTCATTTAGTTAAAAGAATCATTAAATGCAGTATTCATGGTCAATTATAGGCGGTTTTGTAGTTCGCCCTCTCCTGATTGGTGCATTTCACACAAATGCAAAGTTTGATTCGTCAGTTCTTGTTAGCCCCGCCCAGGATGTAATGGTAGATTTGTGGAATCAAAATGTAAAAATTGTAAAGTAAATATCAATCAGTCGATGCTTTGAAAGCCTAATTTGGATATATTTGGATATGTACTACTGCTGCAAGAAACCAAGCAATGAAACCGCACAGTTCTCATAACGCACAATAACAGAGACTATTATGATGTTTACCCAGAAGCCCCGTCGTCTCAGAGTAATACTGCAGAAGGACATGCAAAGGCAAGTACAAACATTAGTGTAGCAGCTACAGAAACTGTACTGTTACATATATATATTATATATATATATATATATATATATATATATATATATATATATATATGTGAATTCACACAAAAATGGTTATTTACATACACCTGATACAGACGCCTTATTTATGAGTGTTTTCCCCGTTAATTGTAGTGTGACATCATGGCCGTTTCTCAAAACCAAGTTCGCAAACTTCGGACTCGCGGCCTTGGTAGTTAGGTATGGGATTAATATCCTGCCATGATTCAAAACTGAAAATAAAGTTCTGAAAGGTTGAACTAAGTGTTCGAAAACTCAAAATCTTACAAAAAAAGTTTTGCAAGATTGAAAAATAAGATTTGCAAGCTTGCAAAAATATCTCTGCAAACATTAAATTGTTTTTGAGTTTTCCTTCTTCAGAAGTGCAACACTCTTTTTTTACGGTGTTGTGCAATCATTTTTTCAGAGTTTCAAATTTGTCACTGTTCTCCCAGTGTATAGTTTGTTTTCCAGATTTTGAAACCTTGTAAATGGTGATCTGAAAATGTGCGAATAGGTGAAAAAAGGTTTTGAAACTTCGAACTGAGGTTCGAAAGGGCGAAACTTATTACATTACATCTTTTTTTATTTTTTTTTATTCAACAATTGCACAGTTTACAAGAGTGTTCATCTCCTTTATAAAAATAACATATTGTGCAGTTTCCAACATTGCAAGTTTTTTTAACATAAACAAAAAATAAAGAAAAGACTCACATCATCATCATAGTTTGGAAGTACAGACTTACAAAAATATATCAAATTGTTTACACACCTTCACAGTTTTTGTTGCCTTTTGATTAAGAGAATACTTAATCGTGTTGATATATTGCTTGACCTCAATGTTAAAAGCAATAAAAGATGTTTTGGAATGCGCAAACTTACATTTATGAATGTAAAATTTTGCCAAGAGAATAATGAGATTAATAATGAAAGTTTCATTAGGCCTAGTCTTAGTTCTGTTGAGGTCATAAAGGCCAAAAAGAACATCCTTCCAAAACAACTTGAAATCTTTCTCAATTTTTTTCTGCAATAAAATTACAAATGTCAGACCAGAAACTCTGGACAAAAGGGCAGTGCCAAAACAAGTGGGTAACTGTTTCAATACTCATAGAGCAGAAAGAGCACATTACATCAATGTCTTTTTAAAAAAAATTTTACAATATGATCATAAGACGGGTAAAACTTAAATTATTTTAAATGATATATCTCTAATTTTGTTGGTCAGCAAATATCGGTTGGGTAAGAGCCAGACCTTCTTCCAGTCAATGTTTTGCACAAACTTATTCCAGTATGGAACCACATATGGGACTGTGATAATATCTTTTTTGAACAGGGATCTAATTAGTTTATTGTTCTTACTATTGTTACAAGAAAAACAAATCTTACCAACTGAAGTGTCAGTCAGCGATAAAGTTAGTTGTTGTGTGTCCAATCTTGGTTGAGCTCTATATAACATGCAGACACCAGAGGAAATTGCTCCAAAGACTTTAGCATAATCTCCAGGAGACACAGGAATTTTGTATTCTTCTAGAAACTCATTATAAGAGTAAAGACAACCATCCCTGTTAAATAATTGGTCAACAAAAATAATGTTATTATTAAACCAGTAATCAATAAATAAAGATTTGTGTTTAAACAGTATGTCTTTGTTGTTCCATATGTAATATTTGTTGGGTGAAAATAAGAGACCATGAAAGGAAGGCCTGGCGGTGAAAGGATGCCATTTTTATCGGGGCTTTATCAATATTATAATTACAGGTTAAGAAATAGCTCAACCCACCCAGTTTTGACAGAATATGACACGGTATGACATTCCAAATAGAATTGTTTCAACCAATTTACTTTAAAAGTATTATTAAGAGTACAGAAATCGATAAAGTTTAATCCACCCTTTTCATAGTCATTTGTTAGAACAGACTTCTTCACATGATGAGTTCTATTTTTCCATAGGAAATTAAAAAGTAGTTTGTCAATCTCAGCAATATGTTTTTTGTCCACATACAGAGATAGAGCTGGATATGTTAACCGTGATAAACCTTCTGTCTTAGACAGTAGGGTTCTGCCTCTGAGGGAGAAATCCCGCAACAGCCACTGGTTCAGCTTTTTTCTGGTTCTTTGATAATAGGGTTGAAGTTCAATAAAGTCCTTTTTTGTTGGTCCTTGGTAATTGTGATACCTAAGTGAACAAGTTCACTCTTGACTGGGATATTACAAATGGAAGATTTCAAGCAGTCCTTAATAGACATGATTTCACACTTATTGATATTCAGCCTTAAGCCAGAGGCCATGGAAAATTTTTCTATGGTATTTATTGCACCAGAGACTTGATTTTCATCTCTAAGAAAGAGAGTGGTATCGTCCGCCAGTTGAGATATAATAAGCTCTCTACCAAAAATATTGATGCCGTTTATCTCACTTGATTTAATATGATCAGACAAAAGCTGGGCTACCAATATGAAGAGGTAAGGCGAAGCCGGGCACCCTTGTCGGATGCCTCTAGAGACATTGAACCTGGGAGACATACCACCTGGTAGTCTAATTGAGCTATTACTATTGTTATAAAGACTTTTAATAGCTGAGAAAAAAAAGTCACCAAAACCGAATTTTTTAAGGGACTGTAAAATGAACGGATGCTCAACGGTGTCAAATGCTTTGTAGAAATCTACAAACAGCATGAACCCACCTTCCTCTACCATTTCTGGGTAATCTAAAATATCTAAGATGAGCCTAATGTTATTTCCTATATGCCTTTTGTTCAGGAAGCCTGATTGTGTTTCGTCTATGATGGAGTCCAGAACTGACCGCAATCTTCTAGCCAATAAGAGAGCTAAGATTTTATAATCATTGTTAAGTAAACAAATTGGGCTAAAAATAATTTGTCCTTGTTTGGTTTAGGAATTAGGACTGTTATTCCTTGGGTCAGAGAGGTGGGGAGGCATTCGTTTTCAATGGATTCTAAGAAGACTTTCAATAAAAAAGGGGACAGTTTAGCGATAAAAGATTTATAAAATTCGGAGGATAGCCCATCACACCCAGGCGATTTGTTATTTAGTTGTTTTACAGCTTGCTGTACTTCTTCAAGTGATATAGGCATGTCACAGTGCTCTCTATCCACTTCGCTTATTATCTTCACTGAAAGGGAGTTATTATCAGACGCAGTTGGGCTATATTGAGAGCTATACAAGTCTTTATAGAATTTTGAACAAAACTCAGATATTTTACGATGATCTTCAGTGATAGCTCCATTAACATTTAACTTACTGATACTGTTGTTGGTGGAACGATATTTCTCTAGACTAAAGAAATAACGAGAGTTTTGTTCACTTTCTTCTAACCACTTAGAGCGAGACCTGATAAAGGCACCCTTTGCTTTTTGCCGATACATTTCATCAAGTTTGATTTGTGAGTAAGATAACCCTTCTTTTTCCTCCTTTGTTAGGGAGTCAAATTCTCTGCAGGATAAATTTGTTATATTAGAGACAATCTTTAACTCCTCCGCTTTCCTGGCTTTGACTGTTTCAGCACCAATCTTTCTTAAATATTTTCCTATTTCATATTTGAGCAGGTCCCAGTTGAGCCCGAAACAGTTTTCTTTGTTTGCTTTAGACCAATAAAGTGAAATCATGTCTTTAATCTTATATTGGACTATCCCATTTTGCAGAGCAGAACAGTTAAGCTTCCAGTAACTTGAGTGTGTGGTAAGTGTAGAACCAGCTGAGATATTAAGAGATATGCAAATAGCTTTATGATCAGTTAAGGGAGTAGGGCAGATGCTAACATCAACATAATCCTTGTTTAAACTGTCAGATATAAGCCAATAGTCCAGTCGTGATTGCCTAGAGCCTGATTTATTACTCCAGGTATACAATCTGCTATTAGGATTCTTCTCTCTCCATATATCTATCAATTTAAATCTTCTTATAAAGTCAGTCAAGTATGAGTCTGAATTGTTACGCTGAGAGGGTGGACTTTTATCTATAGAACCGTCTAGAATAATGTTAAAATCACCTCCTAACAATATAAGCGCATTTGGGAATCTAACCAACCAACCTGTAAAAATATTTTCAATTGACAACAAAAGGTTCACATTTTCTTTCTTGGTATTGTACCCATAGATATTAGAAACTAAGTAGATTGAGTCATTGTGTTCAATAACTTGGCAAATAAAGTGACCGTCTAGATCACATTGTGTGGTCAAGACATTTCCATTAAACCTGTTATTTAAAGAGGTTACCCCAGCTGACCGCTCTGTTCTGTGGGAGAGCCATATAGTATTTCCCCACTGAGACCTCCAAAAGTTAGAATCGTCCTCATTAGAGTGAGATTCTTGAAAATAAACAAAGTCTGACTTGAATTGTTTTGCGAACAAAAATAATGCTTTTCTCTTAACACTATTACGAAGACCCCTGGCATTTAGTGAGATAAATAATAACATTAATAAAGACAAAAATAAAAACTATGAAAGATAAAGAACTTAACCTTAGAAAAGCCTTGGTTAAATAGCCTACTACTAGTGTTGATAAGTAACAGTGGGCTGTCGAGGGCTGTCGGCACCCTATTTAGGATTATAACTCAGCACCATAACATAACCTTAACATCAGTCACATAAAAAAAGAATAATGTTTAATATCATATAACCGTATAAGTAAGAGACGTATAAAAATTATAACGTTACCCTTTTTCTTTTTTTTTTTTTTTTAACCAGCAGGAACTTCACCTGCTATCTAAGTAACACAAAATATACTCGTGGTCGCTAGCTAAGCAGCTAGCCCCTTCCTCGTTGGACATGGAGTCGTTAGGACGCTTCTGTGCGGACTTTCTAGGCATTATAGTTGTGTTTGTTTGGTCTTTCACTGAGAGTTTGTGTTAATTTTTTCTTGTAATTTATTTCAGCTGCATTTGCAGAGGCTGGCGGTCAATATGTGCTTTAAAACCGGTTTGATGCCGAGAGCTCGTAACTTTGCGGCTATTCACTCCGCCATCTTGCCGGAAGCCTCTTACATTACATCATTTGCACTCGTATTGCAGACTATTTTTTCAGAGCCGAGTTTACAACACCAACTTTGCGGAGATACGCCCACACAGTTGCGAGCTTGCGACTCACGTGATTTGTGGCAGCTTTGTCACGCAGCTCTGCTCTGAAACTCAGGCTGAGCGAAAATGAAGCTTCGCAACTTAAAAAAAAGCCTGGAGGGAGGGCCTTCTGCTCTTGGCCAATGCTTTGCTATCTGCTGACGTACAGTCCAATCACAAGTCGTATTTACTGGAAAGGTGGGATTGACCGACTGCTCCGCCAATGACCAAAGCGCACAGGACAGAGCCGTTGCGACACTCCCATAGACTTCCATAGGAACTTTGGAATGCGGAAGTAACGCGTGTCGTGGAGCAGCCGATAGTTCCAGCGCTGAACCCCAGTCATTTTCAGTGATTCTGAAGATCAATCGCTGGTAAGTTGATGAAATTACTGCATTTTTGACGTTTGAACGCATTTCCTGACCTCTCATGAATCTAGTCAATAGTTGTATTTTATGTAACCAGCTTTAGTTAATGTGTATTGCAAGTTAATAACGTTAGTTAGACTCTAATTGCAGCTAGCTTAAGTCACCAACACTTCACTAACTTTAGCTACCATAACCTGACATCAGTTGGGCTACATTTACGTTTACAAGTTCGTTGTCAAACAACGTTTATCTTCAGTTATTAGATTTGTTGTTAATGTTAGCAACACTTAGTTGCCAGTCCATTAAAGTACCAGAGAATAACACAGTAAGGAGGTTGAATACACTATATTAGGAACACCTTTACAATCTAATGTAATTCAATACAACAGCTCTGCCATGAATTCTACTTTAATGAAGTTTATAATCAGCCAGAAATGTGTAAAATCAATACTGAGCTCATAGTTAAAGGTGATGTTTGGGTTCAGATGGGTTTCTTATTTACTTACATGAGGTGGCCAGAATATTAAACACATCTGAATAGAAAGCAACAAGTGCAAAAACACCAACACAAACTATGACCTCAATGCTAAATCATCATTACATTTACACCTCTATGACAGCATTAAAAAATGGATCTTTTCACTTATTTGCATAATTTCTTGGATGAGCAAAATAATCACCCAGCTTCTTCCATAATGTTATTGTGTGGAAGAATAAAAATTTGAATAACAATAGTGGTTTGTATATAGATATGTATTTTTTTCTCACTTAATTTTATCTGCACTGGATTACATAGCCAAAATATCAGAAATCATGACAAATGTCCAAATAGTTATGGACCGAACTGTAGATGTGTTCTCTCACTTCTGTAATGTCAACCTCGTGAAAATGTTTTGGAAATGTGTATTTAATCTTCAATGTATTAACCTTAACACTGTTTCCTCTTTCTTCACAACTCCCAGTTCTGTCCAGCAGCAGGTTTGACTCGACTCCAGACCCGGTCTCCTCTGGGGCCTGACACAGGCCCTGTTTGCACCTGGAGTTAAAATGCATTTTGGTCGATCGGATCACAAGTGGACAAGGGAGACACATACACGTTTACACCTGGTGTTTTAATCCATCTCTTTACACCACTTCTGTCCCGATTTCTTCGAGGGGGTGGGTAAATGTATGGGTTTTTATAGATCTTTCAATCTAATAGACAAAATAAGCTTGAGCAGTTTATATATGAACACACCCAGAGATGACAGGAAAACATACAGAGAGCATCAGTGTTTGTTTCTGTTCTGACAGCTGCGAGTAGTGCCGCGTTAAGCCTTCACGGGGCCCTGGGCTAACGAACGCAAAGCCCCCATCCCCATCCCCTACTGCGCAGTATATAGTGGACTTTTGTTGTCAAGCACTCAATTCACTTTCGTATGGGCTGTTGTACAGTACACACACGGTCCGTGCCATCACAAAAATTGGGCTGCACGCGGACGGGGAGCGCGGACGTCTGCGAACCCTCTTGATGATGAAAATTACACGATGCGAATGCCCGAAGTATACCTTGGTGTTAAGCCTGTAATAGCGGGCCACCAATCCAGCCATATGCACGTGCATACCCAGACGCTACGCACACTGTCCTGGTTGTATTCCTGTGTGCATGTCCGCTGCGCGCCTGTGACTCTTGATTCGGGTGTGACAACGATGCGTTTTAAAACGCAAAAGAGGATTGTCTCGCGGGCCCCCCCAAGTGTTCGGGGCCCTGGGCTGCAGCCCATGTTGCTCATTAGGATAACGCGGCCCTGGCTGCGAGATCAGCTGAACACAGTGAGTGTGTGTTAGAAATCAGGGATGGTGAGAGAACATTGTGCTTGGTACGTTTTACATCTTCAAAACAAACTTGGGTCTTCAGCCAACAAAGTTTAAATCCAATCTAGCTAGCATGCTTCCCATAATGTTTACACATTAGGTCAGTAGGCGGAGAGTAGAGGGTCTTTAGTGGCGGTTCGAACACATTCGACCACATGAGCGTTTACAATATGAAAGCAGTCCGGGTGAATGCATTTTCAAATACCTCTGGAAGTGGTCGAAAGTGGACAAACTCAAACCGTTTTAGACCCCATTTACACCTGTATTTAGTGTCGTGCACTTGTGATCAGATCAGCCAAAACGCATCTCAACACCAGGTGGAAACAGGCCCACAGTCTGCTTCTGGCAGTGGAATGCTCTCACCCCAAAATTCAAGTAACTATAGCATTCCAATAGTGTGGAGTTTGAATGCTTTTGCTATCAGTATACAGTACAGTCCAAAAGTTTGGAACCACTAAGATTTTTAATGTTTTTAAGTTTCGTCTGCTCACCAAGGCTACATTTATTTAATTAAAAATACAGTAAAAACAGTAATATTGTGAAATATTGTTACAATTTAAAATAACTGTTTTCTATTTGAATATATTTGACAAAGTAATTTATTTCTGTGATGCAAAGCTGAATTTTCAGCATCATTACTCCAGTCTTCAGTGTCACATGATCCTTCAGAAATCATTCTAATATGATGATCTGCTGCTCAAGAAACATTTATGATTATTTTCAGTGTTGAAAACAGTTGTGTACTTTTTTTTTCAGGATTCCTTGATGAATAGAAAGTTCAAAAGAACCGCATTTATCTGAAATACAAAGCTTCTGTAGCATTATACACTACCGTTCAAAAGTTTGGGGTCAGGAAGAATTTTTATTTTTATTTTTTTGAAAAGAAATTAAAGAAATTAATACTTTTATTCAGCAAGGATGCATTAAATCAATCAAAAGTGACAGTAAAGACATTTATAATGTTACAAAAGATTAGATTTCAGATAAACACTGTTCTTTTGAACTTTCTATTCATCAAATAATCCTGAAAAAAAAAAAATTGTACGCAAATATTTTGTACAATTGTACACATTAAATGTTTCTTGAGCAGCAGATCAGCATATCAGAATGATTTCTGAAGGATCATGTGACACTGAAGACTGGAGTAATGATGCTGAAAATTCAGCTTTGATCACTGGAATAAATTACTTTGTCAAATATATTTAAATAGAAAACAGTTATTTTAAATTGTAATAATATTTCACAATATTACTGTTTTTACTGTATTTTTAATTAAATAAATGTAGCCTTGGTGAGCAGACGAAACTTTTAAAAACATTAAAAATCTTAGTGGTTCCAAACTTTTGGACTGTACTGTATATATATAAGCCCTTGACTGATTCTCGATTCACCACCAGGTCTCCAGATCATCCTACGGCTGCGTTAGAAGAATGTAATGGCTATTGTGAACACTTGTATTCCTTTTCTGGCCTGCTTTCTGCCATCTTTCTCTCCCTGTAGGAAGTCGAATGAGTTTCTTTGAAAGCAGAACATTCAAGGAAAATTTACCTACCCTCTCCCTGGATATAATATATAATTAAGTGTTTTGTTGAATGCAATTGGTTGCCTATATTTTTCACTGTTGACCAAACTTCTTTCTTGAACTGAGCAGCTTAATTCATTGATATTAACTTGTGCATGTTTATGTGAATGTATCTTAACATAATGCAACATTAGGATGTTAGTAATTTTTATGACCATAGAAGCATGAGAAAAAATTAATTCAATTCAAAGGGATGGAAAAAATAAAATAAAATTATATATATATATATATATATATATATATATATATATATATATATATATATATATATATATATATATATTAGAGGTGGGCATAGATTATTTTTTTTAATCTAGATTAATCTAGATTAATTTTGGAATTAATCTAGATTAAAATGGCTCATTTGAATTCTGCCGAAGACATTCAGAATATGTGAGATACCCAAATTGTCCCTGCGTCCCAATGTCCATACTATCCATCCTAAATAGTATGTGAGACTAAAATAAGTGTGTGCCAAAGCATAGTATGTTGAAAAGAGTATGCCAAAAGACCCCGGATGGTCTACTATTTCCGGTAGATTTTCGAAGTGTGGATCCGTGCACACTATAAAGGCTAATATTGTCCACAACCCATTGCGCATTGTACGAGGATTCAGTTCAGAACTACAAACACAAGTAAAAAGTGTTAAAAACTACAAAACATGACGAATATGCACGATGGACGCTGAGAGGTTGTTTGAGTGACTAATAATCAGTTCAAACTGATAGAAAATATTTATTTAATGTTATATGTGTTATTTTTCATCTGCAAATACCAATGTGGACTTTTATAAAGATCGGATTGGCCATTAACTTTTGAATGCATCTTTATGCATTAATATGAGGAGAGTTCTCCACATGAAAGACTCGCGACTGCAGATCGACGTGCTGCATTTCTCTCCGATACGGTAGGAAATTCGCTAAATGAAATGTGGAGGATGTAAGATGATTGACAGGGCAGTTTACGGTGACTGGATGCGACAGAGAGCAAAGACGCAACTGTATGACGTGATAGTATGTCCCAAAGCTTGTCTACTCTTTTGCTACACACTCAAAAGTAGCCTAAGTACTTTTTGTTCACAGAAAGAGTACATATTTTAGGGCGTAGTATAAGTAGGCGAATTGGAACGCAGCAAATGACTAGAGAAGATTAACCTCAGTGGAGTTAAACTTTTGTATAGGTTATATTTTGTATATTGACATCTTACCGCGTTTGAAACAACACTGATTCTCATGTTCATTCATGTTTATTTGATGCTATAAATGGCCTGATAAGAGATGATGAGTTTACGAGCCTCTTGAGCTGAGGCGCTACAGCAATCTGTCACCACCATGGTCACGACACATTAAAGAAAACGGGTTTTATTGTTTGAATTTCTTAAAAAACTACACAGTTTTAAAGCTGGGACTTTGTTAAATATCATAAGTTACCTGCTTTGTCTTGTCAGTGTCCTCTGCTCCGTGATGCATTTATCACTGTGTGACGTGACGGGCCTGACCGCACCACGGCTTGTCGACCAAAGCAACAGTAACTAAGGGGGGCTGGTGGTTCTTTGCGAAGGGTCAGTTCGGCTAGGTATACATCCGCGCTAAAATATCAAGGTGAAAGTCATCATAGCTTGTGTAGAATAGACCCAGCTCCCAACCCAACTTTGAGAATAGATTAACGGAGATATTTTTTTTATCGCCCGATAAGAGTCTCGCGTTAACGCAGCACGTTAACGCCGTTAACGGCCCACCACTAATATATATATATATATATATATATATATATATATATATATATATATATATATATATATATATTTATTACATACACATATGTTTGTATGTATTTGTGTGTTCTGATGAATGTACATTTTAACAGACCACACTGTTAACAATAATGCCGTCTCTCTTTCACTCTCCAGATACAATACACTACTGTAAGTGTAGTCAACGTAGTAATCAATTTTATTCAATATTTAATCAGTATTATGCATTAATATTTACTGAAAAAAAAATGCTGCAAATACAGTAGTTGCTGTGAATGTATTTTACGTTATGGGAGCAGCCCCTCTTCTCTCCAAAATGAAACACAAAAACTGATTAATGCTGTTTCCGCCACTCCCCAGGACAAAGAGGCTATCGTATGTATGTAATGTAAGTGTCAACGTAATAATCAATGTATATTATGCGTCAATGTTTACGGATAATTGCTGCAAATATAGCTACAGCTGTCTGTCCCGCTTAAAACCATTCAAACTGGTCGACGGCGCGGATTTGTTTGGAACTATTGCTTTGGTCATTGGCGGAGCAGTCGGTCAATCCCACCTTTCCAGTAAATACGACTTGTGATTGGACTGTACGTCAGCAGACAGCAAAGCATTGGCCAAGAGCAGAAGGCCCTCCCTCCAGGCTTTTTTTTAAGTTGCGAGGTTGTGAAGCTTTATTTTCGCTCAGTCTGAAGCTACGTCCACACGAAGCCAGAGCTTACCCTAAACCGATATTTTTTTTTCCTCATCTCAAAAAATATCTGCGTCCACACGAATCCACTGAAACGACTCAAAACAATGTAATAAACATGCCAGACCATTATGTGGCGCTGTAATTCTGCCGCAGAAATGCACTTAAAGCAGCGAAGAAGACTTGGAGCATGCGCATAAACCTTGTGCACTGAATACAAACTTTAGCAAAGCTTAGAAATAACACTTTATTTTGGTTCAGTAGCTTCTGCAGCATGAACACAAGCATGTAGAGTCTGCTATTGCTGCTGTTTTGTGGTGTTAGCGCGTCTGACTAGGGGTCGACACGTGGGGTGATGACATCATCGTTTCAGAAAATATACGGATTGCCCCGTCCACATGACAACGCCAAGCCGGCGTTTTCAAATTTTTCCACTCTGGGACCCAGTTTCAAAAAATACCGGTTTCACCTTTCGAAAACGCCGGATCCGTGTGGACGAAACGCCTATCCAATAAAAAATTTGTGCGGTTTCACTGAAACGCGTCTCCGTGTGGACGGGGCCTGAGTTTCAGAGTTTCAGAGCAGAGCTGCATGACAACGCTGCCACAAATCACGTGAGTCACAAGCTCGCAACTGTGTGGGCGTATCTCCGCAAAGTGGGTGTTGTAAACTCGGCTCTGAAAAAATAGTCTGCAATACGAGTGCAAATGATGTAATGTAATATGTTTCACCCTTTCGAACCTCAGTTTTCAGAGTTTCAAAACTTTTTTTCACCTATTCGCACACCAGTTTTCAAATGTTTCAAATCTGGAAAACAAACTATACACTGGGAGAACAGTGACAAATTCGAAACTCTGAAAAAATGATTGCACAACACCGTAAAAAAAGAGTGTTGCACTTGTAGGGTCTGCACAGTCTCAAGGATGAGCAGGTCCCACCATAAACTGTGTTTAAGCCTCAATTCACGGAACTTTGGTTTGTAAATCTTACATCGATTCCGGCCCGGCAGACACTAATGGATCACGAGACTCTTTTTATGACTATTTCGATAAGTCCCAAAACTCTCCTCTGTGACTTCAAAGGAGATGCGAACCCCACGGATCAGGTTTCGAGGAGACAGGACCGAAATCCAAACGGTCATAAAAAGGAAAATACACGCACGCACCCACAGACACACACACACATACAAAGCCCTACATAAAGACTGTATACACAAATATTATACCTGCAAATATGAATGTATCTGCCACTATGGTGCTTGTTGCATGTATGTGTTACTAATGTAGAATCGTAGAATTGACTGTAGTAGGTTAGTTTTCATGTTAAACGATAGTATTCGAGTAGAAAGTGTATCTTCTTTATGGGATGAGAGACACCTGTCAAGTTTGATCTCTCCGTAAAGCTGTGAGTCCGAGCTATCCACTCATGTACGTTACATTTCTGTCAAATGCATCGTTCAATGTTTAATAGTACTATGAAGAAAATGCACTGATTCAACATACCATAAATTAACTCGTTGGACAGGACAAAGAGATGTGGAAAACCGCCAAATTGCAACGCTATCATTGGAGGACGTTATCAAGAAGGCGTCCTGGCCTGTTGTCCTTAAAATACCAGGACACACGTCTGTTCGATGCACAAGTTTTCTGCCCAAGTTTTCTGCACGAGTTCCTGCCGTCAAGACGGACTCTCTTCTTTATTTTCCAGTCATATTACAACAGTTAAACCTTCGTTTGAAACTTCGCCGAAACAACCTCCGGAAGAAGAAACAACTATCAAATCGAGCGCTCCGAAACTATAAGCACCCCAACGAACCTATGCAAGTATAACGTTTTACAATCTTAAATGCTGAGTTTCCTTGCTGGCTCTTAAAGGTGACTGTTGCAATTTGCCATGCTTTGATCATCTCTTTCATTTCTGCCTTTACTTTCACCTATATGTACTTGTATCTACTTGTGTCCATTTATCCGTATAACCTTTGTATTACCCGTTCTGTGTATTAAATTCATCATATCCACGCTTATGTTGTTCACTTGCTCATTCAGCCACCGCCAAGTCACTTTAACGTTCTGATTCTAATATCCTGGCTTTACATTTGGATGCTACCATAGAAATTTATCTTCGCGGCCAGAGGGTAATATTTCTAACGTAAGAGTCTGTGGAACTTACCGGTTTGCTGGACGGACCGATAGTTCTCTACACAATTATTAAAACAGAGCTAATCATATATGTGATTGATTATAATTCGTTGTAGTTAATTCACCATATATGGTTAATTTCCCCCTTGGGTCGGTATGTGCATGATAATTCATAAAACCTTATGAATTATCATATTCATATTCCACCCATAAATTGATTAATAACTGTGCAAATCGTCACACACTTCTGAAGAAGGAAAACTCAAAAACAAAATTATGTTTGCAGAGATTTTTTTTTTTTTAACCACATTGCAAGCCTGCAAAACTCTGTTTTCAGAGTTTCAAAACTTTTTCTCACACATTTGCACACCAGTTCCCTTTCGAAGGGAACTCCACTCTGCGTTGCCACGCTTTGGGGAACGTCACACATGACTCTGTGTCTGAAAAACAACCATCCAATAACTCCAATGCTCATTGGCCGGCGACAGCCTATGACGTCATAGGGGCGCGACCCGGATGTATAAAAGCGCGCCCGCGGGAGCAGTCATTATCTCTCGTCTTTCAGGGACTGCCTGTGTCTTGCCACTGTCTGATTTCTCTAAATTTCGAAACTGTGAGTATCTTGGAAACTATGTCTGAGGGCAAAAGTTTTAGGAAGTGTGAGGATCCTTGTCCGAGGTTTCTGACCCCGGAGGATCCTCACACCCTATGTGTGTTATGTCTGGGTGAAGAGCACGCACGGTCGGCGTTTGAGGACACTGGCTGTGACCTGTGTGAGCGTTTTCCCATGAGAACGCTCCGTTCCTGCCTGACGCTCTTCTCGAGGGGAGAGACGTCTGCACCTGTGCCCGGAGGATCTGGTCCTGCTCGTGCTGAGGCCAAGCAGCGGCTGCATTCATGGGGGTCGCAGGTGGAGCTCGCCGCTAAGTTTGAGAGAGGTGTCACGGTCTCTCAACCTCAAGCGGCGGCTGGCGGGGATGAGCTTCTGGATGACGATGATGCCATCTCCTTGACATCATCGGATCCAGGAGCGAGTGCTCTTCTGGCTGAGAGCCCCCGAGAGCAGGAGATGGCTTTGGAAGAGGGAGAAGTGACTGAGGTTGCCCCTTTCCCCTCCAAGCCGCCCTGTCCAGCATATGTGGAATTATTTGAGGTTGTGGAACGCGCTGCAGGCAGGCTGCAGCTGCCATGGCAGCGCGTCAGGAGAGAGCCCGTTCGTGGCAGATTGGACGAACGGTTTCTCTCCGACCACAACCCTATAATTCCTGTGAGCCTTCCATTCCTTCCCGACCTACATGTTGAGGTGGGGAGGGCATGGAAGAACCCATACTCGGCTAGGATTCATTTGCATCAGCGGGGGAATTTCGCTGATGTAGAGGAATTGGGCCAGCATGGGTATGTGTCGATGCCCCCCATTGACGAGACGTTTGCTAACTATCTCGTCATGGGTAGCGCGCGACACTGAAGGCTCCGGTTCTGCCGTCTAGACCCCTTAAAATGACATCCCGTTTGAACGGCAGAGCATATGCTGCTGCAGGTCAGGCTGGTGCTGCTTTGCACACGATGGCAGTGTTGCAAGTGTACCAGGCTGACCTGCTGAAGGACCTGGATCAGGGGCAGGGTTTGTCCCCTGATGCGGTGGCTGAGCTGCGCCAAACCACGGATTTGGCTCTCCATGCTACTAAGCAAACGGCCGCCTCGATTGGAAGATTGATGGCGGCTATGGTGGCTACGGAGAGGCACCTTTGGTTGACCATGGCGAACATCGGGGAGAAAGAGAAGGGCTCTCTCCTCGATGCCCCGGTCTCGCCATCTGAACTTTTGGGCGATTCCGTTGAGGCGGTCGTTGGAAAGTTTAGGGAGGCGAGGGCGCGCTCAGCAGCATTTAAGAAGTGCATACCGCTCAGGTCCGATTCTGGGCCCAGACAGCCGGGAGGCTCTGGTCCGCCTCGAGCCAAGGCACAGAGTCAGGGTCAGAGATCCAGTGTCGCCGCTCGAGCACCTCCTCCCCCTCGGAGTAAGTCTCAGAAGCGGCGGGATGCGAAGAAAAGGAGAGGTGATTTGAGAGAGGTGATCAATCAGTGGCGTGATCAACGCCGCTGATTGCTCCCATCTCTTGGCGAGGGAGGATTTGGTACTTTCCTTCGCCCCTTTTCTTCGCCCTCCCGGGATATGTTTTTAATTCTAATCTGTGCACGTTCAGAGTAACACCTTTGAACAGTCAGGCCGGTGGCCGGCCCATGATGAAACTCTTTCTGAAGGCCCACCTTCTGGCTTGATAGTGAAAAGGATCGTAGGCTTATGGAACCAGGGATATCATTCTTCTACTATGAAAGAACGTGGAAGGAATCTCTGGTCTTCGAGCCGTGGGAAGGTAAAACAAGGTCTGATTTAATCGCTTAAATGTTTGACCTTGTTTTTATTTCCTGTATTGTTCCCTGAATGTGTAACAGTAAATATGCAATAGGGTTTTTTTGGGCAAAAACTGGAGTGTTGAGACTGACTGAGCGAGCCACAGAATGGCTGCTGTTCAGTTTTCTCTCTGTATGTTCTGCCGTTCGACTATTGTCAGTATAGTTTGAGCTGGCGCTCATCACTTCAGTTTATGCATTTGTGGCGGTCCTAACCGGCCACCCAGCGCAATAGCTGTGATCTTTGCTGTATTTCTTATCTGAAATTTCGAGGTAGAGATCAGGCTTATTATAGCGCCTGTTATTTTGAATAGGCCTGTATGTTGTTTGGCCAGGCTAGAACTAAGTGTATGTATGGTGTATGTATAAATAATTCCCATATGTATTTTAGTTTTTGGCCTTCTCCTGAGGGAGTGGCTGAATTTGTTTGCCCAGATTATCCCATTGCTTATGTAGGTGCAACTATGAGTGTAACAGCTAGGTTTTTAGACTGTTTGTTAGAGACCTGATGCTGTTTCTCAGGTGGTAGGCCCTTATCTTTGCGTAGATAAGTTTATGCTATTAATATTGCTAGGCCCGACTATCTAGAACGTTCATGCTGAGAGGAAAAAGTATTTTCTTCCGAGCCACTTGATATTTTTAAGTTTGAGTTTACTATGCCAGCATTTTAGCTCTGTCCTCTAAGGCTTGGAACAGATTTGAGAATCTGTAGCAATGATTTTATTTTTTCTGTCAAATAGCATGTATTTCAAAGTTTCCTTTGAGTTCTAGACGTTTGCCCTACATTTTGGTATGTGAGCTTGATATGCTGCCACAGGTTGGCACCCGCTTATTATGGTAGGCCTTCTTAAAGAGTGGCCTCTATGTAAGTGTTGGTGGATCCTTTCCCCAGGGTTACTGAGTGCATTACCTGTTGGATTGCATACTCAGGGTAGCTATATCACTTTTGAGAAAATTTAGTATCTGTCAGCTCCCTTTCAGTTATCTGTTTATCAGCTATATTGCATATAACGGTGATTGTAGGCTAGATTGTAGTTCAGCCTCCTTCTAGTTAGCAATAGTTTTATACTGCTGTATAATAGATTTCAGTCTGCTCACATACTGTTTTGGATTTACACTGTTTCAGGCCCTGCAGCATGTTGTTTGAGGTAGCAGGCTCAACTAGCCTCCCTTAAGCCATGTTGGTTGTGTATGGTTCCCTTTAGTCACATAACTTAGGGTACTTTGCCTGTTTGGAAAGTGTAGCCTAGCACAGGTAGCAGTTAGCTTCCCATAGTTAATTGGGTTAGAGCTGGTTCCCTGTAGCTTGGTTCCCTGGGAATTCACGAACTGAAGCCACGTGTCATTGAATCGGCAGGCCCCTTCAGGCCTCCTTTTTAGTTTACATGTTGGCACAGGTTGTGTTTTTCTGTGCGGCTTAGGATGAGATGACAGTAATGAAACCTTACTGAGGTTTGGTTTAGCCTATTGTTTCCTCTCTGAGTCGATGATTCTAGTTGAGCTAAGAGGCTCAGGCTCCTGGAAACGGCCACGACACTTACGCCATGTGTCCTGGAGGATGCTAAGCCTGCGGGCCGCCTTTTTTTGGACACACTGGTGTTTATTTTGGGTGTATTTCTCTCTGAGAACTAGTCATATACACTTTTGCTGGCCAGGGGCCCAAGTGGTAGATTCAACCCCCTCTTTTGCGGGTCATTTACCTGGCTTGGGACCTAAACACTACCACGAGCTGATGCCACGTGTTTGTTGAGGTTATAGGCCTTCCTTAACACGCGTATGCTGTACTCCTCTTGTTTAAAGAGTAAAAAAGTTTGTTTTTTTGTTTGTTTTTTGTTTTTTTTTACTGAGTACGCTGCTTGTCGGATTGTGTTGGGTGGATTATTAAGGAGCACTGTGCAGCTTTTCTGAAGTGTACTTCTGTTGTCATGTTGTAATTCCCTCCCGGGCCTCCATGATTATGTGCTCTTGGCATAGTCTACCTGTTAGGTGAGCTCTGCGCTTCCCCTTTGGGGTTGGGTTTGTAATAGTGCTTAGCTCCCTAAGCTGATTATGGTGGTTGGGCCTTAATCAGGCCCCATCTTTAGGATCAGCCCCAGGCTGGTTTGTGCTCCCCTTTCAGGGTTTTCAGCGCACAGCCTCCTCAGTGTGTTAATTAAGCACTGGGTAGATCTTAGGTGAGCGGATCATCTCCCCTCGATATGAGGGTTTATAGCATTCAGCTGAGTTCTGCTCTCCAGGATGCCCATCTCTACGCATGGGTCTGAGCTGGTTTCTGCCTTTCTGCAGTCACTCTTACCTATTTTCTTCTTCAAGAATGCATTCTAGAGGCTCTGTATTCAGACAGGGTTGGCCTGGACTAAGTCTGTTCCCCTAAAAGACCAGGTCGGCCTCCCTGGTGGCAATGAGGGTGACCCCGTTCCCCTCAAGAGTGGCTGGCCGAGGTTCCCTTTGGTTCCTTGGCCACATTCCCTTAAAGGGACCACTTTTTCCTTCGGGAAAGTGGGTCCTGGACGCCTTAGCGATTTCTTTAGGCTCTATTTGTTAAAAGAGAAAGGTAGAAGCCTTTTGGAAGTTCAGGTTGGACTGTTGGCCAAAGGGAATGCTGTCACTGACAGCCTGGTGTGACCCGAGGGGGAGTTGATGAGCAGTTCGAGAACTGCTTTGAGACCTTTGTTTCAGCCATATTTTTTGGCAGGCACTCTCCTTAATCATGGCGGCGTTGGTATATCGTTCCCCAAAGCGTGGCAACGCAGAGTGGAGTTCCCTTCGAAAGGGAACGTCTCAGGTTACGTATGTAACCATAGTTCCCTGAGAACAGGGAACGAGACTCTGCGTTACTTTGCCATGCTTCAGGCGGCCTGCTGGGCAGTCCCTTCAAGACGATGGATAATGACTGCTCCCGCGGGCGCGCTTTTATACATCCGGGTCGCGCCCCTATGACGTCATAGGCTGTCGCCGGCCAATGAGCATTGGAGTTGTTGGATAGTTGGTTTTTCAGACACCGAGTCATGTGTGACGTTCCCCAAAGCGTGGCAACGCAGAGTCTTGTTCCCTGTTCTCAGGGAACTATGGTTACATACGTAACCTGAGACGTTTTCAGATCACCATTTACAAGGTTTCAAACCTGGAAAACAAACTAATACAGTGGGAGAACACCGACAAATTTGAAAAATTCTTTGAGCAACATCGTAAAAAAAAAAGTTTCAGTTCTGAAGAAGGAAATCTCAAAAACAACAATGTTTGCAGAGATATAATAATTTTTTTACATTTTGCAAGCTTGCAAATCTTATTTTTCGATCTTGCAAAACTTTTTTTTGTAAGATTTTGAGTTTTCGAACACTTAGATTAAACCTTTCAGAACTTTATTTTCAGTTTTGAATCATGGCAGGATATTAATCCCATAATTAGGACTTGGCAAGGTCGACTCAGGAGAACGAACTCCCGTGGACGGGAGAACACAAGTCCAGTGATTCTGCAAATGGAACAGCAGCGTTCTTGATAACGTCACTCAACTCACTCTGGCTTCTCCGGTTATTATCTCTTTATGTATGTTTTAGCCGATAATAAAACGAAATTTGTTATAAAACACCACTCTGCCTCTTTTCGTTTTATTTAAAAACAAACAAAAACATATTAATAGTCTCAGACAACGAGTGATTGACTATCTGCAATGTCTGCATATATTTATAACAAAACGAAATATTAAACAACCCTGCCTCTTTTCGTATATATTTCAAAAATATTAAATGTAATACTATTTGTGCATACTCTGATTATCTTCACTGTAGTGAAATGAAATAGGCTTTAGTAGGATACAAAAGTTAAATAGCCATATATAAAGTTATGAAACGTCACGTTGCCCTCAGCCAAAATGGAGCCAGCGGCAAATGTCAGAAGGACTAGCCGAGGTAAGGCTGCTCTCGGCTGGGCATATGAGCGCTGAGCGTCCGGTGATCGCCTGGATCTCACAACTCCAACAACGTCAGATCTCCTTTACCACTGACATTTGCTGGTTAGTGTGAGATGCATTCTGGGATACCTGGCTGTCTCAAGTCTGCACAAGTCACCTC